>NC_086318.1:209519418-209839418 GCF_036172605.1 Pelobates fuscus | reverse complement strand
TACATTGACGTTGTGGCAGGCTTATGCAATGTATGATCATATAATGTAACTAAATCCCCATTTTTTTGCCTAGATTAGGTGTTTTTATAAAAAAAACTTTTACAAACTTATAAAATCTGTCAACATTGAAGTTGCTATTTAGTAGATAGGAGAGTGCGCTGGATCTTGTGTATTTATTATATATATATATATATATATATATATAAAATTAACATTATTCTAAGTATATTTTAATATTAACATATAAATTAATATTAAAATACATTTTTAATAATGGTGTATGTGTGTTTATGTGCATGTAAAAGTATTTAGATTATATATATATATATATATATATATATATATAATCTAAGTACTTTTTATGTACTTTATAAACTTTTATTTAACTTTTTCTTTCAAAACTTTTTTTCAGGCACTAGGGAAACTGCCTAAGAGCTCAGGCGGGCCCCTGCAGGCACTGCAGTAGCCGGCTATTCCGGCCATGTGATCGCGAGGACCCCGCGATCACATGGCCTGGGAGGGCCGGATCGGGCAGTGGCACTCTTCCTGAGCTCCCAGGCAGACCCTAGGATCGCAATCGCCAGCGATCAGGTAAGTGGTGATTTACTAAATGACATACCAGGTACATCTGCGGTCATTAACGACCATTTTTTTTGGCGGACATACCTGGTATGTCACCAGTCGGGAAGGGGTTAGCAATCTGAATGCACATTACCATCGGGTTACCTTAAGTGCATGGGCCACCCAATGAGCCCCCTTAGCATATGGGCCCCAGTTTAGCCGCTGTTATGCACCTAAATTTTAGGCTAAAGAAAGAAGGTGGCCCATGAGATTATCAAGTATAGAAGGGACAGAAAAGGGGGTAACCCTAGATAATTGGAACAAAAGAGAAAGAAGGAATCTGTCCCTGGAATTAAAATCTAAAAGATACTTTATTGATACATTTCAAAAGACATTCCTAAAATAAACTACCTCTGACACTCTAATATTGTATAGACTAACTGTCTAACTTAGACAGACCGAATAACCAACATAAGAAACTAGGGGCGTATACATAGGGGATAAGGGGAGTAAGGGAGAACACAGAACAAAGAATAGTCAATGATTTTAATTCCAGGGACAGATTCCTTCTTTCTCTTTTGTTCTAATTTTTAGGCATCCTAAAACTTTGATAGTATTATGTTCTTCAAGGTCAAATTCAACAACTTTTATGTAAACTATGTTACCTAATAGAATTAGATTTTCTTTTTATGTGAATTAGACATTTCAAAATATTTCTAGTTTTCCCATATGTTATGGCTATATTTGAAATAATTGAAATATGCTCCATACTTTCTGTTAATAATGCATTTAGAGATTAAATTATTTAATGTATGTTTGTCACACAATAACAAAATAATATATCAATTGTCAAGCATTTTAACCCCTTAAGGACACATGACATGTGTGACATGTCATGATTCCCTTTTATTCCAGAAGTTTGGTCCTTAAGGGGTTAAACATCATGTTCTGTTGGGATTTCTCATGCATATGAAATACAAGAACAATGTAGAGTTACTATTTGTCCTACACTTTTTAAATTCTGCCAATTGTTAGTCATCCCTTCCTAATAATGTCAATTAAGTGGTCTGGGTGCAGTGATACTTTAGTTATAACATTGCAATGTAAAGTCATAGCTAAGGCAATGCTTACATTGCAGTGTTAAACACGCCTCTAAAGACCGCTACTAGAAGCACTTCTAACCTCCATTGCAATGGAGGAGCACAGCACTGGCCGAGCAGGTACTTTTCATCCCTAAAGCCTACTTTTCATCCCCTCTTGTGGACTTTCATCAGGATCATGATGAAAGTCCACAAGAGGGACTGAAACGTTGATCTTCTCTTAAATATTTCAATAAAAGGTACGTTTTAAGGAAATCCGAGAGTGCAGCCAACTATTTAATTTGTATATATATATATATATATATATATATATATATATATATATATATATATATATATATATACATACACACCCTACATAGCACAATGACTTATGGGGCTGACAGATTTTTTTCCAGGGCTGCTTCGTATCCCCAGTCCGGCCCTGGCCACAGGAGGCAGACTGAGTAGCTGCAGGGACTTGATCTCGGTGCTGGAATAAAAAGTAATACCCTTTCTTCCATTTTGTTTTTTTTTAGGTTCAGGAGAAGTCCTGAAGAGAAGATCACTATAGTGTTAGGAAAACAGGTTTGTATGCGTAACACTATAGTATTCCTTTAAACTGTACATAGTTTAGAAATTAATTTCTAAGTTAGTCAGCTACATATTGGAGCTAATTCCAGTCATTAGCTCACAACATGGGGCCATTTCAGTTTAAGTCAAAGTAGCTGCAGTTAAGGCATAACTCTGGACTATTTGTAGGCTTAATTGAGAGAATGCTCACTTTAGTGATTTTTCTTTGATTTTTTTTTTTTTGTCCCAAAAGATTTCTGACTTTATTCTTTTAAATCATAGTGTAGTGAATCATTCAGGTCTCCATAGCTTTTTCATTTAAAAGTCATTCAAATAGAACATATTTCTTATTAATGAAAATATTTCAAGACATGGAGAGGTTGTGATGCAGTGATAATCACACAGCTGCCCTTTTGGAGATGGAGAGGGTTAAGCAAACAGGAAAAAAAATGTAACATTCCCTTGAAACACCTAAATCTACTGTTCCCCTCTGGAATGTTCTGAATGTGACAGTGTGAGCAGACATGCAAAGCAAGAAGCAATATTGCCTTGGGCTGAAATTCAAATATTCACTATATTAGATTTCTACTCTCATGCATTAAACGGCTTCTTTTCTATCAGGAAAGGTAGTTAAAGATACATAGCGTGTATATATGTGCAAAAAAAAAAAATCAAATTTGGAAGACCTGAGAGTGCATCCATTTCATATAACCATATAGATATTTTTATCACGTAAACAGATATATATTCAGACAGACAGATGAGGTTGTTTCACATGATCTGCCTCTTCTGCAACTTTAAATCATGCATATTTAAAAAGAAATACACTCCATATATTACATTTATTGTGGCTTCAAATTGCCTTGCAAAGTGTGGGGTTTAGAGGGGAATTTAACTTGCTTTCATGTCAACTAGCCATTGGCTTTACACGGACACTGTTCCAGGCTGCCTAATGTTAATACCGTGCATAAAATATGTCTGTCATGAGAGCATATAGAATGCTGCAGACAGAAATAATGTCTACTACCTTGCAGGCAGAGGGAAGTTCTTGTCTACCCTCCCACCCACACTGATCGGGACCCTCCCCCCTTCCTTATCACCTGCGCAGCACCTCCAACTCCATACTCCCTCCCTTTTTTGTGTCCCCTTGCGGGCTCTAAGCACACGCATGCACAGAAGGCAGACTTATATAAAAAAGTCAATTGGGCATTATTCTATGAAAAACAATAGAAGGGTTTTAATTCAGTCTCTGTGACAATTAAATTCAGTACTGTGCAAATAGACAAAGTAATACTGATCTAAAAAAATATTTTGTAGATATACCCTTAATGAAAACATGCATGCATTTATTTATAGATGTTGTCACTGGGGGCATATCTAAAACCAGCTTGCAAAAGCTGCAGATTTTGTGTCTGCAGCCTGTGCAAGACCTCCCCTTTTTCTCAACACAGACCTTAGTGAGAAGTCTCTAATTTTTAACTGCGAGCGAGCATGGAGAGCCCACATGAGTCAGGGGAGCAGAAGAGTACACAGCAGCAGAAGAAGGTTTCAAGACACAAAGAGCCCTGTGGATGCATGTGGTCATAGGCTCACAATGACTTGAGGGAGGCAGTTGCAGGTCCGTTATAGCAGAGCACGTCTGCCACTTATGTTAGCTCAGTGAAAGAAAACTGTTCTTAATCTATTTTTAAAGTGCAGATTTCTCAAAAAAAAAATAGACACTTTTATATGAAGTGTTTTATGTGTGCGGAGTGGTCCTTTTGGAAATAAATAAATAAATAAAAACAGTAGTTTAAGGTAGGACTATTTTGCATTTTAATCTAAAATTAGGATCAATTCAATTTACTTATGTAGGTTCTGAAATTGACTTTACACATTGCTTGTTAGGAGGTTGGGTTGTATATTTTTAGAAATTGTATAGAATACTGAGGTTTCTATCGAATTTCTGATCAACATATATATATATATATATATAGCAGTCTGATAAACTGATCATGAGTAATGTTAGAAACAAAATTACAAAGTTGTTGATTATTGAGGTCAGAAAGATTTTTTAACTGGAGTCCTCCAGAAACAAACAGTCCTTGACAAAATGTCAAATAATTAACCCATACGCCCGTCATTTAATGAAATTGATGCAAGTACATGTACCATTCAGTTTAGTACATGGCATAAGGCATATTTTGAAAACATGGAATAGAAACCTAAACTCTTTTGAAAGATTGACTGAATATGCAAATTACAGAACCCATGCGTATTGATAAAATGACTTTCACATGTGTAGAGATAGGCCGTGGAAGAAATTCTCCCAGTGGAGGTCCACTCCCATGTGACCTCTTCCTACATGAAGCAGAAAATTAATTTAAAAATTATATAAATGCAATGAAAATTAGGGCACATTTATGTTCGTATATTTCTCATCCTGCCTTTACTGTGACATTGTCACTTTTGAGTTTTTCGTAAATGTGGAATTGTTTGTAATAAAAAAACACAGACTGTGTTGGAATCTCACTGAATCATATACAAGTCAATGCTTCATAATATGTGGCAACGATTGGCAAGTCAAACAGCTTCCAGTTGTTGCATCTTGCCAATTTCCAACAACTGATGGACATATACATCTTTGTGCGACATATACATCTTCTTCATCGAAGAAGTGTGAGAATATCCATTATCCATATTAGATCTAGGGTATATATCTTTAATCCCTCTACTCATCAAGTACCAGCATGCAATCCAACATATCTATTTTAATTTTTTACATGATGCCCCATAGGTTAGTGCCACTATACGAATTATAGCACTTATTACATGGTATACCTTGGTTGGAGTCTTGTAGCAGGGGACTGGTATCCACTGCTTTTTCTGATTGATAAGAACGAGGACTAGAATGATGACCAGAGCTGCCATTATAGGAATGGCAACCCATGCAATTGAATGAAGAGAGTCATCATCGCTTGGTCGTGGTCTGTCCCCTTCTCTGTAGTTCACTTTAAGGTGACCCATGTCTGCAAGAGAAAATAACATAATCTCCTTAGTAGATGGTAGTAACATTTTTGTGGTCAAGTGTCAAGATTTAAAAAAAAAAAAAAACCTGAAATATGATCTTATGTATATTGGTGTCAATGCGGTAAAACAAATACCCTTCCACGAAGATGATGATGGTAGGACACTTTTTGTAGGCATTTGTTTCTGTTTCTTACTCTGTCAAATTATTTAACAGGACTGTTTTACTGTATAGCTAAAGTTATCGTCATATTCAAGGTTATGATTTTGCATCTCAATGCTGCATTTAAACAAGATCTTGATAAAGACCCAGGAGGGTGGAAACGTTGATTTCAACTTACACACCTTGAAAAAATCCTGTAGAGTGTTCTTTGATTTACCTTATAGATTTTTGCGCTTGGAAGCACCCGTGTATTACTATATTTATGTACTGGATGTTATGATGAGTTCCGGAAACTAGACTTGTTTTTGTAAATCGTATTCTATAAAGAGCTTAGGTCATCTGAATGCTGTGAATTCTTCAAATATGTCAGCACAGTGGTAACAACATTTCTAATTCAGCACTATCTTTTAACTTAACAACTAAGCATAATAGCCTCAACAAGATTAAAAAGAACACTCCAAGCACCCCACCTACTACAGCATGATGTAGTAGTTATGGTGCCAATAGTGCCCAGGGGTCCTGCTATGTAAGTAGTCCAACTGTTTTAAATCCACGGTAATATGTCAAACCATTCTAAAACAGTTTCACTACTTAGAATGAAGGGTATTCACAGCATTATAACCCATACAGTGCACTGCATAATTATGGTGCTTGAAATGTTCCTTTAAACAAATGTGTATGAATATTTACAGTTTGCTTGCGATGCACAGACAGATTAAAACAATTTATGTTTCTTTCAAAACTTCATAAATGGTCATACCATGCTGCTGAGGTCACGGAGAACTGTATTTGTAAAAATAGCACATCCTCAAATCAAACAGCAACTTAAATTAAACTTAAAAGTAAATTTAAGGCAATACTAACCAGCTGAAGTAGACAGTCCTTAGATTAGTTTATTACCAAATCTAAAAACGATTTTATCAGGCATTTTGGTAGAACGGTATCCAGAAGACCTTTGTTTTATAGTATTGTGTCAAACTATAACATCCATATGTATGTATGCTGCATGTATCATCACGTCTCCGATACACAGGTAATCTGCATGTGGATATGGATTTGGTTAAGCATGCTGTAATCAGGCTCCCAATTCTCAAACAATTGTCAAGTGTTTTGAGAATTGGAATGTCTAACCACAGTCTATTCTGCTTCTAGCAGCCCTGTAAAGAAGATGCAAAGTTCTGAGTCTTTGGCCAAGATTCTGGAATGCTTTTAATGATGCTGATCTTTCTACATTTTGTGCTATACAAGTCACTTAATCTTCTATATCTCGTACAATCCTACCTATTTTTCTTTAAATTGTTTACCTTGAATGATGACTAGCATACACAACACTTACCTCTGTGATGGTGAATTATATCATTCTCACTAGGTGTAGGCCAATGTGGTGTGTCTAGCTCATTTTTTCCTCTGTGGTTTGTCTTCTCAATAGGGATGTTAGTAGGCTCTGGTATATACATCTCTGCAAAACAAATAAAAAATGGGAACTATCAAGACACCACTGGAAATCACATTACTGAGGTCTACATTTTCAGAGTAGCATACTCTTGGAGACACCTTTATGATCATATACCTTAAACTAGATAATTAAGATAAGAATTTGACATCTACAAGACTTTCTAAATTGACTACTGTTGTGAATATATAATTAATTTTAATGTTTTTCCCTTTGTTTCCCTCTGTTTTTATCACTATATGACTGTATATATTTGTATTTATTTTGTATTGTATTAAGATTTAAAATACTCAAAGATTATTAAAAACAAAGGTGTCAATAAGAAACTCTGATGCAGCACCTTTTGTTTATTCTTGTATCTCAAGAGAAAGTGCACTTCATTAATGTGCAAAAAGTGTGAAAACATAATTAAGAAGAGCTGGGAAACTACCTGGACACATGGGGCAGCAGCTCCCTTCAACGTTCATGGGCTCCACACAGGGCAGTGGAGGACAGCTGACAGTGGAGCAGAGAGTTTGGCCTTGCAAACAGTAACAATGTGTGCAGCTGTCGATATCCCATCGCTCCTCGTCTGCATATGTTTTGCCATTGAAATGGCAAACAACTTTCTTTGGTATTGTATCTTCTGTAGAAAACAAGAGGTATGTTCCAAATGTTTTTGTTTTTAAACACAAGATGTTTTTCTTTAACAAGATTTTATATTAAAACAAAACAATATCTTACAAGCAATGTCTCAATTAACTTGTTGCAAAGACTGTATAGTGAAAGCTAATTTTTAAACACAATTCAAACAGCACAGCTGAGACTTACTGTGTGCCAAAAAAATGCCTTCTACATTATTTTATCACACAGACTGAGAATAGACATGTCTCGGAAACAAAGCTTTGTAACGAACATAAACAGATCAATGTAGCGCAATGTAAAAGGAAACATACCATGTAAAAAAACACATATAAGTATTGTATACAGGGTCAGCCTGGTCTAGCTGAATATACAGGTTAATTGTAGAAACACTCAAAAATTGGTAATGTTTCTATCAAATGACGTTTATCTGACTGTATGTTCAACAATATGCCACCAGCTACAGATATGTATTAGGTAAGGTCATGTGACATAAAGTGTATATATGTTACTATAGTTAAATCCATTGTTAAAAGCAACTTTGTTAAAAACAACACATATTGTTTACATTGTGACTATTTTCATCTAACCAAAGCATATCTATTGACATGAAATAATAGCCCTAATATCGTAGACCACCAGACATTGAGAACCAAATCGTGCAAGTAGCCCATCACTATGTATTCCCTCATAATTTTCTTAACCAATATATTTTTAATATTAATTGTACATTAAATTAAATAAATTGCTAAATAGTCATTGTTGAACTCACAGTGAAAAGTTAATCGAGTCTATTTATCTGCATATTTCTCTTTTGTCTATTACCTATTCTCCTGGTACTAACACCATATTTGTTACTTGGTATTTAATATGACTGACCTGAAAGCTAACCCTCTTAAATTAGTTTGACGCTGAAAGGCCAGCATTATTTTGCATGCTTTTGACTTATGCCAGTCTAATCTGTCCTTCAAGGATCTCTAAAGTTACCCAGACCACTTCATCTCACTAAAGAGGTATGGGTGCAGGGCCCTGTACTTTTAAGCCAATAATGTAAAACATTGCCGTTTTGTGAACAGTCAGTTCTTGAATTTCATGTGTTGGAAGCAGGAAAAATGGGCAAGTGAGTGACTATGACAAGGGCCAAACTGGGTCAGAGCATCTCCAAATGGAAAGTCTTGTGGGGAGTTCCCGGTATGTAGTGGTTAGTACCTACCAACAATGGTGCAAGTAAGGACAACCAGTGAACCAGCGTCATGGTCATGGATGCCCAAGGCTACTGTAGCTCAAAATGCTGAAAAGCTTAATGCTAGCCATGATAGAATGGTGTCAGAACACACAGTGCATTACAGTTTGCTGCCTATGGGGCTGCATACCCCCAGACCAGTCAGATTGCCAATGATGAATCCTATCCACCACAAAAAGTGCCTTTAATGGGGACGTCAGCATCAGAACTGGACCATGAAGCAATAGAAAATGGTTGCCTAGTCTGACAAATCATGTTTTCTTTTAGATCAGGCGTGTGTGCTTTGTTTACCTGGGGAAGAGATGGCAGGAGGCAGTGTTATGCTCTGGTCAATGCTCTGCTGGGAAACCTTACTTTGACACATACCATCTATTAGAGATTGTGGCAGGCCACTTACATCCTTTCATGGCAATGGCATTCCCTGATGGCAGTGGCCTATGCCAGTAGAATAATGCACCCTGCCACACTGCAAAAATAGTCCAGGAATGGTTTGAGGAACATGACATCTGTGTTGCCTAGGCCTCCAAATTCCTGAGATCTCATTCTGATTGAGCATCTGTAGGATGTGCTGGAACAACAATCCATGTAGTACTGGATCCATCCTCGTAACTTGCAGGACTTAAATGATCTGCTGCTAATGTCTTGGTGCCAGATACCACAGAACCCATTCAGAGGTCTTGTGGAATCCGTCCTCAATACATCAGAGTATTGGCAGCATGAGGGGGACCTACACAATTTTAGGCAGGTGGTTGAAATGTTGTGGCTGATCAGTGTATTATAATTTGTATATGTCTCACTCCTATCCTTAGAAGCAAAATTGGGAGTGATCCATTCAAATCTAAACACGTAACCGAAGCCTGCTACTAGAATGAATAATGTACCATTATTCTATATCATGAAGATGCCCAGCAAATGTTGAAAATATAAAAATGTACTGCTGGTAAATGAATCAAAAGGTAACTACTAACTACTGGCAGATACCATAATTCTGAGGAATTAAACTGCAGTTTAGATAAAGTGTTCTTTTAAATTGTAATATATTTCAAAAGTAGAACCATTCTAGGAATCAGAAGAATGCAGATTCATAGCCATGAAAAATAATTTACATTTACATCAAAGAATCTGAAGTTGTTTATTAACCCTAATTATATAGTCATTCAAATTCTAAGACTCTGCACAAGCTAAATGGTTACCTTGTATTTGCTATTAATATACAAATCCTGATACATAACTACAGGAGGGGCATTCTAAATAGCCACTAAAAGAATATAGCATGCTTCAGAAAATATAGTGTTAACTTTAAGAGAAGTGGCATTAGCAGTTAATTCTTATTGATGTTGGGAAGCAGAAGAAACACTGACTTTCTGAAACTAGACAGCCTGGTTCACTTGATCCATGGGTATAAATTACAGAAAAAACAAGTTCGACAGAACTGTGATACCCTACTTCTGAATAGCAAAATGGAGAAAATATAATTCTTACTTTTACAATGTAGACCACAGCATTCATTTCATTATTCATTTATAAAAACCAGGACAATAAGGTAACATAATCCATTTGGATATAATTAGAGGAAGAACTAAATATAATATAGATTTCATACAAACAAAATATTTACAGTGTAGCGAGAACATATTAAAATGTTTATATAGATATATATATATATATATATATATATACATATACATATACATACACACATAGCTATCATATGTACCGGCAGAAATATGGAGTGAAGTCTGAAGCACAATGCTTGTCTGTGCTCATTTGCAATGAAACTCTGGCATAGTTGTTGAAATATGATTTCTCGTTTCTATACCCAAGTTTTGTCTCCTCCATATCTTATTTTGGACTTTAAGAAGTCTTCGTTGGGTTTCTCAAAATCCAAAATGAGATATGCAGGTGATGCATAAGAGTAATGTTTATATATATATATATATATATATATATATATAAGAATAGTAAAACATAAGTTAGTTTGAATATATCATGATAACCTTTAAATCCACTATTATGATTATTTTATACAGTACAAGAAATCATTGCACTAAATAAAACCAGTATAGGATATTCATTTTCTTTTGTTTTTTTGTTTTTTAATGCCAGCTATTTACTAGTAATTTACATAATATACAGCCTGGTATGCAAGAATTTTAAAATGCTCCTTCTGGCAAGTTAATGCTAGATAGAGGAAAGAGAGCGTTGTGGTATTCATATGCCGAATATACAAGCCTGCTTTGTTGCGCGAAAAAAAAAAAAAAAAAAGACACAGAGGGATTACCAAGTATGTGAAAATATTTACTGCTTTAAACCATCAAAGACAAGAAAAGTGCCTCTGGTCTCTTATGAATTCAATCTATGGGACTGGAGTGTATTTGTGAAACCGTACAAGAACATGGTTATTACAAACTCTAACCTCCAAGCCACATATACTGGCTAACACCACAATCAATACCTAGTAGGGAGTAATCCCCCAGCATGATCTAGATAACAACTGTTACCATCTCAACTTTCAGTGGGGTTTATTGCTAATGACATGTTCTAACTCTTGGACTTCAGCCATGACATGGAAGGTGAGTTTTTCTTTTTTTCAGCCTAGTAATCACTGATTATTTTTTAAAGAAAGAAAAAAGAAACAAAAATAAAGTCCCAACTACGGAGACATGCATCCCGTTTGAAAGCATCATCAGTAAGAATGTAATGACATAACTCTTTATGTCAGTCTCTATACAAATAAAGGAACACTCCAAGCATGATACCCACTACATTATTTTGTAGTGGTTAGTGTTCCAGGAGTGCCCTCACAGTTTCCAATTGTTACATGGGATCCACTGGTTGGTTGTCAAACTTTTAGAAAACAGTTTGACTACTTGCATTGGAGGGACACAAGGGCACTGGTGGCACCATAACAATTATAATTTACTAGGACTCTCAGGGTGTTGAGCAGGGTCGTCTTTAACGTAGGGCAAACGGGGCAGCTGCCCTGGGTCCTGTCCCTGCTGGGGGGCCCAAGACAGCTGCTCCGTATGCCCTCTGCCCACAAAGTATTGGGGCCCATCGGTGGGCCTGTGTCAGCAGGGGCCCGGTCGGGTGCTGTGGCGCTTTAACAGCGTGACCGGGCCCTTGCTTTTCGGCAGCACTGGGAGGAAGTGACCGCCGCGCGTCACTTCCTCCCACAGAAAAAGGAGCCGCAGGAAGGAGCTGTTCAGGAGGGGGCCAGGCCGAGAGAGAGCGAGAGCTTAACTCCCAGCCACCCCACTGGACCCAAGGGAAGCCACCCTCCAGGAAAAGGTAAGAAACTGGAGGGTGGTTATCAAATTTTGCATAGTGTGTGTGTGTGTGTGTCAGTATATATGTATGTGTGCATGTCTGTATGTGTGCCAGAATGTCTGTCAGTGTGTCAGTATGTCTGTATGTGTGTTTGTCTCTCAGTGTCTGTGTGTATGTATGTTTCAGTATGTCTGTCTGTGTGTATGTGTGCCAGAATGTCTGTCAGTATGTCTGTGTGTGTGTGAGTCTGTCAGTGTCTGTGTGGTTCAGTATATATGTGTGTTTCAGTATGGCTGTCTGTGAGTGTCAAAATGTCTGTGTGTGTGTATGTCTGTCAGGGTCTGTGTGTATGTGTGTTTCAGTATGTCTGTCTGTCTGTGTGTATGTGTGACAGAATGTCTATGTGTGAGTCTGTCAGTGTCCGTGTGGTTCCGTATGTCTGTGTTTGTCAATATGTCTGTCAGTGTATGTGTGTTTCAGTATGTCCATCTGTCTGTGTGTATATGTGCCAGCATGTCTGTCAGTGTATCTGTATGTCTGTGTGTGTGAGTTCGTCAGTGTCTGTGTGGTTCAGTATGTCTTTGTGTATGTGTGTTTCAGTATGGCTGTCTGTGTTAGTACGTCTGTCAGAATGTATCTCTCTATCTGTATGTTGTCCATTTGTGATTGTGTGTGTATCTGTATGTGTCAGTGTTTGTATCTGTATATCTGCATGTGTGTCAGGTTGTGTATCTGTGTGTCTGTATGTGTGTCAGTGTATCTATATGTAGTCAATGTGTGTACCTTTGTATCTGTATGTATGTCAGTGTTTGTATCTGTGTGTGTGTGTGTGTCAGTGTCTGTGTGAATCTATATGCGGTCAGTGTGTATCTGCATGTGTGTCAGGTTGTGTATCTGTGTGTCTGTATGTGTGTCAGTGTGTGTGTCTGTGTATCTATATGTAGTCAGTGTATGTACCTTTGTATCTGCATGTATGTCAGTGTTTGTATCTGTGTGTGTGTGTGTGTGTGTCTATGTGTGTGTCAGTGTCTGTGTGTATCTATATGCGGTCAGTGTGTATCTGCATGTGTGTCTAGTAGTGTATTTGTGTGTATCTATATGTAGTCAGGGGGGCCAAAGTAAATGCTTGCCCAGGGTTCAATCAAAATTAAAGACGGCCCTGGTGTTAAGTTCTATCTTTCTAAAACATTAATGAAAGTGCATAAAAAAATAACTAAATCAAAAACGTCAAGGCAAAAACAAGAAACTGCAAACCTGCTCATCTCAGGTTTATAGGCTATATATTCATTAATTCAGACATACATAAAGATACTTGTCAAGTCAACAGAATATGTAATCCAGTTTTTATTAGTCTGTCATTTAGAGTCATTTTATCTTGTGCCATATCAATTGCATTTTAAAATATTTGCTTGTTCATTCATTTCTTAAGATATTTGGCTAGCACAATTCACAGAGAAAACTGTGAGCAGATTAACACCAGACCGAACTAGCCAGATTCTATATGTACACAGAGCAAATACAGCACAGGTTGACACATATTAATTACTAATAAGATTCAAAAATCCACACTGATCAACAATAAAATGCTTTACCCAGAACGTGAATTTTGATTAAACTGATGCGCTCTACTAAGGAACTTGGAGGTGCGGATGTCCTCGTAATAGCAAGTTTTGGCAGAAGGCCAAAGCAGAAACAATAAATAGGACAGGGGAAAAAATAGAATGAATCAGGAGAAGGAAGTCCCTAACATGGTATTGATGTAGTGCTCTGAATGGATCTCAGCATGTGGTAAGCAAAGTATTGTGGTATTTCCTTTGCTGATGTTAACACTCTTTCGAGGTCCACCATAGTGACAGCCTCATCACTACAGACAATATATATCAGAATGACACAAAGGCATTCCACTGCTAGGGTTAAACGCAAATTTAAATTTGAATAAGCGATTTTCAGAAGTATTTCACCACTGCTCGTTCCAAAATATCCTTAATTTCATTCATAGGTAAAATCATCCATATGACAGACAGTGGAAACAGCCCCCAGCTTAGCGTAGCCACTATAATCAATTTAAATTTTGGAACAAGCAGTGGTGAAATCCTTCTGAAGGTGACTTTATCACACTTACTAGCATTGCAGATACCAAGCAGACTGAGCTTCTAGCAAGCAGTTTGTTTAAATATGTGCATCAACACTTTATACTGAACATTCTCTTCTAGCTTTCCTCCAAGCGCCTATTTGTGTTGCCACTATTGTCATTTTTTTTTTCTTTAAAAAGCATCTGTGCAAAATAATTCTCATTATAAAAAAAAAATCTGTATAAAATGTTGTCATTCTCAAGGCATATTTATTTTTGCCTTTGAGGGGGTGAAAATCTATTTTTGCTCTGCAGTTTTCCACGACATATATCATGCTGCATTAAATGGCTGCAGATCTCTTCTGACTCTGATGTGGTAAAAACCATGTGCACACCAGGTTCACGAACGTAGGATCCAAGTTAAAGGAACACAGCAGCAAAACATATGTTAGAAACAATGCATAATTTAGACTACACTAAGATATGCTGCATTTACTATTTTTTATTACAAATACTGTTCCGCTTCTGACAACCCCCACTCCAAGTCTGTATACTGTATGCAATGGTACTGCTGCACAAGACATCATCATGCAAAGTTGTACCAAGTTGCAAAAGCTTTGTCATACCTTGAAATGATGTAGCCATGGTGTGTATGGCTATGATGGCTTGAAAATAATGAATGGAACCACATGCAAGATTACTAAGGCAAAACAGAAGCTATGTTTGCCCAGCCTAACTTGCTTCATTGATGGTTTTTAAAAGAAAGGTATGACTGTCACAAGCTCTTCTTTCCGTGGGTTTATGTGATATGCTTAATACTAATATTAAAAGTTATGGAAGCACTCTAATTGACTGATTTACGAGTATAGAGCAAGCTCATCTCACAAACTTCAAATTATGGGGTTTTGCAGCTTCCACAAGTGTTTCTGTATGATTGGACCTTACCCCGCTGCTGTAGTGTCAGAAGGAGGAGTGGAAGGTAGTGCCAGGTTTTGAATTACAGGCAACACATTGGTTTTATTGTTTTGTGTGTGTGTGTGGGGGGGGGGGGGGGGCAGGGAGGGGAGGGGGGTAGGTAGAGCATAATGCTCATTAGGGCATTATTTATTTTAAAAAGTGAATGCATTTAAAAGGGTTGGAATAACCCTTTAAGTGTCTTCATTGTCATATCAACATCAGAATCTTGATAACGGTATTATTTAGATTATGATTCAAAAACATAAGAAAGGGAAGACTGACGGAGATAATTACATTTTACTATAAATTATATGCAAATTGATGCTTTGGCTACAAGAGACTTTAAAATGATTTGTGTGCGGGGATGCTCCAAGATATATATGCCTGATATAAATTGTCTGTCTCAGAGGTCGGGAAATTAAGCCATAGAGGAAATGTCTTGTTGCCTGATCTCTGGGGTAAGCCTTTATTTAGTGGGATAGCTAGGGGTAGCTCTGGCCACATTTGGTTACTTTTGGACAGGCACCTTTCACATTGTTTTTGCTCTGTGGAAGAGTAAAATTTTAGGTCTTCAGTTCTCTTGGTAACTTAAATGATAAAATGTGTATTGCTGCAGAATATGTTGATATTATATATAAAGTAATAATCATAATGTGCACATAAAACAGCAGAGACAGTTACGGTATATGTGTCTGCTTTGTCCTCTCCCATGTATGTTTTTCATTGTAACTTCCCCATTGAGTAGGATAGTCTAACACTTGCCCTCAGCTTCTGGAGGAATATTGTGCACAGCAATATAATAAATGTAGTGTCCCAGTAGACACTTGGAAGCATCCAAAAGGGTCAGTGACTGATAATACAACCATGGGCTGTATAGTTTCAAACTTTTGGGTATCACCAGCATGGCGTTGGTTCTGACCTCGTTTTTAAAGTCTTTCTGTCAGCATGTAGCTAAGAATGAAATAACCTGTGGGAGATCAAGCAAAATAAAACTGTTGTAAAAATGCAAAAATGACGGTTATGCATCAACATATGTCAAGTCAACGTCCCACTTTTTGTATTGACAGTGGATTAACCGTAAGAATTAGATTGAGTTGTAAATCAAAGAAAATAACACACTATAGAACACCTTTGGAATAACAGTATCTTAATATGTTTAGAGGATGTGACCCTCAAAAATTATCAAACAATACAAGGGAAGTAAGATATCCTGCACAGATGCTTATCTCACAACATTAATCTCGTAAAATTGTAAAAGAAAAACCACTAGATGGTGCTAAAGTCATTAAAAATAACCAAATTGTGATCTCTAAATTACATGGACGCCTTCAAATAGGAGCTGAGACAAAGCAAAACAGGTATCCACTATCTACAACTCTAACATTAATCACGTACCCTGATATACGCTAAACAACTATTATACTGAATTTTAGCGTATTATCTTCCGTCTAAAGGTCTTACAATCTTGGCTTTTGCAGCTTCCTTTCTTTGTTGCAATTTACAATGTTGTAATCACATTCTCTATGCTTCATTGTCCAACTCTGTTACTATATTTTACAAATAATACTTAAATTATTGGCATCTACTACACCCTATACCAGATAGACTGCTTAAGAAATAATATTAATGATGATAAAGTAAAAAATAGTAAAAATATATATTTGGAAGTGGTTGGCTGAACATTCCCATGTGGAGCCTCACATCAATGTATATGTGGTTACGTTGCCGTTTACAAGGGTCTAGCTCTCTTGTATCCATATTACGCTCTTTATATACTATATAAGATCATATTTTTGCCTTAACAGGTCATTTTCATGTTCCACTGAGATTCTAAAGGAGAGCGTTGAGAGATGTTTCCTGCAGCATTTCCGTTTAAACTTGCACAGTAGTGATGCCCCGAACAGTTCGCCGGCCAACACGCACGATGTTCGGTCCGCCCCCTATTCGTCATCATTGAATAAACTTTGACCCTGTACCTCACAGTCAGCAGACACATTCCAGCCAATCAGCAGCAGACCCTCCCTCCCAGACCCTCCCGCCTCCATGACGAATAGGGGGCGGACCGAACACGCTATGTTCGCTGGCGAACTGTTCGGGACATCACTATTGCACAGTACTTAGAATGTACATCAAGCCGGGTATGTTATCTTACCTATAGCATCAATAGTCAACAAAGTTGACCAGATAACTCACGTAACCCTTTAAGAAAACTGTTTTCCAATTCAGGTTCAAGAACCTAAGTGTGCCCACTGATAAATCTGGGAAAGAAAATAAAGCAAGATAAATATATACCTTTCCCACAACTTCCAGAGATTTAGTGAAGATTATGAATATATTAAAATGTGTTCTCTTTGCTTTGTTTGAGGCTGATATTTCAGTTTAACTTACTCCTCCTTCATAGCAGCTACCTCATTATAACTCAGAACTGTCAAAGTCCAGCCATTCAAATGAATGGCATTTCAGCCAAACTGCAATTATATTTCACTGGATCAATTCTAACTCACATCTCTGAAACAACTTGCTCACTAAGAGAGTCAAAATTCCAGCACACAAAACTCTTATTATTTCAGTTATATTAACTTCATTTTTAAGTGGCTTTTTATTTGATATAGACTTCAGATTTAGCTCTGACTTTCCCAGCAATAGGAACTGAATACGGTACCCCAGCTGGATAGAAACATAAGAATATAATCTCTGTTCTCACTTCAAAAAGGCCAAAATACGGTTTGACAGGTATATAGCCCCAGTCAGCTTCCACATCTGCCACTGTCTGGCCTATTTTGCTGATGCTTGAATGACTTTCAAATGACTAATCTAAGTCGGACAGGAGGCTACTTTATTTCTCGTGCTTTACTCTGCACTAAAGAAGAAAACAAACAAAATGCATTCAAAAAAGCCATCAATACCCATCTATCTCTAGCACAAAGACAGACTTAACAGAATCAATAGCAATTGTTAACATGTCACATTTACTTTCTAACCCCTTATAGTGGTAGCCTTTAAATTGACTAAAATGCATTCAGGCCACTGAAGAGCTTGATTACTTTCAAAAGTGGGTTCTGAGGTTGGTCTAGAACATTGTACAACTATGTCAACAATCCTACAGAGTTTTCCAGGGACCACTTTCACACTATATTTCAATACTCTATATAAAAGTACTGTCATATCAATGGTCTACTTGGAATTTTAGCTTATCTTTTGTGCTAGTTGGTCTAATTTCACATTTTGTATAACAAAAAGTTAAATTCACGAGAAATGTAAGAACTTTAATATTAACATTATAAATAAAAGAGTTCATATTTTCCACCCTTGTGAGGTATGAGACATACACATTGTATGTGCACACTGCAAAAAGACTGCAAATGACTGCATGTGCTTACACACTACGTATAGCAAGAAGATCTGTTGAACAGCAAAAAAAAAAAAAAACTAGCTCTGCCTTCTTCCTAGTCAGCACACATGACCACTTCCTTGATACTCTGGCTGACTGGAAGGGGAGCACATCAGAGCTAACCTCCAAACATTAACACAATTAATTATTTTTTTCATTTTTTTAAAGAAAACAATTAAACTAAAACTTTAAAAAGTATGTAAAGGTAAATGCTTGCAAAAAATAAATTCATTAGAAACATAACTGTATGCAAATAAATCAATGTAACCATCAGAATACATAATATGGTACTACTTCACATAATATGGTACTACTGTCTTCACTTCTTCATATTTTTTCATTGCTCCTTCTAGCATGACCTGTTTCTCGAAAAACAAGAACCATCTATGTCTGGTGTACATGGCTATATCATGGTACTAGTGCTACAATCATCCCTAGCGTTTTTAAAAATGAACATGTTATCCACAGATCGTGTGGATGACAAATTGACATTTAGGTAGCCATAACATTGTGACGTTTAGGTAGCCATAACATTTAAACATCGTGCTAACATAATAGACAGCATATTTAGAGAATAAAAGATGCGCATACTTGACATTTTCTCCTTACGTAGCATGGTGTCATGGAAGGTTGGAGCAGATTTGCATAAAGCCCCCCAATTCAATAATGTAAACACCATCAGATGATGCCTAGCTATTAGAAACACAACATCATTTGTTAAGCTGCCTTGGGCCCCCATCAATTGTTGAGTTGTGTTGCGCTCCACTATCCACTAGATATAGCCTTTGCAGCTATGCTAGCAGAAGTCCACCTGCAAAGAGGTAAAACCTAGGAAGGCCTATGTAATTAAAAGCTTTAAACAATAAATAAATAAATAAACACCTTCAGGATTCTGGGGATATTATAGTACAATACTGGAGGTCTCTGGAACCGGATATGTTCTCTTAATCCACACTTCATCTTTATGTATCTTTTATGCTGCATGTTTTTTAGTACAAGGCTTAGTTTTCCTTTTCTACAAGGGCAGCTCTGAGAAATGCATTTATCATTCTGAATGATATTGATTTAAGATATATTCACTGAAAACAGCTGCTTACGTTCAGTTATCACCATTAATTCAGCTCTATCCTGACTAAACTTGGAGATTAATTTTCTTCTGAACGGCAATTCGTCCAAATTTGGGCTGATTTCACTTAAGCCACTCCTCTGCTATATCATTGTTTGGAGAGGGCTGTACTCACCCTCCAGCCGTCCGCGGTCCCCTCCTCCACGTGGGCTCGGCGAGCAGCATCCCTCCAGCCTCGGATGCCGCCCGCGTCTTCCTCCACGTCCCCCCAGTGGCAGCATGCATGACTCTGCACGCTGGGAGACCGCCCAAGATATGACACACCGGAACAGTCACCTGACCCGGCGTTAAAGGCACAGTGCCTCAATCACAGTGGGAGGTTTAGAAATTATCCAATCAGAATTAACCTGATGGTTTAAATACTTACCTTTCCTGTTCCTCCCTGCCCTGTTGTGGTCTTTGCTTACTAGTATTGATACTGAACTTGTGTTTTCTGGTTACGTACTCTCTGGCTTGTTAATCTGACTTTGTGACTTTCTCCTACCCTTTGACCTCGGCTTGTTTCTCGTTATTCTGTCTTCTGGTTCCCCTTACTCGGCTTGTCTCCTGACTATTCTTTGTGTGCTTAGCCCGGCCACTCTAAGGTCCGGTACCGCACCTTTTCTGTGTGTGTGTGTGTTAGCGTGTTGGGTTCCCCGAATCGTGACAATAACTCTCACTAGATTTGGGTTGATTGTCATATGTATGTCTTGCTGCAGCAGTAATAGGGGCCCCCATTCTGCATGATGTCAGTCAAAAGGTGCATTAAGGAGAATAATGTATGAATGAGTTCAGCAAGTGCTCAAAACATGGTTTGAAAACATTATGGGCATGTTGTAATAATGGCCCAAACACATAATATATGTATTTTGTGGCTAACAACCTCATATTAAAAAGAGAAAAATCCTGTGTCACACAGGTTTCTCATAATCTCATAAGCGAAGAAAAACAGAAAAACGGAAGGTAAAATAAAGTGACTGTGTGCTAGATGTACAATTAAATAGAATGCACAGTTTGTGAAGAAAAGTAATAACATTAAGCTTTAAAATTACTGGGATATTTCAATTTAAATTAAAGAATATGTTGTTAGTGGGAACTAAATGGCAACCTTCACAATCTGTGCATGTTTAAACATATAATAATGTTACTATGTAACTGCTCCATTTATCGCTCATATTATTAAATGGCACTGCAAATAAAGCTGGCACAGTTACAATTATTCTCTAAGGTACATGTTCGATCAGCTTGAAAGATAACATTCCAAAAATCCTCACTGATGACATTGTAGCTTTTTGCCTGAAGCTATAACACATACACCAAAGTCCGCATCGTCTTCGCAGGTACAGAGGATAAAAAAAAAAATTATAAAATCAATAGCCACTCAACATTTCTGAGCAAAGCAAAGCAGTTTATTATGTATATTGATTTGCCATTTCGATCCATATTGGACTATCGTCTTGGAACCCTGAAGACAATCTAATATGGAGTTAAATGCTGTATCAATGTAACTAATACACTTCATTACTTTCTTTTTCAATGTTATTACATGAGGTTGTCCCAAGTCAATGTACACAATAGTAAATTACAATTACAGCTACTGTACATTTGGTAATCCTGTTTAGAAGAACATCAACCTGAAAAATGTACAGTGTTTTTAAAGTTGAAATAGGGTATTCTGTAAGAAGAGCTATGTTTAGAAAAATGTGTTTCTTAAAGGTGCAATCTAAGCATTACAACCACTATAGGCTGAAGAGCATAGGAGCTTTTGGTGCCACTGTTTGGTCAAACTACTTTGCAACAATGGGCTCTGTGTGACACCTGAACTGTCCTGGTTTAATACTGTGGAATTTCCACTTCTATATCATTATAATCAGTTCTGTTAAGCATACCCAGGAATGAAAAGCCAGCGGTGCGGTTAGCCATCAATAATATTGTTAATTTGGAAGTGTAAATTCCACATTGCCAAGAAAACTAGGGAATTTGCGCAAACTGCTCCCAAAGGGTGACATAAAAGCAATTTGAATGTTTTACAATGGTCAAATCCTGATGAAGCTGAAACTCTGAAAAAGTCTTGAAAACTACTGGTCCCCATCCAACTTGACACACTGGACACACTTGCTGGATCAAGATGCACAAAGTAGAATTTGTATTTACTTATTCCACAAGACTCACTTCTGTAACTGTAGCCACAGGTGGTTGAACGAAGTATTAAGAAATTCACCGTGAGATCACATCAAGAGATTACATTTTATGACAAAAGAAGGCTGAAACCATGTAATATTTGAAATGGTTGTGCAGAAACCTAGTTAGTCTATGTTAAAAGCTAAGTGCTTTAAGGCCAGATGGTAGCACGTTGATTGTCTAAAGTTGCAGGAAATCAGGGGATACAGAAAAAAAAAATCTTTATCAGGAAGCTTCCAATCTAAAGCTTCACTTCGAATGGAGGCATTTATACAAATTAATTAACAGATATGAACAATAATAATGACCGACTGGACATGTAATTTACTGGTGAATGCACAATTGCCTTGCTGAATATTTTATACAACAGACAATAGCAGCCCTTTCATCTGGAACAATAAATACATTACCTCTGTAAATTACACATTAATAATACCAGCACAGCCCAGCTGTGTTTAGAAACACAATTGTCTAACAGTTAATGTATCTGTCAGACAACTGATGTTTTACAGGCAAAATACATGTATAGGGCCCATTTCAATTAAATTTTCAATATTTTGACAGTACTACAATTTTACAATATGACAGGAGGCTTGATATTTTGCATAGTCTGTCTTTAGTATCTCCACAGCTGCAAATAAACGCATTGAAAAAAAAAAGAAACAATCACAAGAGAGTTGGATGTACATGAGTTATAATGACCTAATCACTTCCTCTGTCTTTGCTGCTCCATCAAGTAGACTGGTCAGAGTATTACCCCTCTTCATTACTTTATGTTTCTATAGCCTTATATTTTTTTTTATATACTTTGCTGTATGTTCTTGCTGTGCTTTTGTACTGTGTACATCTGTGTTTTTTCCCATTTTATTTTTTGTGTTTCTACCTTTTTCTTGGTTTCTGCCCTCTCCCCTCCATGCTCTCACTTTTTTGGGGCTTGAGGGGCTTTTGGGTCTTACTGGGGTTGCATGTTAATGTTGAATTAGGCCATTTATTTAAGCTGTTTAAAGGGATTTCACCTATAACCTTGTATTAACTATTAGAGTGTGGATTAGTGCTCTCTGTCAGGACTGTGGCCTGCACTCAAGGGTTAAGCCCCCTACTGTATTTATACTACACTGTGCTGCTGAATGGAGGCATGATGTTGCAGCCTCTGTTAACTACTGGACAGGATTTCCAGGACATACTGCTTAAAGGACTTTCTCCCATTCTCCCATAACCTTGAATTAACTGTTTGAGCACAGATTAGTGCTCACTGTCAGAGCTGTGGCCAGCACTCAAGGGTTCATACTCTGTGCACCTGGGGTGAACCCCCCTTCTATATATTTTATATGTTACTACACTGTGCTACTTAGTGGAGACATGCTGCTACAGCCTCTGTTAACTGCTGGACAAAATTTCCAGGAAAAAATCTTGACACACAGTGTGTATCTGTGTGTCAAGGTGTTTATCTATTTGTCACTGTGTGTGTATCTGTGTTTGTTTGTTTGTGTGTGCATTTGTTTGTGCCAGTGTGTGTATCTGTGTGTGTATCTGTGTTTGTTTGTGCCAGTGTGTGTGTCTGTGTGTCAGTGTGCATCTGTATGTGCATATGTATCTGACACACAGATACACACACTGGCACACAGATACACACATTGGCACACAGATACACACACCTTGACACACAGTGTGTATCTGTGTGCATGTTTATGTATCTGTGTGTCAAAGTGTGTGTATCTGTGTTTGTATGTGCCTGTGTGTGTATCTGTGTGTCAGTGTGTATATGTGTGTGTGTATGTATGTATCTGACACACAAATACAGACACACTGGCACATAGTGGCACACAAATACACACACTGACACACAGATACGCATACTGAAAGATACACACACCTTGACACACAGATACACACAGACACTGACCCACACACACACACTGACAGGTACACACAGACACATACACACATGTTTACATTTGTTGTTCACTTACCTTTGTTCTGCAGGAGGATCTTCAGTACTGCTGGCTAAGGTTGGTGTGCTGCTCCCTCTCCCCCACCAGGCGGCGCACTCTGTCAGGGAGGAAGTGCTGTCACTTCCTCCCAGCATTCAATACTACAGGGGTTCGGTTGCGGTTTTAGAGAACTGCGGCGCCTGACCGGACCCCTGTTTAGTGATACCTATCGGGTGGACCTAAGTGCTTGGGTCAGCTGATGGGCAAATCACTGCGGAACCCCAATTTTGTTCTCCCGGAACACTAATTGGGAAACGCTGGCTTAAAGGAATATCTCCCATAACCTTAATTTAACGGTTTGAACACAGGTTAGTGCTCTCTATCAGGGCTATGGCCTGCACTGAAGGGTTTATACCCTGTGCACCTGGGGTTATACAACACTGTGCTGCTGAGTGGAGACATGCTGTGCTGCCTCTGTTAACTGCTGGACATGATTTCCAGGACACACTGCTTAGATGACTATCTCCCATTTTCCCATAACCTTGAATTAGCGGTTTGATCACAGATTAGTGCTCTCTACCAAGGCTGTGGCCTCCACTCAAGGGTTCACACCCTGTGCACCTTGGGTGAGTCCCCCTACTATATATATTACTACACTGTGCTACTATATGGCGGCATGTTGCTACAGCCTCTGTTAACTGCTGGACAGGATTTCCAGGATAAACTGCTTAAAGGAATATCTCCCATAACCTTGAATTAACCATTTGAGCACAGATTAGTGCTCTCTGTCAATGCCATGGCTAGCACTTAAGGGTTCACACCCTGTGCACCTCGGGTGAGGCCCCTACTTTATGTGTGCTGCTGAGTGGAGGGATGCTGTTGCAACCTCTGTTTACAGGGTCCCCAGTCTATTTTATTTGGCCACTGTTAAGATTACATCCCTGCAGGGGTTGCCTGCTGCTATGATAGTCTGGTCTGTTTGCCATGCATCCTGAAATTGACGACTAATTTGTGCCTTCTACAGGGTTATCCCATATCATGATAAATCTACCGGTCTACTTTTTTGGGTGAGCCCCAATTCTGTGTCACACAATTTGCCACTATGGAAGATTCTCTGGTTAAACCTGTGGAATTTCAGGTCACGATACACACAACGTTGGCTGCACTTGTGGAGAAAACACTCTCAAATGTACTGACAGGAGGGCCAGTGCCCTCACAGGTATTGGCCACTATGGGGTGGACATTGATGCCTGGGATGTCTCCGCTAAGGGGTCCCCCGATCATAGCGCCACTGGAATGGCAAAAACCAAACACAGTACAGCAACTCCGGTACCTGCCCTGACCCCACGGTTAGACCTATCCGCGGCTGAGAACTGCAACATTATCTGTCCATCATGGAACATAGGCACGCGGGGTCTGACGACGACTGGGGTTTGGAATTCACATATGACTCCGCATTCGTGTACAGGTTTTTCTGGATGTGCCCCAGGTAGCTGAGTGTGACGGTGCCTTGCACTCTACTGACCAAGAAGACACGTAAGTGATCCTGGATCCTACTGGTCAATGGCTGTGTAACCTACAACATCCGTCACCCACGTTCGAGACACTGGTCCCCTGTTGAACACCTGGCAACTTTATGCGCCTGTGGCTTTGCAAGCCTCTAGATAAAGATGTCCAAAACATCTTGCGGTCAGTCTGCCCATTCCCTTCTCTCCCAGACAGAGTGGCACAGACCTTGTTTGATCAGTGGATGATGACCTTAATGGTTCTGGGTGGCCGCGACCCCGCAAGGGAGTAAGGAGAGGTTTCAGAGACACCCAAGACAAATTGCTGGATTCTATTGAATACCTGACGATGCCAACACCACCTGGCAATGGGTTTACGATATTCGTGGATGGGCTCAGAGAGGTTTCTGTTTTGTCAGAAACACCAATGCCTCTCCTATGAGTTGCACATAGCAGCACTCCTCTGTATTGACGGATAGTTGGCGGATCTGGGCACCAAAACATTGGGACCCCAGGCACAAGGCACACTCTTTCCTGAGGGAGCTTATAACACATGTTTATGTTCCCGCTTCCCTCATCAAGACCCAAGCCTCAATGAAGAAGGTGTTACATGGTAACCTCCCTAGGGGGTGTTCTACAGGACTGGTCAACTGCGGGCCATGTTGCCAACCACTTCGGGCCATCTGACCCCTGTACCTCACTATCGCAAACTCTTTACCCAAAGTGGGTGAAAGACAACCTTCTGGTGCTCCAGATGATCGGACAGAGAACACGGAACACGCAGATGCGCTAGATCCCATTTTCCTCAGGTAAGCATCCCTAGGGTAGCAACAACTGTACTTTCTACAACGGCCACATGAAATACCATCGCTTCTAGGTGGAAGACATTCAAACTTAATAAGGAACCTTCTTCACGTAGACGACTGGCTTGCGAAACTGGATATAAAGACACGTCCTGTAGGTCCTTTTACACCCCTTTTGATGATGTGCTCTAAGTTTCCTGTGACGCAATCAACCTTGACACTTCACCTGCCTCCTCAGCTCGGATCTTTGGGGGCTTGATGAAACTACTGAAACCAGTGTTGGGGAATGTGTTGCGTTATTTACTTGGACGATATCCTTCTGTTCGGTTCAGAGAATTCAAGACTGCGTCAACATTCGCGATTCTCCGTGGTCCGGCTGGAATCATTGGTCCACTTCTTATGATTCGTTATCGACTCCGCGTCTTGCACACTGAAGCTTTCCCCTTCAAAGGTCTCCTCTATCCTCAAGGAAATTAACACGATCCTCCACTGCAGCAGCATGCCCCTCCACAAACTTACACGGCTCGTGGGCTACTGCCCTCCTCCATCCAGGCTATCTTACCAGACCTGCTATGTTACCGGGACATGCAGCGATTCCTGGTAAGGTTTCCTCAGAAGAACCCCTATGACCAACCGGACTTCGTTCTGGAGTCGGACACCAGCTTGTGGGGCTGCAGTGACAACCTGTGAGAGAGCACCTACGGAAGGAATGTGCAAAATTCAGGAATTCTCCCTTCACATTGAATGGAATTCAATTACCTGGAATTCTTAGAGGGGTCCTTCACTATCCGCAGACTGGTAAAGGAGTTCTCCATTTGTTGCATCCTACTCCAGATGGACAAAGCGTCAACAGTCAGTTATATCAATCATCTGGATAGAGCAAGCTTCCGTCTCCAATCAGACATCATGAAAGGCATCTTCGATTTCTGCCTTCCTCACAGGATATCCCCGAGGGTGCACTAACTCTTGGGGAGACACATCACAACACAGATTGGTTCTCCAACCTTCAGAGGGACCGGCAGAATTCAGTGTTCTTCAATTGGCTGCTGGATCCGCAGTGCACAGTGATGGCCGCATTCCTGCCAGTGCGGCCTCCCTGGGGGGGTGTGTGCTTTTCCCTCCTTCACAATGATTGCAAGGATTCTGTATCACCTCTATGTTCAGTGAGTACACCTTGTTTGGCCATCCTGCTGTGACGGAGTTAACCTTGTTTCCTGGACCTTCAGGGACTGGTTGGTGAGGATCTCCTCTTCCTACATTCATACCAGACTCTTCTCACAGACCCGAAGGGAAACCCACATCTTCTATTCCTGAAGGGTAAGCTGACCATGGTGGCCTGGACTCTTGGCAGATCTGCGGACTATTGCAGGCTGCTAGGGACCTCTTATGAGGCCACAGGGACGCGCCGATGCTACCTCTCCATCTGGGCATTCCCGATCTGGTTGGTGAACCTTGATCTATTATGTGGTGAGTTTGGACACCCTGGTCTGGGGACTTCCGATGGGCCAGGATCCTCTTGTGTACCAACTACCCAGTGACATCCACCTGCAGCTTATGGGATGTGGAGATAGTTTTTCTTTTGTCTACGAGACTGGGCATCTACTGACAGACTTTTATACATTGTCTGGTGTTTTCTGTCATGTACCGGAGGTTCGGGCGTTTGACGTGGAGGTTTTTCTTTATTTCCTGACGGTCTATGTCTCTCGTTGCACTATTCGGATTCTTCGTTAGTTTTCTATTCTCTTTCTCAGCGTTAAAATTGCAAAATATGAAGCCTCCTGTCATGTTGTAAAATTGAAGATTATACTAGCTTTTGTGTACTAATAATCTTAATTTTAGTAATGGCAGGAGGCGAGTATTTTCCCACCCTGCTTTGCTATCCCACCCTTTCTGTTTGCTTTCTTTATATGTATCACTGGTCTAACGTAGGTCGGGCTCTTAATGTTTGTGTTTGCATGGATGATTTTATTTCCACTGGTAAGGAATTGTCATTGGAGTTGTATATGATTGTTGTTCAGTTGTCAGATTGCAGTTTACAAATTACTACTATAGAATGATGTATTATGTGTGTTACTTGGATTTCCATGTTCATGACTATGTGTCTAAACCTGTCACACATTCTCTTTTCACTTTCATTTGTCCCTGAAGACATTTTGGTTGTTTGTGTGGAATTCACGGGAAGTTTGCTCCTTTGGATATTGGATTTAGGAGTTATTGTTATATGTTTGCTTCTGCTTGGTGTCACTTTCTGAACAGAGGAAGTGATTAGGTCACTATACCTCATGTACATCCTACTCTCTTGTGATTGGTTCTCTTTTTCTATGGAGCTAGCAAAATACTCACCTCCTGTCATTACTAAAATTAGGATTATTAGTACACTAAAGCTTGTATAATCTTCAATTATTACACAGGTAGGCTTGAGTCAATTTACTTGTACTCTACATCGATGCTTTCCAACCCAGCCTTCCAGACACACATTACGTCCAAGATTTAGGTGTTTTATACCTATTTTCCTATAGAGATTAATCATCAGGTTGTCTTGAAGAATGGGTTTGAAACCAATGATGTTTATCTTGAAGCATACAAGAGCATATTCTGTTTATAATTACAGCAATTACACAAATGGATAATAAGATAGCAAGTGCCGCGGAAAACTGATTTCCTTGGTTTGATCTTAAAGAGCATATTTAAGTCATCACTGCAAGACTTACATACCTGTTTGTGAATATTACAAAATCAGCTGCTACCATGGAGAAATCTATTTTTTATTTTTTATTTTTTTAAAGACTGGTTTTAAAGTTTCACTCCAGAGAGGTGTTTGTGACTTGAGTGCTGTTATTTTATCTTGTATAAAATGCGAATCTCCCAGAGTAAGTGAAAACAAAATAAAGCAATGGTAGTACATCATTGTGGAAATCTATTATTTAAAAAAAGAAAACCATTGTTAAGGTCACATTAAAATATGCTGACAGTAATTTCTAGTTATTAACGTTACCTATAGTAAGTGCTTCTGTCAAATGCCTAGAGAAAGTTCACACAGTACTCAAAACTAGATTTTATGTGCACTTTATATAGTTTCGTCCACCCGAAATGTGGGGTTTCTGTAGACAAATTGTTTTTTTTTTCTTTTTTTTGGACAGGCTAATGCAGTGTAACCCTTGACAGTTACAAAAGGTAGATTAACCATAATTACAGGATAAGCAAATGATAGGTCTTAGAATGAAAAGAGTGATTATATATAATTATATTGTTTTCAAGACTATGTATGTATTATTGTATTTTTTCCTGCATTCTACATCCCAGAGAAAACCTGAGACACAAACAAAACTTAAAAATCACAAAAAAAGTGTGAAAAGTATTAAGCTATATTTAAAAGGAGGACTTCCATTCTTAGATGATAAACACAAATTAATTTGGCGTGTATGTCCATGTACTGTGTCTGAATGTTTGTATGTTGGTGTACCTGTGTGCGTATGCAATGTCAGTATGCGTGTAAGCTGGTATTCTGTGTTCCCGTGTGCATGTGCTGTCAATGTTTTTCAGTGTTCCTGTGCGTGTAATACAAGGTGAGAATGAGTTCCATCTTAAATGCAGTGGTAAAGTGCAATTGCCATTTGTATAATTAGGTAGTGATCGTGAAACAGTTCTCGAGCGCATGCCGGTCATAAAGGGACTGCTCCCCGTTCACTCACTCTGAAATCGGAGGAGGAAACGTGTGGCAGAATGTTTGTAGGGACACTGATCCCTGACAAGAGTGACCTTACTTTAAACATTGTGAGTGTTTTTATAGCACACTATTAAATTTAGTATTTTACGAAGTACAGTATGCCTGCTTTGCTTTATGTTTTGCAGGTTCTGATTACTCAATTTCACAAACTCGTTTGAGGTTTTAGTAAATTTCATCACTGTGAGGATTGTATGTACCATTTCTGATTGTTCCTGTTAGGTACTATAACAGGGGTCAGCAACCTATGGCACATGTGCCATGCAGGACACTCAAGGTGCCTTTACACGGCACTCAAGGCTGCTAGAGCTTGGCCTATCAGGAGACACAATGGGACTTTAGATATTTGCTAGTGCAAACAGAGCTGTAATTGCAGGTGGTGAGGGACAATCCTCAATTTACACATTGCAACTTGTGAATCGGTATCTGCACTTTAGTAGAGCAGCCAGTATTTAGTATTTTATAGCTCCTGCCCTTGACCTGTACCTGGCCAGTCCAGGCCACACTGGACCAACAATGCTACATATATACAGAACTGCAGAAGATTTCTCATACTCATAATACACACAGACCACACACAAACACACGCACAATCCCCACAAACACAACGCCACTATTCTGTGGTGTAATTATTATTGGACTATTTGTATTGGTGGGATTTGGGGAGTGATCCTTATATAGAGGCTAGCCTGCATGTTTTTTTGCACTATTTCCCTTTACCGTTTTTATATTACCAGTGGATGGGTGGGTACATCATATTCTCACCTATTTCACTACACTATCACTGGATACATGGAGTATTAAAGGGACTTTCTAGATCCAGATCACTTCAGCTCATTGAAGTGGTCTAGGTGCACTGTCCCTGTCCCACTTAGTCATGGACTGTTAAACATTGCAGTTTTAGAGTGGACTGTTTACATTGCAGTACTAAGACAGCCAGTAGAGGCGCTTCCAGTATTTTCACAGACTTTAGGTCACATGACGCTGGACGTCCTTACGCATGAGAACATCCAGCATCAATTAAATCTCCATAGGAAAGTATTGATCCAATGCTTTCCTATGAATAGGGTCTAATGTGCTCACGGCACTCACCACACATGCGCAATAGCCCCTCTGTCAATTCAAGGAGGAGGAGACTGTGCACTGAGTGATTAAATGAATTTTAACCCAGGTATTGGCCAACTTTGTATTCATAGCACTATAGAATCATTTTAAGGCTGTGAAAGAAGGCACAGCTCTGCCCTGGGCACTTACCCCTCAAGACACATTACAATAATGCTTTTGGTAGGTTGAAGGTGTGAAGGTGGGCAGCTGGTTAGGCCACAATCCACTTTCAGGTCCACTGTGGATTTAAGTGAACTCCACAGCAAGCCTTTCACTCTTAGTGTGGTAGTGCCCCCTCTGTACATATGTCCTATGGAATTGCAAAGATTACCAGCCTTGCTAGGCAATATGGGATACTTCCTGCTAGTATTTAATAGGGTCTATCAACCCATATAGAGTTCCATTTAATTATATGAAAATATAGATGCATTTGTTGAGATTATAAGTAAATCTTAATTTTATGATCTAGGACAATCCTAATCTTCTATAAAACTCCCAAAAGTTAAGAGACTGAATAAACATTTAGCATGAAACCTGGCCTAGTGGGATAATTACAATTATAATAATGATGTTGTCATGTAAGTTTATTTAGTTTAAAAAAAATAATACTTTGAGTCTTTGTAAAAGCAACTTGATCCATAGTATTTTATGTTCACTGCATAAATCTGTTCAGCATGCTGTGATCCTAATCATGCCCCTCTAGAACTTGCATTATAACTTTTCAATCCTATTATAGAAAGAAAAGATTTTTAAGAATGTGCTGTGGTACGAGCTGTGGAATGCCACCTACTAAATAGATTTTAATATTAGACATGTTGAATGGCTGTTGTGATGCAGGAATAGAAATGTCATTTTCACGGGTCTAATTTATTTTTCCATCTTTGTGCTCTCTTCTATTTCTTGGGAAGAATAAAGAACTTTTATATTTCACCAGTGGCCTTTATCCAACCCGAGAGAAGCTTGAGCAGGATCTAAATGTGTAAAGCTGGTAGAGACTTATTCCAAAAGGTTTACAAATGTAATACAGCCAAATGAAGCTCTAATAAGAAGTGACTCACGGTGAATAATTCTTAACCAAAAAAGTAAAAAAAATATGTACATGATTTTGGGTGCGAACAGATTAAAAAACAAAAACAAAAAAAACACTGAAGCCAAACCGTAAAGTGTGTAAAATTTAGATGAGTAGGTTTTAAATGGAAGCCACAGTATTTTATTTCTATGTGAATTTAAACTAAAGTGATAGGAGCTTCCAAGGTAAAAACACGTACAGTACTTTTAAAGCCCAACTCTGCAGTATGTAGCAGGCAGTAAGAAAGGTATCTAATAAAACATGATCTCTCTCAGTTAAAAATATTTTAAAGTCTTTGAAGGCAGTGGTTTTAGGGCTGAGTGGAAAAAGAACATATGGCCACCATTGACCTGGGAAAAGCAGAGTTCTTGGGTATTCTGTGTTGTTAGCCAAAGGTCACATGCAGATGTAAAGGCCATGAGGTTTATCTGGTTTAAGATCACAAATTAATCTCAGCTGCCAATCTTCAGATCCCATCAGTCCTTGTCAATATAAGCAACTCCTCAATGATAAATATAAAAAAATCTCCTGCCGTTTTCGTAGATAGATCAAGTTAAAATGAAATCTTTGGTTGTAATGCCAGTAGCACTCTTATGTCATTCACACTTTTTGCTATTTCATATATATATATATATATATATTTTTTTTTTTTTTGAGTATCAGATTTCTGACACTCCAATATCTTACGATGCTTCCCCTCATTTCATGCTGCTACAGCCAAATGCTTTCCTTACTGCAATTGTTACATCTCTCCATCTATCTCCCTCTCATGCCTGTACCCGTAATAATATATATATATTTTTTTTAACTGTTCCTCCTGTTTTTCCTTCTGTTGGTTACTTTTTCTACTTGATGTATGAAACAAATGGCAGAAAAATGCTCCTATTAGTGTACTACTAAATATATACAAAACATTTTGGATATATATTTTGCAGTACACTGGTTATTATTATTATTATAATGATATATTATATATATATATATTATATATATATATTAATAGAGCGCTGTCAAATTCTGCAGCGCTTTACAATGGGTAGACAAACAGACATGTAGTTGTAACCAGACAATTTGGACACACAGGAACAGAGGGGTTGAGGGCCCTGCTCAATGAGCTTACATGCTAGAGGGAGTGGGGTAAAATGACACAAAAGGTAAGGATAGTATTAGACTAGTGACAGTTGCAGAAGAGGAATCAGTCAGGAGCTATTTACAGTTTAATTGATACGCTTTTATGAAGAAGTGGGTTTTTAACGATTTTTTGAAGGAGCGCAGACTGGGTGAGCATCTCACGGAGGAGGGAAGCGAGTTCCACAGGAACGGTGCAGCCCTTGAGAAATCTTGAAGGCGAGCATCAGAGGTGGGAGTACGGAAAGAAGATAGACGTAAGTCTTCAGCAGATCGTAAGGGCCTAGACGGGACATACTTGTGTATAAGGGAGGATAGATAGGTGGGAGCAGCATTATGTAGAGATTTGAAAGCAAGAACCAGAATTTTAAATTGAGCTCTATATTTTATAGGAAGCCAATGTAGGGACTGAGAGAAGGGTGAGGCATGGGAGGTGCGGGCGGACAGGAAGATAAGCCTCGCCGCCGCATTCATTATGGACTGTAACGGCGCAAGTTGGGAGCACGTAAGACAACTGAGAAGCGGATTACAGTAGTCAAGGCGAGAGAGGACAGTGGTATGAACCAACACCTTAGTCGCATCTGGCGTTAAGTAGGTTAAGTTAATCTGATTTGATTCTTGAATCAGCTTTTCGGTATTGAAAATCTTGCAAGCCAAACCGATCGACATTCAGATGAAAATCAAGCAAAATATTCTGTTTTCAGGAAAAAATGGTTCAGCTGAAGCAAATGTTTCTTGCCGTACACAAGTCTACGTTTTTCTGTTTATAAGTTTCTTTAAATTGTTTAATTGCATAAATATATTTTATATGAGTATAAATGCAGTCAAATTTAGTGATACATGGCACAGATCAGTTTTATATATATATATATATATATATATATATATATATACACACATACATACATACATACACACACACTAACACACACACACACACACATATATATATATATATATATACATGCACATATATTTATGTGTATATATAAATCCCTCTCCCATCCCTTCCATCTAAAATATATTAACGTTCCTGACACTCTTTTAGCTGTATCATGTACAGTATCATACACTTGTCTCTCATTCCTCCCTATTTGTTCATGCATTTCCTAATTCCTCTTGGTGACATGCCATTATCTCTTTCTTCCAACATACATGGTTTAAAAACAAACATGAACTATCAAGTAGACCATGAAGTTACAGATCATCGTTAATTTTAAAAGTAATGCATTTATATATAAGCAGTTATGCTGAAAATTGTAGAAATTATCCCACATAACAAAAAGAAAAACATTAATAAATCATAGACCTTTTATAAATCCCTTTCAGAAGCATACATTGCAGAATAATAGCAGAAAAATGCATATATGTCTTTCTAAGTACAATAAAAAAAAAAAATCTACGGTAATAGTATTAATTAATTTTAATCTCACTATTAAGACTTGGTTCTCCTAAGAATTTGCAATAATATATACAGTGGAGGTTAATGTAAAAAGCTAGGATTTCTTTATTATTGTTATGACTCGTTTGAATTTAAAAGTACCTAATTAACTTATTGGAAACATTAAAAAGAAATTCTACATTTTATTTAAAGAATAAACAAGCTGAACAGAAGTTCGCATCAGTAGGAATCGTACAATAGCCCTCTTTTTTCCTAAACATACTGGTTTAGAGAGGATCAATCTGACATTTTTCTTGAGAAAGAAAAATAAGGAGTGTTGCCTACAGGCAAATGAGAAGAAAAAAGGCACAAAACAAACACGAACAAAAAAAGAAAGTGTGTGTGCGTGAGAATAGGGATAGGTAAGAAATACTTCAGACAGCACCTGATTTCATCAGCATTAAAAATAAATGTTCTTTCTTTGTGTGTTCTTAAAACGAGAAACAAACAACTGAGATGGAAGGTTCTGAAATTTCAATGTGAACCATGCTGAACTCCTACAAATGGCCCAGGAACATGGTGCCCTAAATATATTTTTGACATACATTCAGAAAATCCCAATATAATTCAATCTGCTTGATCTCGCATGTATGCGTGTGTGAAAAGGGAAAATATTAATAAAGCCATAGACCATATTTTTAAAATTAGAGCAGCCCAGGGCTATTAGCTTATTCTTACCAATATGCTCTATGCAAAGTCATGTAGTCTTAGTTATCAACTCGGTTTGCTACTGTTATATTTTAAGGAATAGGTCAAGAACAAAATGTTGGGAGTTAGTGGGAAAAGAAGAGTAGAAGTGATGTTCGAATACAGGGTTTGAATTATTTAAATATGGAATGGAATGTTAATTATGGCTTCCCAAGTTTGCCCTGGACCAAACCAACTGTACCAGTTAACTTTAGGGGTTTATTTACTTATGGCTAATGTGGATCATAAATGGACACCCCTACTTAATGGCTAGTGAGCTTTCTTCTGTAATCTATTATTTAAGTAGGAGCTTTGAATTGATATAGTGGATGCGTATGTATTTAATGAGTATTTAGATTTTGCATAAGGTGCAAATGACCTCACTTATCTTAAAAATATTAACTTTGAGTGAGTAATACAATACTATTAAATGGTTCTGGATTAGATTTGCTAACTTTTTTCACGTTGTTAATCTTTAATGTAGATCAAAGATGCAAAACTTTTCTCATTGCCTCTTTTGCAAAAATAAAATGATTGTATTAAATATAATATAGTAACGTATGTCCTTATTCTTCCTGCTCTACGTGGATATCCTAGCTAAAGCATTCTAGAAGTAACTGATGAAGCTAGAATCTCTCTCCCGCAGGTAATTTAATGAAGCAGATAATGTGAATTTAAATAAGGTGATGTTTTGCAATGAATTCACTAAATCAACAGCCGCTCCCTAAGCACCCCCACCCTTCCACTACTCGGCTATTAAATGAGGAAGCCACTTAAAAAAAAAGTGCGGAACACAAATTTAAATCCAGATATTTTAAGGAGCAATCATCCTGATTTAATTCATTAAACTATAAAATAATGTCTCCTTCGTCTGGTCTACCTACTTGCTCTAAAACTTCACAATATGTAATAACGATCACATTCAATCATTCAAACCTCCTTCAACCAAGGAACAAGCAATCAACATTTTGGCGTGGCATGCAATTATTTTTTTATATTATTTTCTCAATTTCAAAGATAGCCGCATGCCATATTTAGTGCTTAATAAGTGAGAATAGTATGAAGTCAGGCTGTCATTGTTTTTTATTATCCTATTTGCCATTTATCTCTGGCTGTATATAGTAGTTAAATAGGTATATGTTCTTCACAGAATCATGTCTTTCTGGATAGCTTACATTATAGTGCCATAAAAATTGCATTATATGGCTCCATGAAGTCTCAAGGTCATAGCAAAGGCAGATCAGGTACAAAAAAGAAAAATGTTTTCCCAGGTTGTGGAGCATGCAACATCCCTCTGACATGCTACACAAATTGAACATTTAGGAATATATGAGACCTTTTTAAGGTTGCCCATTAAAATCTTCTCAGACCTACAATTTGAAAAGCATAGTTGATCAAAATTCATAATCCAGGGGGGCGTGGCCTGACTGGAGGAGCGAGCGGTCGCACTAAACGAGAGCTCCGGGCTACAACCGAAGAAATCTGGGGGATACAACTAAAGAAAGATCCCCAACTATTCACAAAAACCCTCTGAACGCTCCCAACACTATGGGGCGGAAAACAAAGAAAACGATCATGGCAAAACCTACTCCAGGACTCACAATCGGAGACATGTGGAGACAAGCTCGAGGCCCAAGTGCGTCCAATATGGCGGCGCTCCATGGAGGCTTTTCGGATTTCTCCGACGACCCCTCTGAAGACGACTTTTCACCATCTCCCACGGTGGCACAACCCCCGCAACAACACAGACCGGACCCGGACTCGGCTCCGGTAACTACAGCGGTCCTAAAACAATTACTCACCGACCTCCAAACGACCTTACAGAAGGACATAACAGTGGTACGGGGAGATCTGAAAGGCCTGACAACCCGCATGAGCGCCCTCGAAAGAGCCTCCTCGACCCAAAACAAAGAGATTGGCGAACTTCAGCAAGCGGTGAGTGACTTACAAACACAACAGCGGTACTACGAACACCGCCTCGCAGAACACGAAGACGCCAGGCGGAGAACCAACCTGAAAATTCGAGGGGTTAAGGACACAATACCTGATGTGGAGCTCCCACAGGTAGTTGACCGACTGCTAGCAACCATTCTGACAACCTCACACGCTAAAGGCATGCGCCCTGACCGCATCTTCAGAATCCCTAAGCCGCCAAACACACCGGCAACGGCAACCAGGGACTTAATAGTCACTTTCCGCACCTTTCAAGACAAAATGTCAGTCCTCAAAGCTTTGGGGGGTAAACCGCCTCTCCAATTTGAGGATATGACGCTCAGCTTCTTCACTGACCTCTCGCACATGACCCTGGCATGGCGGCGCTCTTTCCGACCGCTTACCGCACTTCTCCGACAGCATAACTTTCAATACCGCTGGCGGCCCTCACACACGCTCACGGTCCGCCAAGGAATGGACTACCACAGAATTCAGGATCCTGCCGACGCGGCGCAATTACTGCAGGCTCTGGGCCTACCCCCGGACTCCCTCACCCAGATGGGTCAGCACGGTGCTACCTCGCCAACACACGCCTGGGATCCAACGAGAACTATCCCATTTGTTCCGCAGGGACTAACACCCGACCCCTATGTCGCGGTCACTACTTGAACGGAGACCGGCGAACACACAATCGGCCACATACCGTTAATATTGTATAGGGGACAGTTTCAAAGCCTGAGGTACCCAGGCTACCCCAGCCCGGTTGGGAACCCCCATCAAGCTCTCGTTAAGTTATATAATTTTTATTGTGTTAATGTTATTTGTCATATGTTTTTTCCCGAATGAATGCCTCTCCTATCTCTGGCATAGAAACTGGGCTCACCGGGCTATTTACAGATTACTACTAATGTTACGTCTACCAGCAATTTACCACAACCTGTATTGTAAAAATATGATACCCCAGATATGAGCGCCAAATCCTAAGCTAGAGGGACATGTGACACAGATTCTTGTAAACTCATATGACGCCTCATACAATGTGGACAGTATATTAGTAACTGACTCACTGTGTTCAGGCGAGAAAACCCCCATCCCATAAACAGCTGAAATGCCTATAGCCTGGGGACATGAGCCTCACATAGCACTCAACAGACATACCCAAGAGATAGCATGGCTTGCATGTCGCTATGACTGTCATTTTTAAGTTTAAAACGGGGCACTGAACTCAATAAAATGACTTTGCTCATTATCCTGAACCTTAGCACTCAGACTATCCCCTAGGCTCACATACTTTAACAGTGACACAACCATCATGGGACCCCACAACTGTTTAACTGAACACGGGGAGAGAGACAAGGGAAGGTGACAACCAACAAACCACCACCATCACCACACAAGAAACACAGATATCGTTTTTTCATTCTGTTAACCCTCCAAATACCCATATTATTATCGCACACACACACATATCTCCCGGCGCGTACCTCCATAGGACATAGCACCCCTAACTTAGGGACCTTAGAATCCCACTATGCACGTAACCACCCTCACTCAATCTCTAACCACCATCAGAGCATAGGTGATGCAGTCATCGCTACTATGGTAACATTGATCCCCCCTATTGTTCCCGAAAGCTTGCTGACATCCCTTTCTATAGAGTTCCGCCTCGTCGTAGACGAATGCATGTTAATTTTTAATTATTACTTGTTATAAAAATTTTACTCTAGCCTACCACGAGCATAGCCAAAACGTAAATCTAGTTTACTTACCTAATCGTACTGCTACACACCTAAGCGAATGTTCTCGACTTGTATAATGTCAAAACCTTAAAATGTGCCTGCTCTTTTTGTGCCCCGCACTCTGAATGTAAGAAAAGCTGGAGGACTGCTCTTGGGGCACCTCTGCTATACCTGTGATCTACATATGCACAACAAGATGCCCGCAGTTCATTTTATTTAGTGCTAGTTACTTTTAAAGGTGCCCCAGTGCTATTATGATTTAAGTCCACTGCATACGCCCACAACCTCTACTGGGTCCCTAAACCTAGACCCACCCTCAATATCGAGTGCTGCAGCATTAGGGTTGTTTGTTAAGCCTGCATACATACCTCATTTATCCAGGAACCCTCCACAACCTAGTTTACAATATCAGATTAATATTTGTCCACTCACATGTTGCACAATTTTGTACTATTCCACTGCCACTGCCTAAAGAGTATTGGTTTTGCTGTTAGGCCCGTTAAGACGCAAGCGCTATGACAAACATCATTTTATTAACATTATAGCATGAATACATGTTTCAATCCTGAGGCACGTAGCTTATTTACCTGCACCGCTAAGCGTTGTATCCCCACTCTTAAACTAAGCCTGTACTCGATAGCTATAGCCTAAACTGAGTTTAAATATATGTATTTGTTGCCTGCCTACCACAGCGCGACACACTAGATTATATGCAATTCAAGCCTGTTAATTCTATGTTATAGCACGGTTACTACTAAGTGCAGTAGATCCACCAAACAAGTTAGAATCGTATACTACTTAAATGACTTTCTATTTAATGCTAACACCTGTTATCGCTGACTAAACTCATGTGAATTGTCTTTAGGCTTATGTTCGCTATACAATGCTCAACTGTTCTTGTTTATCTTCTTAAAAAAAAAAAAAAAGAGGCAGATTTTGCTAGGAGTTATCTCCTATCTTTGTTTACCAAGCTTGTATGAAACTTACTACGACTCTGTAATGCCTGTCATGTATCCTTTCAATGCCTCAATAAAACAAAGAATTATAAAAAAAAAATCATAATCCAAATAAGCACATTTACTGGTATGGCACACAGCAAGCCCAATTCACAATTCTAAAATCTGCCTTATTTGGGACATATTTTCCAAGAATTCAGTGATCAAGCTATATACACACACAACATTGTCTACTACTCAAACGAGAGTTTATTTCTCATTTGTGTTTACCATTTTTATCTTAAGAGGATTACAAACACTGTTTCTGAGACAGTTAAATGAATGAAACTAATTTTGTACATAGCATTGACATGAAGATAACATGCACCAATTTCACTACTGCACAAAGATTGCAAACTATAGAGTAATTTAATGACAGTTCACTGTGTTAAGTTGATGGAATATTCCTTTATTGAGTGAGAATGAAAAAAGCCTGTAAATTAGAAAAGGTAACGTAAATTAGAAAAGGTAAAAAAACAAACAAAAAAAACTCCTAAAATAACCAGTCGCAACTCGCTTTGAAATATAGTCTGGTATGTAGTATCAAAAATGCTTGTTAATGACATGTAAGGAAGCAATACTCCTTAGCAAAAATGTAAAATATTTCTCGGATTTGCACCTGTCTTATATTACAGTAAAAAAAATTAAAAAATGTGGTTGACTTAGCTATTTAAAAAACTACAAGACTATTAAGTAATATTTGAAGCTGAAGCAATAAGTAATAAACACTTTAAGCCATGTTCTAAAACTGGTAGGGAATGATAGGAAAAGGGGAAGTCAGGTGAAAACAGAGTGGGCAACATAAGTAACTACATTTGATTGATCTGCAGAAAACATTTCTAATAGTTTGTAAACCTTGACAATATTGGGTAACATAATAAGCAATATGCAAAATAATATGTTTTCTGTTAAAACAAAAATCTTTAATATTCAACACATTTGTTGCAAGCAGTGGCGTACGAAGGGGATGCAGGGGGTGAGGGGTGGAGTGCCACAAGGTAGGGGGTGCCACCAGGGCCGGCCTTAGGCCATTAGGCGCCCAGTGCGAAAAGTCTTCACGGCCCCCCTCCCTCTGACCAAGTTGCCTGTATACAGTCACACACACAGGCAGACAGTCACACTAACAGTTACAAGCAGACAGTCAGACATGCTCAGTTACAGGCAGACAGTCACACACACACACACAGTTATAGGCAAACAGTCACACATGCTCAGTAACAGGCAGACAGTCACAGAGCCAAACACACGGTTAAAGGCAGGCAGTCACACACAGTTAAAGGCACACACACAGTTACAGGCATACAGTTACACACACAGTAACAAGCAGACAGACACACATACTCCATTACAAGCAGTCATACACACTCTGTTAGAGGCATGCAGACACTCACACACGCTGATAGGCACACACACACTCAGTTAAAGGCAGTCACACAGACAGTCACACAGACACACACAGGCAGGCAGTCAGACAGACAGTCACACACACAGACAGAGAGTCACAAACACAGCCAGGCAATCAGACAGACAATCACACACACACACACACAGGCAGTCACACCCACCCACACCCACACACACACACACAGGCAGGCAGGTAGTCACAAATAGCCAGGCAGTCACACATACAGACTTACCTCTTCTCATAATGGCTGGAGTGGATGCAGTTCCTTTGCAGCAGTTACCAGGGGCTTTGGGTAGGTATTGGATCCACCTCCACCTCGCGATAAGCCCAGCCCCGCCACTCGTTAAGCCCCGCCCTGCTGCCGCAATTTTTATTAATTTTTTTAAAATAGACCCAGGTGGAGAATAATTAATCCTCCACCCGGGTACCTGTTTTAGCAACCCTGCACTCCGCCACGTGCGAGCTGTGTCAGACAAATGGCGCCCCCTGCTCAATGGAGCCCTGTACGGCCGCACAGCTCACACACCCCTACGGCCGGCCCTAGGGAGGTGTGAGCCGTGTGGCTGCACAGGGCGCTGACATACCTCACACACGCAGGGGCCAGGAGCAGGAGAACTGCACGGAGAGTTGGGGGCGAATACATAAATACATCTATTGTGTTATTGTGTGTATATAAATGTGTATGTGTTTAGTAGATAGCTCCCTTATTTGGTGTCCTTAAATATTGCAATGGCACATAAGGATAACAAATAAGTGAGTTATCTACTAATCAATTGAAAGATTCAAATGAAGAAAAGGCCTTTTTAAATTTTGATCTTTTAGCTGTTTAGTAGATAATTCCCTAAATTGGGGTGCTGTTTAGCAGATAGCTCCCTTATTTGGTCTCCTTAAATATGGTAATCCCACATAAGGATAGCAAATAGGGGAGATAAACAAAGATTGAAGTTAAGAAGTGTCAACCAGCCCACAACAAGAAAAAAATGTGAATTCGATTAAAACGTGTTGCACAGTGTACTGGCATCAGACAGCCAATGGAAGCATATTACCCCATCCCCTAGTGAAATGTTTTAGTCCCCCCCCCCCCCCCCAGTTTTGACTGTGGTATCTTATGTGCCCCCCCCCCTATATATTGTTTCTAGAGTCACCTCTGTGTCTGCATGTGTGCCAGTGTGTCTATGTATCTGCATGTGTGTCAGTGTGTATGCGTGCATACATCTCAGAATCTCACCAACACTACACACAAATACACCCCTGCATTTCAACATCAACACTACATACAAACCCCACCATTATATATAATCACACCACTGCATTCAAAAACCACACAAATGCATGCTTGCATTCAAATGCCAACACTACATCCAAACACACCCCTACATTCACTCAAACATACTCCATACAAAAACATGCTAGCATTAAACACACAAACACTGCTCAGTACTAAATACATTAAAATACAATTCTGGTTGTTTTTTTTTACAATTTACAGAGCTCTAGGTAGCTATAGAAATGAGAATACTATTAAAAACTGGTTTTGTATGGAAAGTAAGATTATTCATATACCCTATCCAGATATATAGAATTCATAGATCATTTGGTAGGAATTAATAGACAGAGACCATAAAATGTTTTGCAAGAATAAAAAGACTAATCCCATGTGACACATCTAAGACATAAGACTGTTTCCAAGCAGCAAAACATCTCACCTATAGCATAGGCTAAAACACCAGCTCTGACTGTGCTCTCTAAAACATTTTGCCTGTGAGGACTGAAAGCTTACTCTTCTTTGCCATAACAGATAAAGAAGACTTAAAGGGACACTATATTTACCAGAACAACAACAGCTTATTGAATTTGTTCTGGTGAGTAGAATCATTAGCTTCAGGCTTTTTGCTGTAAACACTGTATTTTCAGAGAAAATGCAGTGTTTACATTACAGTGATAACTTCACTGGCCACTCCTTACATGGCTACTAGAGGTGCTTCCTGGGGCAGTGCTGCACAGTGAGTAGCACTGCCATTCCGTGTCTCCACCCTTTGCATGCAGACACTGAACTTTCCTCATAGAGATGCATTGATTCAAATTTGTTTTGAGTGGAAAAAATAAAATGATGAGAGAGTCGCTGTAATGAATATCAATAAGGAATATTTTGGCTCAAATAAAGGAATAAATAGGTGCAAAATGGAAAAGCATTTAAAAATGCTTAAAAAATAATACTTTTTATACAAAATCCCTTCTGTGAGGTGGTTGGCAATTGTTCCATTTTATTTGGTTTTCCTTTATGAAATTGGGAGGAGTAAGAATAAGAAATAAGGCACTGAGATTTCCTGGAATTTCAAGAACATTACAAAGAAACCGCTTTCGTCAAGTTTTAAATGACATGTTCCACCTGCTTATTTTATTAACTTTGGCCATTATTGCGTGGAATGGATATCTTTGATATTTTAGATTTTCGCTAGATTACATTTTCAGTGCAACTTCCTTGTCTTATGGGATAGTCTGCTGCAACAAAACAACTGAAAATGTGACCTTCTGACCAAATATATAGAATTTTTACATACAACTGTCTACATTAATACTGATTACAAAAAGTGCTCAACATGAATACAGAGTTCTCAAATGCAATGGCCTTTATGCATAATAAGACTGAATGCATGCTATACTTATATAATTATCTTACACTACTGTATGCCAACATCAGACTACAAAAGAGTAATATTCCCTACTCTTCTTTTTTCTCTCCTTTGCCATCCATATCTGTTAGCTTTTCCAACTATCCATCGCATTCACTCTCCTTGTCGTGTCTCTGCCATCCATCAATTGATACACATGCCGTCCAATACATGCCATTTCCCCAGTCAGCCATCTCATCTCCCCTTTCATAATATCCATCTTATAGCACTCTCTCAAGCAATCCATCTTATGGTCCCTGCCATTCATTTCATGCTTCAAATCCCATCCATTCTATGCCTCTCTGTCATTCTTCTCATTTCTCCCAGGATTGCTTATGTCACAGTTCATATGGGAATGGTATCTTGTTTCAGTCCCCTTTTGCTAGACACTAGGAAACCACCCTCCAGCATCAAGGTAGGCACACAATGGTGGCTAAAACAATATCTATAGAAAATATATGAACATTAAAGAACACAAAACACAAACATGTATTCTGTGACAAACGCTCCTTCCCATGTACGTTTGCCCACAGACTCCTGGAGGAATGTGGACGCTGGCCTTCTGCCCACCGACTATGGTCCAGGTCTGGGACACCATTTGGGAGTTAACCTGCCCATCCACTATTAGTAGCTTGCGCTGTGTGCCAATGGTTCGGCACTTTCCCTTCACGCGAATGGAACCAAATGCTGGCTCTCTAGCGGCCATTCGCATGAACTAAACCCATGAATAGTCCTCAGCGGTACTTAGCTGCGACTTCTATAGAACTAATTTTGGCATGAGCACCAAAAACGCCCAGGAACTGTTTTGGGCATAAGACCACACGTGCGGCCGGTCGGAACTTTGACACGGTGGCGTTTCCCCTCCACTGCATGGATCTGAGCCCTATTTGGAGAACTTGGGCGCTCAGATCAGGGCTATTTAAAGATTTTTTTTGTATTTGTGGGGTTATTTTATACTTTTATTATGTTTTGGGGTACTTTTATGTTTTTATAGTTTTGTGTTTGGCTCTCTGTTCCTGGGAGATAATTAGCTTACCGGTCTTTAACGCAATTATGTCCTAGGCCCAGAGATTCCTGGAAGGGGCTTGTGCTGAATGCAGCGGAGGCCTCCTGCTGGGGTCTGTGCATAAAAGGAAGAGTTTGGCTCATTCAAATCAGTTGTACTCCCAGAACTATGTGTCGTCTAGTTACAGGGAGGGGAACGGCTATAATCACTACTCAGCACTTCGTTCCAGCTCGTGGAGGATTCAGCGGGGAAAGTCCTTGTAAGAACTAGAGGTCCCAGGACTGTGTATCATCCAGTCCCTGACAGGGAATAAAGCTAGTCCCCTATCCTGGTCCAGGACGGAGAGGCTTCAGGAGGATGCACTGAGGTTTTCCCCTGTTCCAGCTAGAAAAGGTCCTTGACGGAGGTACCCAGCCGGGGTACAGGGAGCTCCACTACATATTCCTAACACTATAGTTTTGAAACCCTCTCGTCCCCAGTTAAAACATCTGCACTAGGCTGTGTCCTATTATCTATACTATTACAAGGGCTTTACTTCGATCTGTTAGGGAAAAAAAGCCTGTTAGCGGCAGTAAAACGGTTAGTTTCCAGAATATTAACTTATAGATCCACAGCATAAAAAATCTGTCTACTAGCCTTTTAATTTCTTCTCATTTTATGTCACACATATACAAACACTGTTCAGTTACATTTCCTTCATTGTTCACGGCTGACCTGACATGTATGCATTCATATGATACTTTCCCAAGTGCCTGCCAAAGTAGAAGAGTGTTTATGACGTTAAAAAATGTGAGAGCTTTAAACTCACCGATGCAGTACGGACAGCATTGGCCTTTCCTTAAAACCGGTCTCTCGCAAGTTACTGGTGGGCAAGATTCAGAGTAACAGCTGATCATCCCATCCATGCAGACACAGCTAGTGCAAACATTAGGTTTCCACGACTCAGCTGCCAGAAAAATGTCTCCCTCATCATTTTTGCAGTAGCTCGGCATACTTTCATTGCCCGGCACAGAAGGCTGAAGAGATTCATCTGGAAGAGCAAACGTAAACATTTAGCAGCAGGAAGTGACAGCTCAGATCACTTTAGCTTGGAAAGGCAGTGGGTATCAGGTATAAAGTGTATTTTTCCCTTGGCACCATTTAATCCTCAGGATGTTGTACCTCCATCACAAGCTAGTTTACAAACTGGAAAATATATCTTAATGTTCCATTTTAAAACGGCATAGATGAAAGTGACCTTCCAATCCAAAACAAAGATGGCTTTTATAAAATAGACTGCTTTGTGGTTATTTCCAAAAGGGCTTTTCATGCCTGCATTTTCCTGTTGGCCTTCCATTAAGTTTGCACCATCTGACTTAGCTATTCAACTTCTAACTACTGTGTACACACCTTAAATGAAAGAAATCTGTTTTCAGTTTATAGTAAGTACTTCTGTTCTATATTTCTGGTGCAGGATTTGCGTTTTAGTTTACGAATTAAATCATGGAAAAGATACATAGCCTAGGAAAATCTCACTTTTAAAGGGACTTTGTTAAGGAACATGGCAGTTTTAGTGGATTGCTTGCTCAAAGTTCCAATCTGATACATCTATGGAACATTTATAGCATGTAATATAAGCGTGTAGCAATATATCATATTGTCATACAGTGTATGATGCCGGCATGTACTACACAACAAAATGTGCTTCTCTAGACAGCAAATCTAATTGCATTGGATGAGTAATTTTGTAGCAGACGTTTAAGTTAATGGATGTGGGTATTGATGTGATAACAGAAGTGTGACGAGACCAATCTCGCCACATTGCATTGGAGGAGCCTGGTTGTCCGCCTGTTGCCTTGGGATTATGGACCCGGGGAGGTCTGGCCCTTTGAATGCTGTATGTGGGCTGGCCCGCCAAACAGACTTATTCTGGGACTAATGACTGGCAGTCCCGTCAGCCCCACTGGACCCGGAAAGGTCCAGTCATGTCTGCCGGAGCAGGGAGTAAAAGGGGGGCAATTGTGAAGAATCCCCCTCCGTTCATTCGGTACTTTCCCTCCCTGCTACTTTATTCATGGATTTATTACTGTGACGAAGTGCCCTTCGCCACTTGTGCATGGAGAGGACTGCTTGCCCGCCTCTTGCCCTGTGACTATGGACCCTGGGAGATTTGGCCCGTTCAATTCAGTATGATAGGAGTTATGTATTTTTGTATCCTTTTGTGTTTTACTGGTAACATGTGCCCAATGGAGTCTGCCTCTATCCCTGGATATAATTGGATTATTTTCCCCATTGTCTCCAGGATAGAGGGCTCTGTAAAACCGGTTTGGGCCAGATAGCCATGCTGCCAGCCAGGCCCCAAAAGATACTTTACTAACTTCTGAACCCCTGGTCTGATTCATGCCATTTTTTGATATGTTGTTCCCCTGAATGGATTGATTGCGAATATATATATATATATATATATATATATATATATATATATATATATATATATTTTTATGTGAATGTGATGTATATTTTAGAAGTTATGAATATGCTGTAAAAACTGTATTTTTCCTGCCTGTGATTAATTACATTAACCCATTGTGTTCAGTAATTATATCACAGGCAGAGGGGAGGATTTTATGTGTTTATGCTGGGTGTGTTTTATGTTTTACTGTATGGGATTGGTTACATGCTGTCCCTCCCTGTGGGATGTCCCCTTGCATGGGGACTTGCATAAAGGTCTGTGAGTGTTAATTAAAACAGACCACTGCTTGACCCTCAACACAGAGCTTTGTCTCGTCTTTGGGGGGATTCACTGTATGCTGATAGAGACTGATTGCCAGGATTGTAAGCCGCTTGGGAGCATTTCCTGTTCGTCTGCTAGCAGCTATTCGTGAGGTTCCAGTTCGGGAGTTTGGAGTGCTACCTTATTCCCTTTCATGCAGTTCGGGAGTTTGGTGTGTTCCCTTGTATCCAATTCAGGAGTTTGGTGTTCTACAGTAGCTGCCTTTTTTATCTGAAAGGGGAATATCGCCTAAACTGATTTTAACCCCTTGTCTGCTGAAACGGTCCGTTACAAGAAGTATATTTTGATCTACGACAATCGTAATGCTATGTGCAGTGCAGGGGCTTTTGCAAGTTGTAGTTCGATTGTCACCTTTTATAAAGTAGAAAGCTGGCAAGTGAACAAAAATTCACATCAACCATGACAGTATGAAGAGCAGTATGTTTGTGAAACCACTGTAGGGCAGTGACGGGGTTATTATTAACCCCTTAAGGACACATGACATGCCTGACACGTCATGATTCCCTTTTATTCCAGAAGTTTGGTCCTTAAGGGGTTAAAGTGCAGGAAGTTCAGAGTGAATTCAAAATTTGGATCAAACTAGGTAATTAGAAAAAGTCAATTCTGTTTCAGTTTTAATATGTTTGCCTTACATTTCATTTTGGCCTCCATGCAATTCTTACTTTTTTGAATAAAGTGGATATAGACTAATCACTTCATCTTTTTTTAAAGCTGTTTAATAAAAAGAAGAAAAAAATACTAAGCATTTCTAGCAAGGTAACCTAACAAACACATTCCACCAAATATTTGTGCTGCCTTAGGTGCCCCTTCCAGCTACATGTGTGTTGCATGTATGTGCTTTACTGATGGACATTAAACTTTTTAGCAAGTGTGTGCTACTCGCCCACTGCTAATTGTTATTGTTGCATTCAACCCTTTGTAGGACATGTTCCTGCTTAGCAAATGGCATGGCTTTTGTTAAAACACTCTTTTTCTTTAAATAGAGCAGAAAATACATCATCTGGATTATTGCAAAGGAAGTGTTTCACTCCTTTCCTGTGATTTGTTTTAAAGCAATTGTTGCATCATTCAAGAAATGGACGTTTATTAAAGGAACACTATAGTCACCTAAATTACTTTAGCTAAATAAAGCAGGTTCAGTATATAGATCATTCCCCTGCAATTGTACTGCTCAATTCACTGCCATTTAGGAGTTAAATCACTTTGTTTCTGTTAATGCAGCCCTAGCCACACCTCCCCTGGCTATGATTGACAGAGCCTGCATGAAAAAAAAAACTGGTTTCACTTTCAAACAGATGTAACTTACCTTAAATAATTGTATCTCAATCTCTTAATTTAACTTTAATCACATACAGGAGGCTCTTGCAGGGTCTAGCAAGCTATTAACATAGCAGGGGATAAGAAAATCTTAATTAAACAGAACTTGCAATAAAGAAAGCCTAAATAGGGCTCTCTTTACAGGAAGTGTTTATGGAAGGCTGTGCAAGTCACATGCAGGGAGGTGTGACTAGGGTTCATAAACAAAGGGATTTACCTCCTAAATGGCAGAGGATTGAGCAGTGAGGCTGCCGGGGCATGTTCTATACACCAAAACTGCTTCATTAAGCTAAAGTTGTTCAGGTGACTATAGTGTCCCTTTAAGAAGACAATACGGACCTGCATAAGAAGACAGATGCTTGTGGGAAAGTTTATCTGCTGGAAATGCCATTAATAACTGCTACAACAGGAAGTGTAAATATTAATGGTTGAATTGACAAAAAACAAACTATAGTTTTCTACTGATTGCTCAACCTAAAAAATATATTAATACAAAAAAAAAAAAAAAAAAGTCCTGCGCTCAAACTCCCACTAATCTTGGGCGGCAGCAACGACCATAGTACACATCAGCCCCAATACATACAGTAAAAAACAAACAAACAAAAAAAGTTACCTGTGCTCTTTCCCAAATTCCTATATATATTTAAACAAATGGAGGTTATTTAGTTACTCCAATGGCCAAAAATATATTACAATATTGCAACAAGGTAACAAATCACAATGTAGTGATTATAGTGCTTGAAATGTAACAGTTTAGTAAATTAATAAATTAACTCCTAATTTCACATTCTCCAAAATGCACATTTCAAATGTCTTGTATTTTTCCACTTGTCCTTTCGATCCTGTCATGCAAGAAATGCTGTACTTCTGGGTCTATGAATAGAAAATACACAAAAGGAAATCTGGGCTTTTTATATATAAACATGCTGGTTCTGTCTATAAAAAAAAAAGCTCTTTAATGAATGTTTTCAAATCTATTCTTACTGCAACAGGAATCAAAACAGAAATTGAATGAGCCAAGCCAATAAAACAAAAGGCCATGCCTGACTGTGCTTCTGTTGGCCCTGACCTAAACAGGCACAAATCGTATAGGTTCTGTGAATAGAAACAAAATAATAATTTCACATTGGAGTATGGTCTTGACAGATATTTGCTGCACATTCAGTTATCTCAGCTCTAAGGATGTTGGTGCTGTTATATGGAAGATTAGTATTTTTTTTGTTAATTACACTGATTCTCTATAATTTTCTGATTGTTTTTATATTCTCAAAAAAGAGAATCACATTTTCTTTTTGGTATCACTGACGCTCTGCTGCCATATTTAAAACACAGAAGCCTATACATTGATCAGCTACAACATTAAAACCACCTGTCCCCCTTGTGCTGTTAAAACAGCTGTGTGTGTTGAGGCATGGACTCCACAAGTCCTCTGAACATGCCCTGTGGTATCTGGTACCAAGACATTAGCAGCAGATCACTTAAGTCCTGCAAGTTGTAAGGTGGGGCCTCCATGGATTAGATTTGATGTTCCAGCACACCTCACAGATGCTCAAACGGATTGAGATTTGGAGATTTCGAAGGCAATGGCAACACATTGATCTCTTTGTCATGTTCATCAAACCATTCCTGAACAATTTTTACAGTGTGGCAGGGTGCATTATTCTACTGAGAAAGGCCACTGCCATCATGGAACACCATTGCCAAAGTAACATGCATTTGAATGACAGCACTCAAGGTTTCCCAGCAGAGCATTGCCTAGAGCATAACACTGCCTTCACCAGCCTGCCTTCTTTCCATAGTGCATCCTGCTGCCATCTCATCCCCAGGTAAACAACGCACATGTATCCGGCAATGCACCTGATATAAAAGAAAACATGATTCATCAGACCAGGCAATCTTCTTCCATTGCTCCATGGTCCAGTTCTGACACTCACATCCACATTGAAGGTGCTTCCTGTGGAGGACAGGGGTCATCATGGGCACTCTGATCGTTCTGCAACTACACTTCTAATTACACAGCAAACAGTGATGTACTGTGTGTTCTGGAACCTTTTTATCATGACCAGCATTAAGTTTTTCAGCAATTTGAGCTACTGTAGCTATTCTGTGTCATCAAACCAGACAGGCTAGCATTTGCTCCCCATGTGCATCAATGAGCCTTGGGTGCCTATGACCTTGATGCCAGTTCACCGGTTGTTCTTCCTTCCACAACATTTGGTGTGTACTAACCACTGCATACTGTGAAAAACCTAAACATTTCTAATTTTTCTAATTTTGGAAATGCTCTGATGCAGTCACCTAGCCATCACTAGTTGTCACTTGTCAAAGACTCTGTTCTTTTCACTTGCCTGATTGTCATGCTTCTAACACATGAAATTCAAGAACTGACTGTTCATTTGACTAATATAGCCCACCTCTTGGCATGCGCCATTGTTATATCATCAATGTTATTAACTTCTCCTGTCAGTGGTTTTAATGTTGTGGCTGATCATTGTATAATGTTATAGTGACAAACTGAAATGGGGCAGCCAAGACCTTAAGGGAGTTATTGATGAATATTAAAATCTTGGACAATTGACAAAAGGAAATGCACAGTTTAGACCAAAATATCAGAGCTGCGTAAATGAGCTGGAAATTTTCCACCAAGCTCGCCTAAACAAAATTCCAATTCCCTTGTCAAGTCTCGACAATTCTTAGTTTAGTGAATAAACTGTGATGTTTCTTTCAGAAACATGAGATATAATCCTGGAATTAATGGATGTGAATCCAAATGAAATTTCGATTCGTGAAACTATAAAAAGATATGACTTGCTTTAATGTATAAGTTCTCTTTCAAGTATGCTAACATTACAAAGCTCCCTTCTTCCTGGCAAGCTATGATATGTTTCCCACATTTCATCTCAAGGCATGTTTTGATCACCACTGTAATATCCATATGGTAAATACTATTACTATATTCTGGAGTTAACCCCTAGAAAATGCATTAAAACATCCATAAAAAACAAAACTATTGAAAAAGTAAAAAAGAAAACATTACATTTTCCTGGGTTTGCTGTAAACCCTACGATTTGCAGTTTCTACAGAAATTCTACTTCTAGCCATGAAGCCATAAAGCCATCGCAATACTTTCGAGCATCAAAGTAAGAGGCAACACTGCAAGAAAGACAGCTAGCAGCAGTCCTCCCTGGATAGCCCCACTCTGGTCAGACCTTAAGCAAAGCACTCTTAAATGGTATTTTAGTCTCTTAGTGCCTTGACACTATTTAGCACAACATGAGCTGTTTAATGAAGTGCTCACGTTGCACTTGGTGTGGACAGTTTACTAGTATCCCCAGATGTGGAAAACCAGGGAGCAAACCCAGGATGGTGCGACATGAGCCTAAAATTGGAATGGTCCTACCAGATTTGAGATTATTGTGGTGTATGAGACGTGCTCTCATACGGATATCTTCAGGGTTTTTTCTCTAATAGCACCAGATGCAGGGTACCAGAGAAAAAACTCTGGAGGGATATGGTTCAAACATTGGGCTGTTCAGACAAAGTAGGGACTTATATGGTGTACATTTACCACTTACATTCTTATTATTATTATCGCCATTTATATAGCACCAACAGATTCTGTAGTGCTTTACAATATTACATGCTGTATAAGTACTTGTATGGGCAGCGTAAAGTATTTTAGGGGGATAGACTTATTACAGCAGGGATTTATGGTATGCTGCTATATGTTAATAAATAATATATTTTTATTGGAATTTATGAAACCTTTTGATTACCATAATTGTGCTCTCCTCCCTGAATGTGTGCTGTAAGTATGTGAATGCACGAAGACATTTTTGATTACATGGTTATTTGGTATATAGTATTATAGTAAATAGAATATATTATTATATAGTTTTTGTCTTATTTTTAACAGCACAGCTTAGTAAACTAACACATGGGCAGCAACATTTGCATTCTCTCTCTGCATGAAAGCATATTGGCACATATCTGTAATGTGAGACTAATTTTTCATAGACAAGCTACTGAAACAAACACATTTATGTTTTGAATAATAAAACAATAAAAATGTGTCAAACTGTTCTAGAGAACAAAAGGATAAAAAAAAAAGAAGAAGAGCAGACAGCCACGTTTCATACTGCTACTTCTCAGCTCGTAATGTGCACAAATGAATATACGACTATATTACTTTGTTCATTTAGTCCACTGCTGAAACTGCACATATCACACCCTACCTTTATAAACACATTTTTTCATTTTAACTATGAAAACCCTTCAAAATGTTAATACAAATGCCTTGTGAATTTACAGCTTGCTTGGAGGTTCAATATTTTCTATAATAAACAATACTATATTCTGTGTTCCGAACATGTGTCAGCTTGCAAGTATATTTGGCAACATTACGTAACCTCGGGCTATACTTTCAATGCAGACGCACTATTTTAATGGTTCAGACTTTTGTAAACACGTGTCTTTGCTGTGTTCCTGGTGAATAAAAATAAGCAACACGTGTGAAAAAGGTGTTAAATTAACTTCACTTATTACAAAGCAAAAAAAAAAATAAAGTTGTTATGGGTTTTAATTATTAACAGATCACGTAACTGGGAAAGTAGTTGAATTGGAAAAAGTCTCCAAGTCAGCCATTTTGGCCTACATTTGCAATTCCTTGGTCAACATCCGACAATTCCTGGCTTCGCGAATAGCCCTGTGTCACAGTCTGCATTCACATTTAACAGTATGTCTAACGAGATAATACCGAATGCTATACGTGTAAAAATCAAATACAGAAGCTGGAAAATATTAAAACAAAATAATTATTGACAATACATGGGCACGAAAATAATATAAATGTTGCTAGCTTTCTCTTTTCTTTCTATCTTGAGATTGATAATAATTGAGCACAAACAATCTTTCTTTGCTAACTCAAAAAGGCTCTTGCTTAAAAGTTTCGTAATTGCGAAATAAATGGATTTTGCCTGAGGAGACCAGGAATAGTAACAGATACTTTCATTTCAGTTTAACTATTACAGAACTTGTCAAAAAAGAAAACCATTAATTCTAGACTTGTATAGAATAAATGATTTATGTTTATGTTGAGACATTTTAATTTTCATTCAACTCTGAATTGTATGAAATGTAAAATAAATGTGAAAAATAAGCTACAAAAGTCAAATCTTGGCTGTAGATGAGTTAGAAAAGGTTTTCAGATAAAATTGTGGCCTATATTTAGCAAGTCAGTTTTTAATTCACTACATTTAGTGAATATGCCCATTTTTAAATTACCGTAGTACACCAGTGTGTAAATCAGATGTCTTGACGTTTCTTCTCACATGTAACATAGTGTCGGTTATTAATCTATAGGACAAACTAATCTGCTAATGTACTTCATTTAATTTGGTTTCAAGTAAATTTTTCTGTGTCTTTTAGCACAAAAATAACGAGTTAGTCTGAATCTCATCCAATTAATCTTCAGGTAAAATATGTGCAGAACTGGTGTAAAAATATCAAGCTGCATGAATTAAAAAAAAGTAGGCATTTAGGTCTTTTATAAAAATTAAAACACAGTTTTCAAATACAACATTGATATATTTCTCCAATTTGATTTTTTTTTTTTTTACTGTTTGTGGAGAATAAGTTTAAATATATAATTTTAAATTATACGAATTGGGATCTATGTTGTTGACGCAAGTTGCAAGCTGATACGCTTCAGAATCAGCTTTTCTGCTTTGCTACCTTAGGTGTAATGCCACCTCCTTTGTCACTTCCTGTGTGACAGCTCCTTCCTAATAAGCTGAGGTGTAATTAGGAACCACAGGGCCCCAGTGCAGGAAACAAACATGGGTCCCCTCAGTGTCCATCCTTGCTCCCCCTAAGCAATACTCCTGATAGTGATATGAATGCGTGCAGCTGGAGTAGTGTGATTGTGTATATGAGTGTGGTTGTATGTGGGGGCTTGGTTGTGTGTGAATGTTGAGTGATTTGCCCCGCTTACACTAACTTGCTGGCCATGATATGGGTGCCAGTGCATCCCATACTCCCCCACCAAGTGACAGGGAGCAAGAGAACCACCTGTCACTCAATCTATGGCATTAGACAATGTGTAGCAGGGATTCATTGAAAGGTAGGAGAAGACAATATTTTTTAAAGAGCTTTAAATTAAAATGTACACATTCGCTAGCAATTCAGCAAGTACAATGTATAAATGGATTTTAATACTCTTTAATATGCACTATACACACTTTAATATAATACATATTTATTAATTAATTAATGCATTGATAATACATTCAAATGTATAATATATATATATATATATATATATATACTGGGTGTATGTACATACAAATATTGCTACAAATACCATCAATTGAGTGAAATCATTTTTTTTAATGAAGCACTTTCATCCTAATAAGCACACACTCTAACGGACTCATACATGCACTCATTGGCGCGCACACCGTTTAACAAACACACGCTTTCACTGACCGATATAAACATATGCTCACTGAGAGAAACACAAACACACTCTCATTGATACTGATACTGGCACACATTGACATACACACATTCAACACACATCTATTCTCTCTCTCTCACACACACACACACACACACACACACAAATGTATTTTATTAATAGTAGGTTTTTTTTTGTTTGTTTTAGTTTGGTTTTTAGGCCCGGACAAACTTTCTACCATTGGCAGAGCTGAGCGGATTCTCTCCCTGGGGTCTAGTAATGTTGCTCTGATCATCGTGCTCTTCCTGTGTGTCCTTTAGTATTTCAGAGACGGCAGGGATACCATGTTCTGCCTCCCTGCATTACCACAGGGTGTACAAGGGAGCTTTGCTGTCAAAATAAATATAGATCAAAGCTCCCTCACCAGCTGGGAAACTGTACATTTGGGAAGAGTATACACCTAGGTTCCTTCCTCTGCCTTTTGCTCCACCTTTGTGGGAAACCCTAAGGTGGCCGGACGGCTCGTGGGCTCTCTGTGACAGGCAGAACACAGAGTGCGTGGTCAAACTAGCAATCTTTGCTACTCCAGATGTTCCGGCACTGTTCGCAAACCACTTGTATTGGTAAGTTACAACCAGGAACTACCAGGATGAATCTCTAAAAAGCAGGAGCCTATGGATTTAGGGAGTCCAATCTTGTAACATAAATCTCTATATAGCAGGAGTCTATGAAATGTGAACTACAGTTCCCAGTCAGGCCTGTTCACCATAAGCTCTAAATGTTTGGTTTTTAATTGAATACAATTCAGAGTTTAGTAAAAAATAAAAATAGTCTTAACACTTAAACATACATCACTTGCTCTATGCAAGTCAAGACGTAATGGTTTTCTTTTATTGGCAAGTTCTGAATAGTTAAACTAACATATAAGAATGTATTTGGTCCTATTCCTGGTCTCTTTGGGCAATATCCATTTATTTCATAATTACGGAACTTTTAAAGAAGAGCCTGTCTGAATTTAGAAAATAAAGATTGTTTGTGCTCAATTATTATCAAGATCAAAAAAATGAAGAAAAAGAACGTTAACAACACATATTTTGCTTCTTGCCCATGTCCTGGCAATCATTATTTAGTTTCAATATTTTTTCCAGCTTCTTTATTTACTTTTGCAGAACTGTGCACACATTCACGTATTAAGCAAACATATAGCATTCAGTAGTTTATGTCATTAGACATACTGCTAAATGAGAATGCAGACATTGAAAAGCTTATTAACAAACCAGGATCTGTAGGGTATTGACCAAGGTATTGCAAATTGTAGGCCAGAATGCAGAGCTGGAAAATATCTATTTTCCAATTCAGTTATTTTCCCAGTTAGATGATGTGATATATTAATAAATGGAACCTTTAAAAAAAAAAAAAAATTATTTTATAAAATAATCAGGAGCCTGTTGTTCTGATTTAGTGATCTTATCTTATCCCATAAATCTCTATCTAGCACAATGTTTTCATTTCCCAGCCAGGTTGAGGGAAACTACTCAATAGGGAAATGCACTGTGATGGAACCTCCCATGCTGCAGACTCTTGTAGAGGCGTAAAAGCTAGCCTCCTGCCCACAGACTATGGGCCTGGTCCCATGAACCCCTAAAAGGGTCTGTTGTCCCTGTGGGTCCCTGGACGCTTGTTGTATTAGAAAAAAAATCCCCGTGCCCAGAGACCCTTTGTGTGTTTTATAATGTGTTGTTAGGAGTTTAAAATTATAAGTGCGGTGTAAATGACAAAGAACTTATACCAGTAAGTGGAGCGCTTTAACACATATAGCTTACCAAAATGGTCAAAATGATCTTTCATTCAATGGTGGTGTGCAAGGTACATATCGAGAAGAAAATATAAAGGGTACAATATAGTTGTTGTTGTTAGGAGTGCCTATATGTTTCTCCATATGATTTGGTCCTGTGTATTGGATTTAATATGCTGATTGTTCAGGTTGTATGTGCTAAATGAGAATATGATTTCCTGTTTTATTGTTTTCCCAGTAGAGCATTGCCCCATTATTCTAGGGACACTTACAGACCAGTTCAAACTGGCTGCCCTGCCACTACTTTAAATATCTTATTGTCTCTCCCCACCTTTCCTGGTAATTACAGGGCCCTATTCACACTGGTTGTAAACTTTGTAGTGTGATTAGTTGCTGTCCCAAGTCAGTGCTGCTATTGGTTGGCTTGGGATATGCAGTGTGATTAGTTCTATCTAAAGTCCATAGTGCTATTGGGTACCAGTGTAACCCTATTGTAAGTAAATTAGGCTATTGATGGATGTGGAACCGCTCCACTGGTTCTTGGAGGGCTCTGTTTGCCAGCCTTCTGCCCAGTGACTATGGCCCCTGTAATAGACTTTGTTTAAAAACATTGTTTGGGCCCTTCGGACTTATACCAGGAACAGTTCAAACCTTCGAAGTGGCACTTTGAATTCCCAAACTCCCAAAGCCATTCGAAGTGACATTCGACCACGTGGCGGCGGCCATCTGAAGCCGCGAGTACAATGTAAAAATAAACCCACAAACCAGAGACATATAATGACTTTACCCACGATCGGCTATGTTCAGTATTTCGAATTGTACTTCGAATCCCTGAAGTAGACCGACCGCACAGCCTGATTCTCTGGAACTGTTTTGGGCATGAAACCAAGTGTGCAGTCAGTCAAAATAAGACTTCCAGGAAATGTCTGAACCACTGAACTGATCTGGGTGATTTTTGGATATGTTGGTCACCCAGATCAGGGCTATCACAAAACATTGCGAGGATAGAATGTGTTTTTTGGGTACTTTTGGGGTTTTGTAAAATATGTGTTTTTCTGCCTGGAGATAATTGGGTTAATACAGTATCTGACTCAATTATCTCACAGGCAGAGGGGAGGGATTGTGTATGCTTGTTATGGCATACATTTAATTACTGTTCTGATTGGTTTGTAAGCTTTGTGTCCCTGTCCCCAACAAGGTCCTTGTGGGGGTATTCCTTGCTTGGAGACTTGCATAAAAAGCCAGTGTGGCACCATTAAAATTGAGTTCCTGCTTACCCTGAACATAGAGTTCCATCTCATGTGTGGGGGAAACAGCTGTTTCTACCCTGGGGATTGCTATATCACTTTACTCCCCTGGGATTATAATCACTAGCTCTTTTAAGAGCTGTTCCTGCTATACTCTCTGGAGTAGGAGAGGTTCACCCACTGGAAGCTGGATCCTAGTCTTGGATCCAGGGTGGGTGGAGGACGGCGAGTTCCCAGCCAAGCTGTAACACTGGAGGTGGGGACTACAGTGCTGACTGTGTCAAGTGGAGTCCTCAGAAAGCACTAGGAGCATCGACTGATGGAGGCACCCGGTTGGGGTGCCGAGCGGTCCGTCACAATGGTATAAATAGCTGTTCTGTTTTTAATATAGGTTGTTGTTCTCCCCTTCACCAAATGCAGTAATCCATACAGCAGCATTTCTTCCAACCTGAGAGGACTTCAGTGGAGATACTAGCTTGGAGTATTGATGATCCGCTACATGCATACTGTTCTTCAGAGTCAGAGAACATTAATGTGCAGAAGTAGATATCATAAAAGGAACTAAATGTCCTCCTTTACTGTAAGATGTAGAGTGGATTGTCTTATGCCTGGGCATTTTTTTTGTATTTTTTTTTTAATTGTTACAGTTATATGTGATTGAGTGCTATAAAACGTCTGTTGGGAACATAGGTTTCTATGGTACTTATACCATCCCTTTAATAAATTAACTGTATTGTAAAGAAAACTGCACTAAAATTATATGCAGATATCAATCCTAAGATTTAGAAGGTTTTTTTTTATATTCCTATATTTACACAAAGGTGTTGTAAATGCACTCCTATTGGTCTTGTGACTTGGAATAATTTATAGCTGTGTTGACCTCTAAAAATACCAAGAAAGAAAAGGAGAGGCTTAATCGAGACCAGAAAATGAACTTCAGGTATGCAATGCCACTATCCAACTCTTGACATGTGTCAAGGTGAGCGCAGTGATTTATTGACCTCAGGGAAAACATATCTGTGCAGCTGAAACCAACTCAGTGTTTCTTCATATGAAACAATAAATCCAAATGTCCAGATCTAGGAATGTCAATACTAGCCTTTGTGTCATAAGCGGATATTTCTTGGGATGATGTACAGTAACTTTCAAGAGTTGACTTACATAAAAAAAATAAAAAATAAAACATTAATGGCAAAAACTGAACTAAACGCAATGCTGATCCTATATACCGGTATATCAAGTACTGTAAATGTAAACGTTATAAAGGAAAGTAAGACTATTTTTGGAATGTTAGTTCCTTTTTAAAACGAGAAACTACTTATTTTTCTCTGACAGTGGACCTGACATGTGTCTGAAAAGAATAAACACATATTTGTGCTTACTTAAGTTGGGGTAAGAAACATGTGGTGCCTTTGTGTAAATGGGAGGACTTACCAGTAGAAGTTCAGGTTTAGTTAAAGTTATCCATGAAGATAATATATGTAAAACAAAATACACTAGACCCATCAGTTATTTTATCGGTTTGGATTTACTAAGTCATTTAAAAATAAATAAGCAATGCACTCTGATCCATTTACTGTTAAGTAACCATGCTTGATGACTTTTGTGCAATTAAATACTTCTCATAAAGGAGAAGTATTTAATTCTAAAGTGTGGACACATGACCCATGAGCAGCTATTTGCGATCCTCCAATCCAATAATGCTTAAAGAGAAAGACTGAATCCTATGCTTCTCATAGAGAAGCATTGGAGGCACATATACTGTCCAATGCCAGCATACATTTAATGTGGATGACAGACAAAATAGATTCAATTACTGAATCACATATGCCTCAATATCCCTTCATTAGCATGAGGTGATCTTGGTGATTAGACTGTCCCTTTACCATCCAAACTACAAGTATTTGCTTGTATGTACATTAAAACGTAAAAGTATTACATTAAAAAGCACCATAAAAAAATTATTTTAAATAAAAGGGCTCGAAATACCTATTCAGTTTATTTGTTGTTATGTAGTTACTTTCTAAAATATCTTTATCTGAAAATTGTGCTTGGATTGGAATGTTTTTTGCGGAGAGGTGACAAGACTTATCAGATTTTGGGTGCTGCCAGACACCCACAGGGTTATTCGGAATGTTTGACTTGTCAGGAGTTAAAGGTTAATTCAGAGTGGATTTCAAAATTTAGGCAAGAAATTCTGAATTTTAACCAAGCCAGCTATGTTTTCAGTTTTGCTTCTTTGACCTCAAATTGTAAACTCACTTTGAATTCTTGACAATTCAGGCTGTAGTGAACAAAACTGTCAGTATATGCTCTGCACAGTTTATATATAGTTGTCAAAGAGGCTTTCTTCCTGAGCAGTTTTTTCTCTATGATCCATATACTCCATACAAAAAGGAGCCAAATCAGTTTTTTGGGGTTTTTTTTTTTTTTTTTTTACTAGAAAGAGAAATAGTGGCTTCATGTTGGTGAAGGACAAACACGAATAGAAATGTGTTTAATACACGGCTCCTGTGGACTTCCAACTGCTACAGGATTACGATTCCCATAACTTTTAGTCCACAGCTGGAAACCTTGCTTCACTGTGATTTTCTCAACAGAAATCTGAGAAAATATATCATAAGATTCCTGGGCACTGAGGCCTCTTTCTTCAATCAGATGGATAAATTCAGCTCATGGAAACATCTCAACCTCTGAGTTACAAAGTAATATTTCACAGTCAGATAGTGACTAGCAAGTTTCACGTGTGTAATAATATAAAACAGAGCTATGAAACTTGATATTGGTGTTACTTTTTCAGTGGTAAACATGCAAACTAAATGGAATATATTGGTGTCAAGGCTGTACAGGCTCAATAAAATAATAACATTACAATAATAACAAAGAAAGCACTTATCTCCTTTTTGCTATAAAATTACCTGATGGTATCTATATGAGGGAACTCAGCAGTAACTGATGTGTCTAGAATAATGGTTTGGAATTAAATATGAACATCTGGAAAGATATAATCTTCAATCCCATACTGACAATTACTCTTCTGGATCAAATATATCCTATTGTCTCCTATTGTACCTGTTTCCACTAGCTATTTATTTGAACTTATATTTTGCATTCTATTTTATCTTGTGATTGTTTAATTTATACTAGGGAGAATAAATCACATTCTATTCATTTAATACACAGTTTAAAACAGCGAATGGAACTGATCCAAAGTTTAATATTTAGGTCAAAAGAACCCCTTGGAGATCAAATCTGAACATGTGACCAAATATTAAATATGACCATAAGATACTAAACATTTCATAGTACCTGGACATTGAGGGCAACATGAGTCATGAGTACGTGTTGGGTTCTGACAGAGAAGGGGTGGGCAGACCTCTGTTTCACAAAGTACTCGTGCACTATGGCAAGTGCACTGGGTACAGGTGTCAATATTCCAAGTCTCTCCTTCAATAAAATACTCCCCGCCAGGAGCATGGCAAATGGATGGGTCTGTGAACTCTGGCTTTTTTCCACTGGAGTCATCTGTAAAGAGAGTTTGATACAAATGATTTATGTGTCTACATGATAAATGTTTTATAAAAACAAAGTCTGATTGTTACTCAACAATAGCAGTGCCAACAGAAGATTATTTGAAAACAACCAAACTATTTAAGAAAATATACAAAAATATATAAAAAAGAATATATATAAAAATAAATAAAAAAACAACAACATATTTACAGACACACACATATATATATATATATATATATATATATATACACACACACCATCTTAAACTATATATATATATATATATATATATATGCACACACACACACACACACACACACACACTTGTTCATCCTGTACTATATTACTTGTGCCTGTTTGACTAATTGGGGCTATTTGTATGTGTCCTTTGGATATATAAATAGTGAGTATGTGTTAGATTATGAGTACTATTTCGGCATTGGTGCATGTAATTGCTCGTTCCTTTCTTACTATGCTGTGCTGCATAGTTTTCCAATGATCTTGCAGATATATAAATTCTCATTGTGCTACCTATTCTTTAAGCATCCATACAAATCATACATACATATCATTTATACAGGGATACATATGTAATTATGCATCCTGCAGAACACCAGTGATTGTAACGAAGCACTACAAAATACATTTGCCAAGCAGCCTCCATTACAGATCAGAAAGAAAAACATTATTTTGTGAAAATAACTATGTTATTTATAATATTGAATTCACTGGATAGAGTTTTCCTATTTATGGGTGTGACTAAATATCAGTCTCACCCCCTTCCACAAATTCACCAATGGATTTCACAAGTGAGGCGCAGGCAAACATAAATGTCTATTGTCTTCAGAAGTACTTTTCATAAGGACAATTCCTGTTTACACACATCCTCTGAGGCTGAGACATAGAGCCAAAATAATAATTAAAAAAAAAAAAATAACTAAATAAAGCATAATGTCTGCTTCAATGACGACAGACAAGGCTTACTGGACTGTCATTACTAACTATTTGTTTAGTTATGCTTAAGTCTCATTGTTCAGTATTATAGCTATTATAGGGGATGTTATTCAATTACATGATTCCTAGAATCCTAGAGCTAGCAACCAAATTAAACATTAAGGTTATGTGCGGCCCACTTTAGGTATACCCAACACTGCTGTACACATTCCAAATAAAATGTTTTATAATCTATAGGGAGAGATAACATAACAAAATGATTTTATGATACAGGTCTCTTGTCTATAATTTTCTGAACAGATCTCCTAAATCAGGAGAAATGCAAATACTTTTAACAGAAATAAATTGTTTTGGAGCAGCATACATTTTTTCTAGTACATAACAGGCCAGTAAAATGTCAAAGAATTCCAGAGATGTTAGGTTAGCGAAACAGTAGTCCCTCTTCATTTTTTCGTTGAATATAGACAGTAAGTTACTGGGACATAACAAATTGAAATACATAATGTTCCTTGTTCCCATAATTTAATCCGCTTTTGTTTTGTTGGGCAGTCTGTCATGGACATTTGGACTGATGGGTGCCAAAAGCAGCAGATAACTTGACCTTCTGCTGTGCTAGACCTCTGCCCCTGTATGAAACTACTATCATCATTTGGTCCTTGTGTACACAACAGCCTGGGGCATTTCCAGCACAAGGGTGGTATAATAAGAGAGTATCAATAATAATTAGGTCAAACATTTATGTTGATTATTTTATTATGCAGCTACAGATGGCTCTCATTTATCACTGTTAGGACAGGTGGCCGAGGCTGCAGTGAAATTATGTTTTTTTTTTGAGACATGATATCCCCAAGTACACAATCATTTTAATGTGCGCTTCAATTTTTTTACTGTAGCTTCCTGAGACTAACAAATAGGAGACACCATTTTAAACCTAGTATGGAATACATACGGATACAAAATACGTATTGTTCTGATTTGAGGAACAGCGGCATTCAGTTCTTCGTAACCTTGACAGAGTCCTGAAATGCTATTGTGCCTTAAGTGTTTCATTGGCACTGATTAATAGGACCTCTTCTTTGCTATCTGCAAAATTGCAGCTACTTCAGAGTACAATGATTATTAACAGGGCAGGTGGAGATGGTGTAAAATAATGTAATGCTAAAGAGGCTGATGCCTCTTTGTTACGCTGCTTTAAGTATTCAGAGGATCAGACTATCCGTTGACATAGCTAATATTAAGTAAGGTCTGCTATCCAGCAAAGCAGCATTAATGAGTCTATCATTGTTCTCGTTGCCGTGGTTTTTTTTTTTCCCTAAAGTCAAACAGCATTTCTAAGGATCAGCAGCAAAGATGAATGAAAGTGTAAAACATTCCTATGCCTAATCTGCAGATCAAGCCAAATATAAACAAATATTATATTATATCAGTGTACATTGCAAACATGTTAGCCAGATATCTATCTATCTACAGACAAGTTAAACAGGACAATTATCATCATTATTTATTATTATTAATTATCATGCTACTTACAGTCTTGTTAAGAATGCAAAGATTCAAAGGAAAAATATGTAGAGGAGTTGTCTAAGAGCAGTTTTTTTAACCTATTATTTTTATTTGGATTATTTACAACCCAAGATGATAGATTGTAAGAATGAATATATATATATATATAGATAGATAGATAGATAGATAGATAGATAGATAGAGAGATAGAGAGAGAGAGAGAGAACCAAAGAGTGCCCTTCTTCAAGTGGACTGTGTCAGTATTAGTCAAGCTCAGACTTGCATATCCTCTCAACTGTCCATGGTACTGACAACAGAGATGGGGCATGGGAGGTTGTCACTAGACAGCTCAAAATAAGTCACCCATTACAGAAATATATGACTAATGAAAAATGAGAAACCCTTATCATGGAGCAGTGCATTTATATCTAGAATTACATTATTTGTGATCAGTGAAGGAAATGTATCTGCTGAGTGTTGAGATGGACAGGCAAGATTTAACAACCTGGTTGCTGTATGAGGTGCACAGTTCCAAACCCACCACACAGTGTTTGGGAATTTCAACTTGGTCTAGCCAATATCTCCCAGTCAGTGTGTATTGGGATAATTATTTTATACTACAAAGATCATCCATTGCTAAAGTCCATGTTCTTGCGTGTTTGTTAAACACGACCAGTGCTGGTGAAATGTGATTTAATTTGTATACCAAAAATGGTATTTCTCTACCCTAGTCTTCTTCTATGTATACATTGAGCCAATCTGTGTCTGCGAGAAAACACATGAAGTACAAAACAAAGCCTACCCTTCTCCTGGCTATAAATGGAGGCACAGTAAAGTCCTAAATAATAAAGAATACCACAGAAGAGGGACATGTTGGACAGTGCACATTTGAACCCTGCTATGTTAGTCATATATTTCATTTTACTTCAGCATTTTGTGTTGATCAAAGAGCAATGTGATCAATAATACTGAAGGCAATGTTTATCAAAGCTTTCACCTGAGTCAATCATGTTTTTAATGTTCAGTTGCATCAAAGGGCAAGATGTTTGTTATCAATTTCTTTTAACATCTAGGAATTATAGTATGTCAATCGATTTTTGACATGTCTGACCTGAATATGATTCTAGATTATTTTATAGAAAAATGTAACATATGTTCAGTAATCAAATGTATGATGACTTACCTGAAATGTGCTTATCTATAAATGCAGTTCAGTGTACCCTGATTAACAAGCTCACACTTTATTCTATATTTTAGATGTATATATATATATATATATATATATATATATATATACACACACACATATACACACACATACATACATGTGCAGATATGCAGAGAGAGAGAGAGAGAGAGAGAGAGGAAGAGTTTACTGCTGTGCATTATCATGAGTTAGACTTTGGAAAATCCATTGGGCACAGAAAATCTAGAAATCCTATCCCAGAGTTCCCAGCATGATATGCAAATGAGCACATCGTGTTTTTTTTAAACCAAAGCACAGGTTGTGTTCCAAAAGAACCAGTGAACAGAAAGCAGCCATGGACTGCACAATTTCTAGATTTTGGGTCTCATCAGCATCGCACATGTTTTGCTTTGGAAGGTGAAGTCTCTCTTCAAGTGTATAGCTAAGTGCCAAAAAGATTGTGTGGAGGTAAAACACAAAACTCCACACAGTGCAACTATGGATATTACTGTTGTGCATCACCTGCATACCTCAAGTTAACTATATGTTATACGCTTTCTATAGCTATAATCTGAAAATGGTTAAATTGTGCAGTCCACAGATCATCATTGGTCCACTGGAACAATGACTGTGCTCACATGTCAAGCTGGAAACTGGGGAATAGTTGTGGAAACACGATTTCTGTTGTTTCTGTGCCCAGGTAGGACTATCCAAAGTCCGCCTTCAGTTACGTAGGTGATGCACAACTGTAATTTCTCTATTTGCTCTGTGGGGAATTGTATTGTGTTTTGTCTTACCACACTCTTTCTGGCAACTGCTTACATACACACACACACACACACATTACTTGTGTGAATGTTCAACACCTCTGCACATTAATATTTGGTAAAGATATATTTTGCTTCCAAAAGAACAAGACATTTTTTTAAGTAAAGATTTACCAGCTTTGCACACAGCATCAAATGAAAATTGACTCATTCTTGGCAGATTTGCTTTAGGTTGTTCTTGTGGGTGGTTAGTCTCTTCTGTGCCACAATTTTCAAATAGTGCTCCAGATTTTAAAAGGGATTACGATAAAAAAACTTGACTGGGACACTGCAGAACATACACATTTTAATGCGTTTACCACTCCAATACTGCTCTGGACAGTGTTTAGGATCACTGACCCTAAAGGTGAATTCCTGCATCAGGTTTCAAACAGACTACAGCAGGTTCACATACAGAAAGTCCAGTTATGATTTTCCATTCATTCTTCCTTCAGTTTTAACAAGAGGCTGTATAACTGTATAATAGTGCTTCATTTTTGCTAGTTTTTTACAGGGCCTGTGCAAGGATTTTAAGCTACACAGGCCAAGATGCATTTGTGTTTCTTATCCTCCCTTTTGTGTCTCACACCCCCTGTAGTGTATTTGATCCCCCATTTTTCCTGTTTGTGTATCTTACACCCCTGTATGAGTCTCTTACCCCCTCCATCCCTTTGTGTGCCTCTTACTTCCCCTAAGTCACTTTTGAGTTTCTCCCACTTTTCCCCCACAGTCCCTTTGTGTGTCTCATTTCCTCTTCCCCAGCCTCTCTGTCTATCTCTACCTCCCAGCACCTTGTATGCCTCTTTCTCCCCTCCAGTCCCTCTGTGTCTATTTTTCCCCTTTACCAGCTCCTCTGGGAGTCTGTTTCTCCCCCACCCCACATCCCATTTCATGGGTCTTCCCTCCGAGCTCCTTTTCTGTATCTCTTTGTTTCCCCCCACAGCCCTTTTTGCATGACTCCTCTGCCACGATTATTTTGTATGTCGCCAAGCCCTTTTTGTGTGTTTCTCCAACAACAGTCCCTTAATATGTCTCTTCCCCAACCTCTTTTGTGCGTCTCTTTCTCCAGCTCCTTCTGTGTCTCTTTTTCCCCGTAGCCCATTTTGTGTGTGTGTCCCTCCCCACCCCCCCCCCCTTCGTCCCCCTGATTCCTTCGTGGTCTCTTCCCACTTCCCTCCTGCTTACCTTTATTTTGTTGGGTGACCACACTGACCATTGTAGAGGATCTTCTGTATCCTATACTCGGTATGAAAGGAACCTGTTGCTCCCAGCTAAAACTTTCTGTCAGAATGGGTAGAGGGAACAAAAGATCCTCTACCGTAGTCCGCTCAGCCATGCTACATGCAGCAACTGGCAGGTATCTGTGCTTTCTTCCTGCTGGTCACCAACTGTGTCGAATTATTGTTGTGCTGGCCCTAATTATGGGCAGTGTTAAATTTGTGCGTTTTTTAACTGGAAATCATTATCTTATCAAATCACTAAAACTTTTCTCATTTTACAGCTGGGGCACTAATGGCCCTTCTGGAGCACTGATAATGTTTTTAGATATAGTTTTAAGATGGTTCTATTTTCGTAACAGCATCTTTCTTGCTAACTTCCAAAAAAATGTTGTGCACAGCTCTTGATTGGGATTCCCTTACTCCCCTCCTGACTTATGCAGCTCTTCGAAAGCGAATTTGGCTATTTGTTGGCTCCCATCATACGTCTCCTATATCAGAGGGTGCTGACACTTTTCAGGACTTTTAATATTATGTTTACTTATTTTATTTATTAAACAAATATGTATTGGTGAGGTCTGAAAAAAAAAACTAAATTAGTTGTATAAATCAACAGCTCTTTATTTTGCAGCTGTGTGCTTCCATCTTAGCTCCCTAATCATTGTTATAAATATAAGCTTCGACATTTGCACTTGGCAGTCAGCACAAAGAGAGCATACAGAGAAGACAAAATTAACCAATGTTTATATTGCTAGGCTGTGCCTGAACTGATCTATACAGTGATGTTACATACTTACTATTTAAAAGGTACCTGCCATGCCCCAAACAACTTATGCTCTTTTCAAAGATCATCACATTAAATCTCTACTGCATTATTGTAAAATTACTTTCTGATGTTTGTTGTTTACCTGGACATGATGGACAGCACTGCCCTGGATGTATAGTGGGGCTGGCACAGCTAGGTACAGGGCATGTGATCAAAGCACACATTTCCCGTCCATTGTGACAATAACACTCTCGACAACCATCGTGCCAGCTTTCTTCATTTTCATGTCGTCGACCATCCATTGACAAGCAAGTGCCTGTTTTGGCTGGAGGCAGAGCAGATGCTGGTGATTCTGGAAGAGAGTACAGGGAACATGAAATATTTGAATGGCATTATTTTGATCAGGTATGCTGCAGCTCTTTTGCTATTTTACTCCCTGGATGTGATAAAACTCCTATACTCAGGCTGAGTATCTCTGCCAAGTATAACATATCCCCTGAGACAGAGTAGCCACAGTAATTATAGCTTGTCCATTTCCCCTGAGATAGAGCTGCTAGAGTGGTTATAACTCTTCCAAACATCCGCCGACGCTCGATGAACGGTAAAACAGTTCTAAGTTTATTGAGAAACACACAGCTATAGATATTTATATATTTATACATACATACACACACATTCCCTACAGGGGGTCATTATAAAAACATTGCACAACCATGGCCAGTGGCGTCGCTGGGGGGGGGGGGGGGGCTGAGGGGGCCATGGCCCCCCCTACATCATGCTGTGCCCGCCCTTGGGCCCTCCCAAATGCCAGCAACTTGCTGCCCATGTTCTTCAATTCTATTCCCTTGGACTGTAACAGTGCGTTACAGCCCGAGGGAATGCAAGACAGAGGGGTTGGGGTGCGGGGGCTGTCTGTGCAGAGATGCTGGGGCCGGAGGGAGCACTGACAGGCTCCCCGGCACAGGCCCCGCCCTCAAACAAAAGCCCGCCTGCCGCACATAAGCCCCGCCCCCGCCGTTAAGCAGCAGCCCATGTCTGACCCCCAGCAACAGCTTCCAGTGACAGGTAGGCGTGTGTGTGTCTGTGTGTATGGACTCAGCAGTCTGTGTGTCTGTGTGTGTGTGTGTATGTGCATGGGCTCAGCAGTCTGTGTTTCTGTGTGTGCATGGACTCAGCAGTCTGTGTGTGTGTGTGTGTGTGTATGTGTGTGTGTATATGGACCCAGCAGTCTGTGTGTGTGTGTGTGTGTGTGTGTGTGTATGTGTGTGTGTATATGGACTCAGCAGTCTGTGTGTGTCTGTGTGTGTGCATGGACTCAGCAGTCTGTGTGTGTGTATGGACTCAGCAGTCTGTGTGTGTGTATGGACTCAGCAGTCTGTGTGTGTATGGACTCAGCAGTCTGTGTGTGTATGGACTCAGCAGTCTGTGTGTGTGTGTGTGTGTGTGTGTGTATGTATGGACTCAGCAGTCTGTGTGTGTGTGTGTGTATGTGTGTGTATGGACTCAGCAGTATGTGTGTGTGTGTGTGTGTGTGTATGGACTCAGCAGTCTGTGTGTGTGTGTGTGTGTGTGTGTATGGACTCAGCAGTCTGTGTGTGTGTGTGTGTGTGTATGGACTCAGCAGTCTGTGTGTGTGTGTGTGTGTGTGTGTATGGACTCAGCAGTCTGTGTGTGTGTGTGCATGGACTCAGCAGTCTGTGTGTGTGTGTGTGTGTGTGTGTGTGGACTCGGCAGTCTGTGTGTGTTTATGGACTCAGCAGTCTGTGTGTGTTTATGGACTCAGCAGTCTGTGTGTGTGTGTGTGTATGGACTCAGCAGTCTGTGTGTGTGTGTGTATGGACTCAGCAGTCTGTGTGTGTGTGTGTGTGTGTATGGACTCAGCAGTCTGAATGTGTGTATGGACTCAGCAGTCTGTGTGTGTGTATGGACTCAGCAGTCTGTGTGTGTGTATGGACTCAGCAGTCTGTGTGTGTGTATGGACTCAGCAGTCTGTGTGTGTGTATGGACTCAGCAGTCTGTGTGTGTGTATGGACTCAGCAGTCTGTGTGTGTGTATGGACTCAGCAGTCTATCAATAATTAAAATTCCTGTGAGTTGTTGTGTAGGAAGGGCCCCAGTGCATTGCTTTGCCCAGGAGCCCTTAACGCTGTTAAAATGGTACTGCTTGTGTGTGTCAGTGAGCTTCTATTTAGTGAGCATGTGTGTGTCAGTGAGCTTGTCTTTAGTGAGCTTGTGTGTGTCCCTGAACTTCTTTGTAGGGAGCCTTCTGTTTATACAAGTGAGTTTGTCTGTAGTAAGCTTGTGTGTGAGTCAGAGAGTTTTGTCTGTCAGTAAGCCTATTTGCGCATGTCAGTGAGCTTGTGTGCTTACTATATTATATATATATATATATATATATATATATACACACACATACTTGTAGGAATGGCATACATTTTTTTCCAGGGCTGCTTTGGATTCCCAGGGATTCCCAGTTTGGCTCTGCCAGCGAGTTCACTTTACCACTGAATCATCTGTGTGAGCTGCCGCACACTTTAGCCCTGTTACACGCGTCTGGGAGCTGCTGTTGACAGGTACTAGTAGTCTAGAGATTGGGACATGGGGTATAGGCTCAGCTATCTGTGTAATAAAGATCTGTGTGTATATAATATCCCGGGATAGTCAGTGCTTCCTGTATAGTGCTGCTCTCTGTATAATACAGGCCTGTGTCTGTATAATATGCAGATACAGTCAGCTTTCCCTGTATAGTGCTGCTCTCTGTCTTGGGATATTATACACAAACAGACCTGTATTATACAGAGAGCAGCACTATACAGGGAGCACTGACTGTCCTGGGATATTATACACACAGCCATGTATTATACAGAGAGCAGCACTATACAGGGAGCACTGACTGTCCTGGGATATTATACACACAGCCATGTATTATATAGAGAGCAGCACTATACAGGGAACACTGACTGTCCCAATTTATTATACACACAACCCTGTATTATACAGAGAGCACTGACTGTCCAGGGATATTATACACAGACAGTCAGAGGCGGCTCTAGACTTTATGAGGCCTTAGGCGAAACGCAAACATGAGGCCCCACTAACAAAAAAAGTGTCACATATACACATTGATGCACTGTCTACCTGTGTATGTGCCTGAGAGTGTGTCTGACAAAGAGTATCCTTGTGTGTGTGAATGTATGTCTCTGAACATGTTTGCGTTTTTGTCTGAGACCCTATGTGTATGGGGTAGCTGCTTGAAGTGTGTTGTGTGTATGGGGGGGGGGGAGAGAGGCGGGTGATGGTGAGAGGGGGGTGATGGTGTGGGGGTGATGGTGAGAGGGGGGTTGATGGTGAGAGGGGGGTTGATGGTGAGAGGGAGAGGGAGAGGGGGGTGATGGTGAGAGGGAGAGGGGGGTGATGGTGAGAGGGAGAGGGGGGTGATGGTGAGAGGGAGAGGGGGGTGATGTGAGAGGGAGGGGGGTGATGGTGAGAGGGAGGGGGGTGATGGTGAGAGGGAGGGGGGTGATGGTGAGAGGGGGGGTGGGTGATGGTGAGAGGGAGGGGGGGTGATGGTGAGAGGGAGGGGGGGGTGATGGTGAGAGGGAGAGGGGGGGTGATGGTGAGAGGGAGAGGGGGTTGATGGTGAGAGCGAGCGGGGGGTTGATGGTGAGAGCGAGCGGGGGGTTGATGGTGAGAGGGAGCGGGGGGTTGATGGTGAGAGGGAGCGGGGGGTTGATGGTGAGAGGGAGGGTAATGGTAATGTGAGAGTGAGAGGGGGGTAATGTGAGAGTGAGAGGGGGGATAATGTGAGAGTGAGAGAGGAGATAATGTGAGAGTGAGAGGGGGGATAATGTGAGAGTGAGAGGGGGGATAATGTGAGAGTGAGAGGGGGGTGAGGCTGAGGGTGGTGGGGGGGTGATGCTGAGGGTGGTGGTGGGGGGTGATGCTGAGGGGGGTGGTGGGGGATGATGCTGAGGGTGGTGGGGGGTGATGCTGAGGGTGGTGGGGGGTGATGCTGAGGGTGGTGGGGTGGTGGTGCTGAGGGTGGTGGGGTGGTGATGCTGAGGGTGGTGGGGGTGGTGAGGCTGAGGGTGGTGAGGGGTGTGATGCTGAGGGTAGTGAGGGGTGTGATGCTGAGGGTGGTGGGGGGTGATGCTGAGGGTGGTGGGTGGTGATGCTGAGGGTGGTGAGGGGTGTGATGCTGAGGGTGGTGAGGGGTGTGATGCTGAGGGTGGTGGGGGGTGATGCTGAGGGTGGTGGGTGGTGAGGCTGAGGGTGGTGGGGGTGATGGTGAGGGTGGTGGGGGTGATGGTGAGGGTGGTGGGGGGTGGTGAGGCTGAGGGTGGTGGGGGTGAGGCTGGTGGGGGGAGGTGATGCTGAGGGTGGTGGGGGGTGATGCTGAGGGTGGTGGGGGGGTGATGCTGAGGGTGGTGGGGGGGTGATGCTGAGGGTGATGCTGAGGGTGGTGGGGTGATGGTGAGGGGGGTGATGGTGAGGGGGTGAGGGTGGTGGGGTGATGGTGAGGCTGAGGGTGGTGGGGGGTGAGGCTGAGGGTGGTGGGGGTGAGGCTGAGGGGGATGATGCTGAGGGGGGTGGGGGGCGAGGCTGAGGGGGGCTGGGGGTGAGGCTGAGGGGGGCTGGGGGTGAGACTGAGGGGGGTGATGCTGAGGGTGGTGGGGGTGGTGGTGGGGGGTGATGGTGGTGGGGGCTAGGGGTGGTGAGGCTGAGGGTGGTGGGGGTGATGGTGGTGGGGTGGTGAAGCTGAGGGTGGTGGTGGGGGGATGGTGAGGCTGGGGGTAAGGCTGAGTGTGGTGATGGTGACTGGGGGGGTGAGGCTGAGTGTGTTGGGGGGTGATGGGGAGGGAGAGCCTACCTTGATTTCCCTGGTGGTCCAGTGGGCTCCCTGGTGGTCCGGTGGCCACTGCTCTCGGTCTGCAGAGCTGCAGACCGGTAGTCTCGCGAGATTTCAGAGCGTTGCCGTGGTAACCCGCGGCAACGCTCTGATTGGCCAATTCTCGCGAGTCACATGGTCTGCAGCTCTGCACACTGCGGAGCTGCAGACCAGTGTCTGCGATGGTGGCCGGGCAGCCAGGAGGGGCCTCGCACCCGGCGGCATACCGGGCAAGCCGCCGGGCCCCCTCCTGGTGTCAGGTCCTCGGTCACTGACCGAGGACCTGACACACTCTGCCAACAGGCGGTTTAGGCGGCCGCGAGGCCCCCGCCAGCGCGAGGCCTTAGGCGGCCGCCTAAACCGCCTAATTAGAGAGCCGCCTCTGCAGACAGTAATCGATAGCTGTGCTGCAAAATGTCCCTGGAAATGTTTTTCAACTGTTGCCAACTATGGCACTGTATCAAGGGTAATGTGTTTGTTTTTTAATAATCCCTAGTGGTACATAATGAATCCTCCACCAGGGATTATTAAAAAAACAAAACACATGGTCTCAGGGGTGGGGCTTAACATGTGACAGGGGCGGGGTCAAACTGCGGCGAGGGCGGGGTTAAATGTGCCCCCCTACTTTTGTCCCTGGCCCTCCATGTGCCTCCCCTAAAAATGAATCCTAGAGACGCCACTGACCATGGCACCTTAGTGTCTGGGACATAGCTGAGTTAGCACAAGATAATTTAACTACCTACCAGACACAAGGGAACCTAACAATAGCAACCATAAAAATACATGTTCCCCTGTAGTTACCCCCCAAAATTCTTATATCCCCAGACAGATCTAATGAAGGAGTTAGCAAATCTAATCAGTGCAAAAAGCGCGTGTATAGACTTAATAATCTGGGCTGATGTCTAATGTTTGATTCTGATTGTGTCAGATGTTTATTAGTGTATGCAAAGTTAAAGGGACACTATAGTCACCTCAACAACTTTCGCTTAATGAAGCAGTTTTGGTGTATAGAACATGCCCCTGCAGCCTCACTGCTCAATCCTCTGCCATTTAGGAGTTAAATCCCTTTGTTTATGAACCCTAGTCACACCTCCCTGCATGTGACTTGCATAGCCTTCCATAAACACTTCCTGTAGAGAGAGCCCTATTTAGGCTTTCTTTATTGCAAGTTCTGTTTAATTAAGATTTTCTTATCCCCTGCTATGTTAATAGCTTACTAGACCCTGCAAGAGCCTCCTGTATGTGATTAAAGTTCAATTTAGAGATTGAGATACAATTATTTAAGGTAAGTTACATCTGTTTGAAAGTGAAACCAGTTTTTTTTCCCATGCTCTGTCAATCAGGGGAGGTGTGGCTAGGGCTGCATAAACAGAAACAAAGGGATTTAATTACTAAATGACAGTGAATTGAGCAGTGATATTGCAGGGGAATGATCTATACACGAAAACTGCTGTATTTAATCCCCCAGCCTTCCTACCATTGGGAGTGCTGAGGGGATTCCATCTTACTCTGGGGTCCAGTGGGGCTGCCCGGCGGCCGGTCCTGCAGACGACTGCTCAACTCCCTCGCACGCCACTTACTGATGCCGGAGCCGGAGTGACGTCATATTATGGCTCCGGCATTACTGCGGTGCGCGCGAGGAAGCTGGGCAGAGAGCACTCAGGGGAGTATGCTCCCTCACATGCCCGCCATGTAACACCACTGCCAGCCTCGGGGGGGCCTGAGGTGGCCAGCTCTTGGGCCCCCCAGGAGAAGAGGCTGGCAAACTGGCGTACATACCCGGTCGCAGGGCGGCCGGGCCCCCTGGTGGGCCAGGCCCAGTCGCAGCTGCGACCGTGGTATGTACACCAGTAACCCTGTGAAATTCTAGATATTGCAGCAATAATGTGGTGTTTCTTTTTAAGTGATACATTTACAAGGAGGAATTTCAAAACAAACTGTTACCTGACTATGGTTTGAGACCGAAACATTGTGTATGATTTTGTTCTCCTGATCCTAAATAAACTACCACATTGTGAAGCCTGTGCATTTTGATTTTGAAATTGTTACGTTGTCTGTTTTGAGATGTCAGACTACGTTTTACATAAAATATCCAACACTGCAAAATGTAAATACTACACATGCATTAATGTGATATTTTAGGTTGAGACACTGATCTACATAAACAAATGACCTTATACTTAACAGACCACTCCTAACGCTCTCAAACTTTTCCCATAAATTGTGTGTGTGTTTATTATACATACAAATGCACACACTTTTTATATATGGACATAAAACCCTTCTCATCTTCTTGTAAATCTGGGAGGGGGATTGCATTGAAACCACCTGCAAAATTAGACCTTGTAAATTATACAATTTGCAGCTTGCAGGTTTATATAAATCCTATATTGAAAACAGCACATATGGTTTTTACTTGTGTAAGCTACCCAAACTGTAAGAAAAACATTTACCACACTGCTCAGTCTGGTTAACAAAATATGATCAACATGTGTTCTTTGTTAAATTTGACCTTTTCCATATTCAGCTCCAAGGAGAGTAATTATGTGTGCTCCTTATTGCTGGAGCCCTATGGGTTTCACAAGTTGTAAGAGGCTATAGATAATTATCCGTTACTTCTTTATCCTAGATGAGCAAACAGCACATGTCAAAGCTACACATTTCTTTCCCCACGTTCTTCCCTGCAGAAAACATGTTAACAATCTTTACATTGCAGAATGTCATGTGAATTCATAGCGCACTCGTATGAGGTTACAACTTATAGGACAACTTAAGGGGTTATCCACTAAACACTTAGTCTATGGGTAAATCACCAAATGCATGACAAAATAGTGGATTTGGCAATAATCTGCTATCAGCTGTTTTGGCCAAGTCCGTTATAGCTTATCTAAACTCATTGATCAGAATTTAAGAATGCTTATGTAATCCAACGAACATTTGTGTGCCTCGAACATTTTATTTTATTTTATTTTACCCGGCACCATCCCAATCTTTGTGGATCTCTTGCACTCTTTTCATGGAAAGTCCTCGGGTTTGCCGACTACTAAATGAAGGGCAGCACTCTATTCTCTCATCCAGCTCAGCTTCACTCCACCTTGTTTGATTGCTACCTCTTGTCCTGTTGTGTTTTACGCCCCACCTCCTATAGATTGTAAATTCGTTCGAGCAGGACCCTCTTCAACCTATTGTTCCTGTAAGTTTTTCTAATTGTCTCATTTATTGTTAAATCTCCCCCTTTGATAATATTGTAAAGCGCTACGGACTATGCTGGCGCTATATTTTTTTGCTATATTTTTGCGAGTTGCTATACTTTTTCCACATTAGAGTCTGTAATAGGTTAACAGTCTCACCATAAAAAACCCTTTTTTTCTCTGGACAGCCTGACTACTTCCCTGCCGCTGCATTGTCATTTTAGTTAATAAGAATGATTTTCCAGCCATTAAGATAATTCATTCCACAGGAAATCAATAACCAACTAATTCTTTGTAATGGACAATAGCACACAGTAATGAATTAATCCCTTATTGTGTATAAAATTCTTATCATCCATTTTCTGAAACCCTTTCATTAATAAAGCATGTGCAATTGATTATAACACAGACTGAATATGTGATCTCTCAGTGAAGCCAGACAGACAGTAATTCTGGTCGGAACAATCACATGGGAATTAAAGAGATACTAATATGTATGCTAATATAAATATGGAGTACGATGCATAGTCATTTTAAACCACAATATTTATGTTCCTTTTGAGAGCAGCAAATTACACATTTGGTCCTTTTAGCAATTGGCTGAAAAGGATTTCTCCAGACCCTGAATTTGAACATGCCTGATGTCTTCAGGCACGCTCCCTCTCAGTGGGAGAGTAGTATGCACCATAACAATAAAATGAATATGGTGCAAGCCTCTTACAGGTACTACTAAACAACACATTTTATGGCAGCCATAATGTCTAAATATACCACAATTTACTGCCTGTTGTAACATTTAAACTGATGATTTATTAGTTCATATAGACATTGTGTCTTTATGCATTTCACTGCCTAAATATAGCTGCAGTTTCTACTCAGCAGGCATCCGAGTCACAGTCACAAATTGTGAAAACAAACCATTAGGCACATGTGTGGGTTTTTTTTGTTTGTTTTTTTTAACAGGTTGGATGCCACCAAGGTTAACCCTTCAATTGTTAGCAGGGATAACTCATATCTCTACCTTTCTGTAAAAAAGTTAACAGTAGCATTTAAGTATGAAGGCACAGTTTGATTTTATTTTTTTTATATTTTTTTTTACTTAAGGACAAAGAGGAATAAGGGCACCTTATTCCTCTTTGTCCTTAAGTAAAAAAATATATATAAAAAAAATGCCCACATCTAACCGGGAATTTCCTTTACATTTGACACATGAGCACATAATGAGGTGAATTAACAAAGTGGTCTAACTTCTAGTGTGTGCCCTCAAATGGGTTACATTACACCTGACAGAGCTTACACCGAAGTAAGATAGAAAGTGCTAGTAGACCAACTATTGGTCAACACTTTCACCTGTATGGAGATGCTGCTCAGGTATATATGGGAGCATCAGAACAACACAAAGAACAAGCCAACGCGATTATTACTACACTTCTAAACCACACAAGTTAAATTTACCAAAAACAACTTCAACGCAAAATTAAGAATTAAAATGCATTGAAGATTTATTTATAAAATATTTTTACCAGGAAGGATACATTGAGATTTCTCTTGTTTTCAAGTATGTCCTGGATTACTATATCCACCATGATTTCAGGGACACAGATACATTTGTCATATTTATGAAAACACATGATTAGGGTTGCCCTGTAGTATGTGTAATACTCTGCATATTCTGCAGGAGTCTTCATGCCTAGTTATTTAATCGTATACACCTTCATCAATAAGTATACATGATATGGATCCCTGAAAACATAGTGGATCTGGTAACCTTAATTAAAGGCACAATCACAATATATATTATTATTATTAATTACTGTAGTAGATATACCTCAATTAAACTATTTTTCTCCCATTACGCTATATCTAAAAACCACTTGCAAATTTTACAGTTCTGCCTTTGCAAACCATCCCTTTCTAACCCCCGCCCGGGGTTGTCCAATCACAGATTTCCCAATGCAGCTCAATTTAACAAACCCACCAGACAACCCATTATAATATTACACTATAGCAGGAATGGGCAACTTTCGGCACTCCAGATGTTTTGGACTACGCCTCCCATGATGCTTTGCCAGCATTATGGGTGTAAGAGCATTATGGGGGATGTAGTCCACAACATCTGGGGTGCCGAAGGTTGCCTATCCCTGCACTATAGTATTAGGAATACAAACATGTTCTTAAAGCTATAGTGTTGTACACACTACTTAGAATCAGGGCCCCCTAACTGGAAAAAAAGGGTATTACAGTGCCAGTTCTCACTCCACACAACAACTTCCTATGACGTCATTGGGGACAGCAAACCGCTCTCGTCCAATCAAATACTTCTCATAGGGTAGCATTGCATCCAGTACTTCCCTCTGAGAAGGACGTTTAATACCCTGATGCAATGAGCTGTGACATCGATTGTCATGAAACTGAGGCTAACTTGGTTGTAGGAGCAGAAACACCCTCTAGTGCAGGGATAGGCAACCTTCGGTACCGCAGATCTTTTGGACTACATCTCCTATGATGCTTTGCCAGCATTATGGCTGCAAGAGCATTGTGGGAGATGTAGTCCAAAAAATCTGGAATGCAGAAGGTTGCCTACTCCTGCCTCTATTGGCTGTCAGGAAGACAGACACTAAAAGTATGTTCGATGTAATCATTCGATGTAATCATTTCCAGATCTACAAAACAGCAATGTTTTGCATTGTAGGACTAAATCTGCAGGATCACTGCACCCAGACCACTACACTGAGATGAAGTTGCCTAGATGCCTGTAATGGTGCTTTAAATCTAAGACGTGCATCTAACATAAACCCTAATTCCAAATTTCTGTAGAAATTTGGTAAAAATGTATATATATTTATTATTATTTTATTGGACAAATGGAAAGTGAACAAAAATATCCATTGGCCTGATTGCATGAATCTTAATATTGACCAGTATATTAAATGGTTCAAGGGAAGTTATCATCTTACTATACATTGTGTTCATTAACTACAGTGATTTTTCCCGGTATTAGAACAGACAGCATATCTGTTTATTGCTTGCTAGCACCTAGAGATATAACCTTGTATCATTGATCTATTCCTACAGAATTCTCTTTAGGGAAGATAAGAAAGAAATCTGCAATGCACAGTATTGTACTGAGAACTGAGTGTCAGATAGATGCACATTCAATGCTGCAAAGCAAACAAGAAAATCCAAAATGCAGGGGACAAATGTATTATAGCAGAAGAACAGAAAGTCATATAGTCATATTTGCAAAGACATTTAGATGCACAAAGAGTTTTTTTAATTAATATTTTTTTTTTCTAGTTCAGACTAGCTGGCATGTAGAGCAATGTTTTTGTATGGACAGAAGGCCCTGTGTTCACATCGCACATGTACATATGATTTTGCTCTTGAAATAAGGTTCCTAAAGACATTTCTCTGGTGTCCTCTGTAGTTGGACACCACAAAACAAACTTGTGGTGGCAGGAGGTAGATCCCAAAAAATAAATACATAACTGATTTATGGTCTTTTAGCAATCAAACCACTCACGTAAGACAGGTTTCTGGAGATAACAAATGACTGTCCAATGTTGATTTTCATGTTGATAACAAACTTGCACATATCAGAAAGTCTACTGAGCAGGAAACAATATATTCCATAAAACTGTTATCCTGCTCAACTCTGGGGGATACCTGCATTTATTTTCAAATCTAATAACCTTATATGCACCAGACTCTATTTTGTGTGACAGGTTCACATAAACATAACTTAATGTTTATTGTCAACATTGGTGTTGAGCAAACATGGACTTTCTAGTTTAGAGATGGTGAAGACTAAAATACTAGAATATAAAACTGCCAAGTGGCAAGGAAAATGCATGCAAAGACAAACCGTCCATTTGGCTACAACATCAGCTCATTAAAAAGTCATTCTCAGTTCCGTGATGGGTTACTTCGTTAGAATGCAGTAATTAAAAATGAAAATGTTACAAATGGGAAACAAAGCTATCATAAATGGAAATCAATTATCAGTAAATGACACTTAGTTTCACTAAAGGGGCCATTAGCATTAGCTTGCAAGTATTTTATAATTTAGCATTCACCCTTTCTTTGTAAGGCACGTGGAGGGCACACTATAATATATTTTATATATTTATTATTAATAGTATTTTTCTAGCGTCGACATTCTGCAGTGCTGGGTTTCCTAGTTCTAGGGCACTGGAGTTTTACCACTGCTTCAACCAGCCAATAATTACAAAACTGTCATACATACCTCTGCATTTGCAAATAAGGCATCCATGATTGTCTTGCTCAAAACCCATAGGGCATATCTTTCCACATGGGGAGTCGGTGCATTTCTTACAGCGACAGATATCACAGCCATGTTTGTTCTTCCTAGAAGACACAATAAAGTAAACCAATCAGAATCAAAGAAGTTGCCAAAACCAAGATTTACATGGTATGATTGCCACCAAAAATTGTTCAAGAACATTACTGCAAGTATAGGGCTACATTCTGTTACAAGTTATAAACTTACCCCCCTCGTAACTGAGAAAATCCTAAAGCATTATATGGAAAATCACCTCTAAACCAGAGGCTTGGAAAATAACAATATCAGGACTAAAAGACAATTCAGTTCTATTTTAAACGATTTTCAAAAGACCGTAGTCAAAAATTTAATTTTATAAAGGCCCTAACATTCGAAAACAAAAAAAAATAGCCTTCAATTTCCCCCCCCCCCCAAAGTGTACTATTATGATTTTGGAAAAAACGATGTTTGCCCTTTTACATATGTCCACTGCTTAATCTTAGGAGCCTCCATCTTCAGTGAGACCTTCTTTTATCCACATTTGCCAACTGTCGCATTTTTGGGGTTTCTGTTCTGTTATAGAATTGTTCCAGGACTCTGTCAGGAATTTAAAAACTTCCTTTAAAAAAATATCTGTAAATGTCAGCTGCCGTAAAAAAAATAAAAATAAAATATTAAAGCGATAGTATCGTGCATCTTGTTTCCAATGTTATTGCTTTTGAACCAACCAGTCACTATGGTAGCCACTAATTGCTATTTACGGACGGATTTACAACTGTTTAATGGCTGCTGCCCCCCCTTTAAAACTTAGCAGCAGCCTCTTCCGCGGCACAAGGTGAAGTGAACAACAGTTAGCACTAAGTAAATCCTACAAGAAAAATACATGTTAGCCATATGGCATTACAATTAAATCGTATGAATTTTAAACCATATAAAAAAGCACTAAAATCAGAGAAAATGCCTGGCACATGATATACAATTTTTCTTTAAAGTGTAGGTTTTAAATGAACAACTAACATAGCAGAAATTCGTTTGTAGGGCTATACATTGTATGACTAGTGTCATATGGTGGTATTTTGGGGTATCCTAGTGGGTGGGTCTATGTATCCTGGTAAACATAGTCAACATTCATATAAACTGCTTACTTGATTGCAATTTACAAACTGTCCATGGACATTTTTTCAAATGTTGACAACTATACTTTAACATGGAATACAAAAATATTTATATATAACACACGTGCACACCAGAAAGTAAAAATGTAATGGATAAAAAAAGCTTTAACATGCACAAAAACCCAACTGAAAGGAAGGAGGATAACTGAAGAGTGATACAAATTCATCTGTCATACCTATGTACAGTGAACATGTGAAGTTCATTAAAAGTGCAGCATACTTTATCATGGGGTGTGGGTATGGTGTCCACAAACTTTTTGCACAATAACCACTACACAAAGTTATTGGTTATTGTCCTTTTTATTCTCTAGCAAATTATAAACAATATTCTGGGTAGGTAAAGACTGTACCAGAGAGATTTGACTGCTAAAGGAATTTTTAGAAAAGAGCATTTGTGGATTTCATGATTCTAAGCTTAGAGAATGTTTATAAATGTACTAGGACTCGAACGTTGTTAAAAAAAACAACAACAAAAAAACAGAGAATGGGTGGTGGAGCCTGAATGCCAAAGCAAGCGGTCGCATGAGCCTGTAGCTCCGAGCTTCACGCAGTGAAATAAATTACAGAATTGTACCCCTTCTACCCCAAACGATAGCAGGGACCCCCAAAGCCATCTGGATATTATGTAAAGTGACACATGCCTTCTCTGAGCCTCCTCCTCTCTCTCTCTGCTATGCGCTGCTCTGTGAGCTGGGACTGGGAGGAAGTGAAGAGTGATCCCCTCCTCCCAGCACGGTGCCACCTGTGACTGCTTGAGGAACAGCTGGTTTAATGTAATGACTGCTGTACGGCAAGCTAGCTCACTAATATGCCGCAGAACCTCTTTGTTCCCGTCTCTGCAAGGGGCGCATGGGACAGCTTGCTGTGAGCCTCTGTAAATTAAAAGGCAGAGGGCTGTTTTCCCTTTTGCCCTGCAGTAAAGACGGGTCTGGGCAGGAGGGAAGCGCTGTGCAGTCAGTGCTCTTCATTCCTGCCAGTGATCCAGAGACTGCGGTGGTGGTACGTGTTAAAGTAACATCCATATGAATGCCAGGATCCAAGTTTTCCCATCAGAACATTACTCAGAGCATAACACTGCCTCAACCGGCCTGCCTTCTTCCCATAGTCATAGCTACCATCTCTTCTGCAGGTAAACTATACACACACGCTTGGCCATCCCCCTGGTCTAAAAGAAAATGTTATTCATCAGACTATTGCTCCATGGAACAGTTCTGATACTCAGGTTCCCATTGAAGGCACTTTTGGCGGTAGACAGTGGTCATCATGGGCATTCTGAGCGACTGAGCAGCCCTATACGCAGCAAATTGCAATGCACCGTGTGTTCTGACACCTTTCTACAATAGTGAGCATTACGTTTTACAGCAATTTGAGCTACAGTAGATCTTTTGTGTGATTGTACAAGACAAGCGTGCACCTTTGCACCCCATGTGTATCAGTGAGCCTTGAGCGCCCATGACCCTAACACGAACCACTGCATCCTGGGAACACGCCACAAGAATTGCTACTTTGGAGATTCTCTTACCCCATCATCTAGCCATCACTGTTTGGCCCATGTCACTCAGATCTTTTCACTTTTCCCTTTTTCCTGTTTCCAACACATGAAATTCAAGAAGTGACTGTTCATTTGCTGCCTAATACATCCCACCCCTTGACAGGTGCCATTGTAACAATATAATTAATGTTACTCACTTTACCTGTCAGTGGTTTTAATGTTGTGGCTCATCAATATATATATGACATACACATTATGTGATATAAATATGTATGTCGCATATATCTATATATCACACACAACCATCTCTCTCTAGACATGTACACATATCTTTAATCAGACATCAAATCCCGAGCAAAGCAGATTCACACTTTGAAAAGCTTGTCTTCATAAATCTCTCCGCACCAACTTCACTTTATCATATTTCAAGGAGATGGTTTGATTTTAGCCAAGTATCTCAATGGCACATTGATTATGGTGTGCTGGATTAAACTGCATTCATAAAGTAATTATTATTACTTGTGCTAATATTAGCATAACTTCTCAATGAAAGGTCAGTTAGGAGGAAAAATTGGCTGTGGCCACAGGAAAAGGTCACCAGAGAATCACTGCTCTAACCTAAACTATACAAGAGTTAACACCAGAATTTACACAACCTTGTTTTCACTCCTTCATATCGGGTATTTTTCATTGTGATCAATGTAAAATGAGTAAAATCAAATCGAATGGTGCAATATAACTACTAATTAAAATGTCACTACCCAGAATACCCCCTGCCATTAAGGCTTTTTATGATTATGTGTAATTCTGTAGCAAATAAGGCTTACAGGTTACACTGAACATATAAAAGGGCAGGAGGCACAATAAGGCATAGTTTTGGGGTTTTTTTTGCTTTCATTAGCTGGCTTTCTCCTTTGAAGATTAAAAAAAAAAAAAAAATACATATATATGTATATGTATATATAGACAACTATTGGGACGGCCCTCTTCATTACTGAATTTAGGTGTTTTAATCAGACTCATAGTTACAGGTGTATAAAATCAAGCCCCTAGCCAAGCTGCCTACATTTACAAACATCTGTGAAAAAAAATGGGTCATTCTGAAGAGCTTAGTGAAATCAAGTGTGGTACTATGATATGATGCTATCTTTGCAATAAGCATTACCAGCATTTTAGTAATAGGTAGAAAACCATCTATCACATATTATTTCACGTATCCTTTCTATATTTATAAGAGAGGAGGAAGGGAGGAATGCTTTTAGCAGGCAAAAACGGTGTGACTGGGGGAGCTATCCATATGCACAGCCCTGTATTTTATGTGTATAGATGAATGTGGCCTGGTCCTTGCTCAACACATAATGCTTTATGGGGGGTAGAGGCCAAAAAATAGGGTTCTCCCTTGGAACATGAGACAGTTGGGAAACATGAAGTTATTCTTCCATTGGTATTGCTCGAAATTGTAAATCTTAGACAGGAGGTGCTATCTTGTGTTGCTATGGAAACTGAATTACCTTCCACAATGTACTGAAAACTGGCAGTATAATTTAAATTATCTTTTATTCTGTGAAGGAATCAAAACTTTTATGTGTATATATTTGTGAAGATTACTCGTGCTCTGTAGCATCAAAAAAATATGAATTTGAGCAATGTCTTTCCTTTATATCTTTCTATAAAAAAATATTGAGTCTCACGTTAAATAATCATTTTTTTTATGGCCCCATCTAAGTCATAATGACTGCGATAAAGTAACAAACCAAATACAATTGCTATAAGCCGTATGTTTAAATATCCTAACATTTAAATGCAGGTTTCTCCATTGAATGTAAAAATGCTTTTGAATTCTCCAAGTAAAGGGTTAAAACACTTTGACACAAAAGTATCAAGCATCAGAACATTTCAGCAGCCATTTTTCTGAAAGAGACAGGGCCATAAAACTGCTGGGATGTGACAGGGAGGGAAGTGATAAAGAACTTTACACTGCATTGAGCTGACAATATAACTCGATCATCCATGCCAGTACTTGAACTGAAATATAGTACACAGTGCATTTGATTCATATAAATACTCATATTGCAGAAGAACACTCAATAAAAGACATCCAGCTGGCATCAAAGCATCATATCTTCTTTAAAGATCTCACCTTCTTCTAAATGATAGCTACTACCTCACACTGAAAGCACAGAGCAAGCTTGCAGCGCAAGACCATGTTATTGCAGCCGAGTTTCAGTTTCTTTCAGATGTGCTCTGCGTACAATGCTTTATTCTTTATACATAAGAGGGGAGCAGATTTGGCTTTCCCTGTTATGTCTTAAATGCCATTCCTCAATGACTGAAACTTAAAAGGCAGCAATGCTACATAGAATTGCTGTAGCAGTCACAAAAAATTTAAGCGTTTTTCATGTGGTCAGTTCCTCAGTACTTGATTTGGAGATACAATCTGGTGCGATCTATCTAATGCAAATAATGTTTGGGCTGCCCCAGGCAGATGTTATATTTCAAAGGTCGAAACGTCGATCAGGACACACAGCTTGTTTGAATAAAAACTTTGATTAAGACCTATAAGTGCACCCCTCTACTTTTGAATTATATACAGACGCAGGCTTTGCATATATTGTTTTCTTCACCAAGTTTAAGTACCTACTACACTATATTGTGCCTCCTGCCCTTTTATATGCACTGAGCACCATCTGGATCAGAAGACACTCACTGTGGCAATGCAACCCACTTTCTTCATCTTGCATCTTACCTACTACCAGAAAGAAGAGACTCTGGCTTGGGTTGTCCTAGCTGTCTGCTAACATTATCGGAAGATAAGTGCTACAAATACTTTATTTTATTTTTTATTGTAGTACACACACATATATATATATACATACATACATACACACACACACATACAAAACATATAAACACACAATAATCCAGTGTATTCCTAGCCTGCTTTGCAAAACATGAACAGTGTCTAAATGGCCCAGTACTGCACTGGATGGTTTTTCCCCACTCAGTACAAGGATCATGGTTGCTATTTAATTTTTAATGCTGTTTACCATATTACTCTAATATATTAACTTAACCCATAAAGTATACAGGCACATGGTAAATTCTGCCAAAGAGGGGGATATAAGGTGAATTGCATTTTACATATTCACAGATTATATAGAGACAGACGCACTAAAGATAATGTTACTTAATCACTTCTCATAATTAGTATCACCGACCTAAAAATCACTCAAAAGTCTAGCAGTTATCCCAAAATGCCACTTTCAATTATCAGTTAAGTGCCAAATCCTAAACCTGTTTACAACACAGTTTATTTATAACTCAATCTATTAGATTTTACTTCTCTTTTTAAGTCATGAGTACTTTCTAATTAGTATAAAACATCAGACTATATCCAGTTCTGTACATGTTTTTATTTGGTGTACCAAAAATGTAATTTATTGGATGATTTATTGTTCATTACCAATTACTAATCAGACTTACTTTGCATATAAAATGTGAAAGAACTATTTTAGCTTTGCTTAGCCTATTTGGTGAACAACATATGGTTACCAGGCAACAAGGCGTGACTTTCATATAGGAATTACACCTCCCAGCACAACATAGCCTCTGTAAGGAATAATGCAGTGTTCAAAGCTTGCCAGATGTTTACATACTAAGGCATGGCTCAAAATTTCCACTCGACCACTGGCTGTTGGGGTTTGAAAATACCACTACTGGTGAGGGTGCCATAGACCTTTGAGTGGCGAATAACTTTTAGTCCTGTCTAGTAGTGCAGAAGTTGACATTTTGAGCTCTGAGCTAGAGAGATTTTTTACATGTATTGCTAAGTTTAGCTTTGCGTATTTTTACAGCATAATATAATTGGTGGCCTTAATTTATTTTGTATTTCCTGGGACTCCAGACTGAAGAAAGAGAAACATCACAAGGCTGAGCAGCTTAATTACTTTGTAAGGAATAGTCTTATTACCTATCCAAGACTGGGAATAATATACCTTGCTATTTAATACATTAAATTCCCATCTATTAAAGGCAGCATGAGTAATATTAAAAACTTCAATATTTTAAAAACTGTTGACCTGTACTTATTATTACATAAAAATGTAATGGACTTAAAGGGACACTATACCAACAACTTTTTCTTAATTAAGCAATTTTGGTGTATATATCATGCCCCTGCAGTCTCACTTCTCAATTCTCTGCCATTTAAAAGTTAAATTACTTTGTTTATACAGCCCTACCCGCACCTCCCTGCATGTGACTTGCACAGCCTTCCTAAACGCTTATTTTAACCCCTTAAGGACACATGACATGTGTGACATGTCATGATTCCCTTTTATTCCAGAAGTTTGGTCCTTAAGGGGTTAAAGGAACCTAGATATTCCAAGTTCCTTTAATGTGCAGTCTTTTTAATCTAGAAATTCTTATTCATGTTCTGTTAATAGATGTCTGGGCCCTGAAAAAGCATCCTATGTGTGATTAAAGTTACATTTACAGAGCAGGAGATTAAAACGTGTTAAGCAAGTTAACATGTGGTTGCAAAAAAAAAAAACATTTTTATGCAGTCTGTGTGAGTCACAGTCAGGGGAGGTATGGCTAGGGCTGCATAAACATAAACAATTATTGATTTAACTACTCCTAAATGGCATATAACTGAGCAGTGCGACTGCAAGAGCATGATCTATACAACCAAACTTCTTCATTAAGCTAGTATGTATCCCTTTAAGATGCCCAGTTTCCTGAGCGCCATTAGAAACACATTAGCCCCCATTAAAGGGATCCATTGATACCCAATCTGAGCATGCCTAGTGAGGCAATTGTGCTGTGCTGTGCTGCCCTAGGACAGTACCCTAGTGTTCCCAGGTAAATAAAATCAGGATGGTGGGACAGGACCCTGCAGGACTGTTAGGGGTCTCCTGTCTATAAAGCTCTATTGTTAAGGTGCCTAAGGGCACAGGAAATGATATAGGGGTAATTCTGTTAGGTTTGATTAGGTAAGTAGGGGTAAAGGATTTATAAAAGAACTCTCTGGTCTGAACTCAATTGTATGTTAAATTAATTCATTAAATGATTGCATTGTTTGCAAATATACGCATAATAGTACCATAAAGGTGTGTGTCTGTTTAAAGAAAGCGTGTGTGTTATTGATATTGGCGTCATGATGCTGCTGTCTTTATCATTTTCCCTGACCCTCTGACCTGCTTCTTGCCTATGAACCTTAGATGCCTGGATCTTGACCAATTGAACTTTTTGACCCTGTCTCACGTATTACCCTTACCTGATTTGTTGCTTTAGACTGTACGTATCACTATTTTGCTTTCACAGTTAATATATGCACCTTGGGCTACAGCTACTGCAAACCTAATATTTAGCTTTTATCACAGCTAAACAGAGTGCTACATTCTTGACTAAATAGATTAATAGTACTTTAAAGTTCTGTTAATAAAAACAAAAAAGATAAAAATAATTCAAAAGTAGTTCAAATAGCCACAAGAAACAGAAATGTACATTGATGCACAGATGATAAACAGACGCTGTTAAGGATCTTGAAATAGTTTATCGGACTAAAATAATTTAGGATCAGGAAATAAAAGATGACAAGCAGAAAACACTGAGCTATTTCACAGATCAGTGAATTTCTTTATCCTGTATGTGCAAACCCAAACACATCTGCAGGATGTATAAATACAAAACAAGGGGCTGAAACATTTTATAATTAAACACTTACCTACATGTTTAATAATTTTCTTGCCAATTCTATTATGGGCGTACATAGTAAAGCACCATTTCATAGATATCAACTGGTGATGGCAGTGGTAATGCCTTAGAAGGAAGTGCCCTTAATAATATACATTTGCCTACCTCAAATCCTCATTAGGTTGTAAGCTTGTTTGACCAGGGCATCCAAATATCCCCTGGCATAATTATAATTGGTGCTTTATAAATGCTAATAATATGGAACATGCATAACTATTTTATACCCACTATTGAAAGGGACACTATAATCACCACTATGATTATTACACCTTATTAAAGATATAGCTTATCATTAAAGTTAGGTAGGAAATAAACAATCATCTGGTGATATCCCTACCACATTACATAACTTTCAGAAGTGGGGGAAGAGACCAGAAAGGTCAGAACATTAAGAACTAGCAGCAAATTTGGTTAAAAAGTGGGCCTTGGCAGAGCTAGGGGTAGGTAGGTTTGGTAGCTGTGATGCTTGGATGTTTGATAACATTATTCACATGGTTGAATTTGTTTATTGGTAGGTTAGAGCCCGTAGGTGGTTTTCAACCTGGTGGGTGTAGGGTATCTCGGTATGCCCCTACAATGTTAAATCACTTGGATTATAAGGCCTGTTGTGGCTGTGTTTTGTGTTATGTTATTCATATCTGGTTATATTGATTATTGTTAGCTTATGTTATGCGTCATTGCCGGTGGGTATAGAACTGTTAAAGTTGGGGTGAATTATGTGTCTATGTGAAAATTGGGAATGATTGGCAATGACCCATTTTGTTATTTATATATTTAATTATATATAAAATATAGAGATCCCCTGCACTCCAAATTAGAAAAAATATATACCTGGTGCTCTGGTAGCTCAATTGTAGAAAATAGCAGGAAACCGGCACTCAAGGATTTAATCAAAATAATTTACTGTTCAGAAGATTCGACGTTTCAGCTCCTCTAGGGCATGTCCTGATGAAAGCTCCCTAGAGGAGCTGAAACGTCGAATCTTCTGAACAGTAAATTATTTTGATTAAATCCTTGAGTGCCGGTTTCCTGCTATTTTATATATATATATATATATAATTTATTAAAGCCGTGACATTTTATCCTCTTTAAATTGGTGTCCGTGTCTTTTTGGGGGTTCAAAGGTTATGGTTTAGGACATATGCACAAAAGCACGTGTCAAGTGTCTTCCTGGTAACATCTGTGTACAATGCATGACCAGAATGTGATTTGAGAGTCTAATGCTACTTGCACAAGATACATGATATGAATTAACTGGCTTCGTCTGGAGATAAAACTATTAACATGTACTACTTATGTTTCTATCCCATGCTCATTAATCTGTGTCTGCTCACTATGCTAATCTGTAACATATTGTTTGTCGATAATTACCTGCATAGTGTCGTCTGCACAAAATTATACAAATAGACAAAATTAAAGGTACACTATAGTGTTAGAAATGCAAAACTGTATTCCTAACACTATAGTGTTCCTTTGCCCCACACGGTAATTAAAGTGTTAAATAACCCTTCCAACACATACCTGTGCGCATTAGGCCCTCCCCGTAAGAAAAGCATTGAATCAATGCTTCCCTATGGAAATTTGCAAGACACACTGGATGTTCTCATGCAAAGCTGCAGGATGCACCTCTAGTTACTTTATGGGAAACAGCCACTAGAGGTAGTCTTAACCCTGCAATGTAAACATTGCAGTTTCTCTAAAACTGCAATGTTTTACACTGCAGAGTTAAGGAGACAGGCCTGTTCTCTATTGACAGGAGAGGTCTCCCCTACATGGCTACTTATTGTATCACCTGCGTTACTATATACTAAGGAATTGGAGTCAGCCACTTTGTTTGGTTTAAAACAAGTTAGCACTCAAATTTTAATGTAGTGGTTTTGGTGCATAGATGATGTAACCTTTCTCTGACAAATGCACAATCATTGCCATTTCTGAGAGAAAGCTGTGTTTACATTTGTCAGTGAGCACGTCTTCAAGCACATTATGATGAATCCTGTTAATGCTTCTCATAGACAAGCAATGGGTACCTAAATTACCTAAAAGAGTAATTGTAGTGGACTTCAGAGATAGCAGCTGCAGACAGAATTATGAAGGTATGCAAATTGCCAGAATGCACTAGAACGTTTTGTAAGCAAATAGCCATTTATAAAGTCATAAAACATGAAACAATGTTATGCAAATGTAATTTTACTTAAAGGCAACAATGTCTTTGCGTTGGTAATGTAATCATTTTAAATGTTTCGTCTATCTTCCCTGTTAATTTTTATTTTAAAATTTTATTAAAATGCCAATTTTTATACGCTTCTGCTTCAAAGATGACAAATCTAGAATTCCATATAAAATTATTTGGCAGTGTAAGACTCGTGGTGGAATTATTAAAGGGACACTATAGTCACCTGAACAACTTTAGCTTAATGAAGCAGTGTTGGTGTATAGAACATGCCCCGGCAGCCTCACTGCTCAATCCTCTGCCATTTAGGAGTTAAATCCCTTTGTTTATGAACCCTAGTCACACCTCCCTGCATGTGACTTGCACAGCCTTCCATAAACACTTCCTGTAAAGAGAGCCCTATTTAGGCTTTCTTTATTGCAAGTTCTGTTTAATTAAGATTTTCTTATCCCCTGCTATGTTAATAGCTTGCTAGACCCTGCAAGAGCCTCCTGTATGTGATTAAAGTTCAATTTAGAGATTGAGATACAATCAATTAAAGGAACACTATAGTCACCTAAATTACTTTAGCTAAATAAAGCAGTTTTAGTGTATAGATCATTCCCCTGCAATTTCACTGCTCAATTCACTGTCATTTAGGAGTTAAATCACTTTGTTTCTGTTTATGCAGCACTAGCCACACCTCCCCTGGCTATGATTGACAGAGCCTGCATGAAAAAAAAAACTGGTTTCATTTTCAAACAGATGTAATTTACCTTAAATAATTATATCTCAATCTCTAAATTGAACTTTAATCACATACAGGAGGCTCTTGCAGGGTCTAGCAAGCTATTAACATAGCAGGGGATAAAAAAAGCTTAATTAAACAGAACTTGCAATAAAGAAAGCCTAAATAGGGCTCTCTTTACAGGAAGTGTTTATGGAAGGCTGTGCAAGTCACATGCAGGGAGGTGTGACTAGGGTTCATAAACAAAGGGATTTAACTCCTAAATGGCAGAGGATTGAGCAGTGAGGCTGCAGGGGCATGTTGTATACACCAAAACTGCTTCATTAAGCTAAAGTTGTTCAGGTGACTATAGTGTCCCTTTAACCCCTTAAAGGGACACTCCAGGCACCCAGACCACTTCAGCTCATTGGAGTGGTCTGGGTGCCAACTCCCACTACCCTTAACCCTGCAAGTGTAATTATTGCAGTTTTTTTAAAACTGCAATATTTACCTTGCAGGGTTAAGTCCTCCCCTAGTGGCTGTCTATTAGACAGCCACTAGAGGACACTTCCTGCTTCATAGCACAGGTTTTCTGTGCTAGAGCGTCGCTGGACGTCCTCACGCTGTGTGAGGACCTCCAGCGTCGCTCTATTCCCCATAGGGAAGCATTGAAATTCATTTTCAATGCTTTCCTGTGGGGTGCGCTAATGCGCATGCGCGGCATTGCCGCGCATGCGCATTAGGTCTCCTCGGCCGGCGGGCGAGATCAGTCTCGCCCACCGGCCGACGTAACCAGAAGGAGGAGCGGCGGGGGAGGAGGAAGCAGCGACGTGGGACCTGTCGCTGCCCCTGGTAAGTGACTGAAGGGGTTTTCACCCCTTCAGTAACCGGGGATTGGTGGGTGGGAGGGAGAGGGACCCTCCAGTGCCAGAAAAACGGATCGTTTTTCTGGCACTGGAGTTTCCCTTTAAGGACACATGACGTGTGTGACACGTCATGATTCCTTTTTATTCCAGAAGTTTGGTCCTTAAGGGGTTAAGGTAAATTACATCTGTTTGAAAGTGGAACCAGTTTTTTTTTTCCATGCAGGCTCTCTCAATCATAGCCAGGGGAGGTATGGCTAGGGCTGCATAAACAGAAACAAAGTGATTTAAGTCCTAAATGACAGTGAATTGAGCAGTGAAATTGCAGGGGAATGAGCTATACACTAAAACTGCTTTATTTAGCTAAAGTAATTTAGGTGACTATAGTGTTCCTTTAACTAAATGGTCTAATACATTTATGATTGGTTGAAATAAAGTAAATTGTGTCTTTCCCAGAAGTGCACTGATTATTATTATTTAAAAAAAGCCCTGTTAAGAAAGAAACATATTTCTTACAAATGAAGAATGAACAGGATTTTAGCTTGTAACAGAAAATAGTCTTTTTCACAATATGAAATTACCTCGTGGCAAGGGAATTAATCACCAGTCAATGCCCTGTTCCAAAGTGAATAATTCATTAATTGCTTAATTATAATCAACATTTCACGAATCTTATAGAGGTATTATGCAGAAGATTGATGCAGCTTTCTGTGGAAATTGATTAATATTTGTGATCATTAAACATGTTTGTTTTCTACAGAAATCATGAGTCAAAGTCAGTTTTCAATCATTTAATTTCTCATAAAAATTCTTTAAAATTTGGTTCACTTGAGAATTTCATATCTCACCACAGAAAAATGAGTTTTATTTGGCAATAAACTCAGTATAACTGACCTTCAGCATTTTTAATGGTGATAATAGGCTGGTTAGTTTTTGAATTATTTTCAGTAAAGAGAATTATCAGCCTATTTACCAAAGATAAGCCTTCATAGCTGACTAGTGTACTATCAGTCCACAAAAACACAAGCATACATTTTAATACCAAAATGTATTGGTATACCCCTGTATTTAACATTTGCACTTCTGCTGATATGGGGCACTACTGTTTACCAATGTGCAAATTGAATTAACCGGGCATGTTTTCAAATTAATTGTCATAGCAATGGTTTGCTCAGCACATGTACACTTCATGTGCAATCAACTGAGCAAGTTGCCGTTAAGGGTTTATACACTAAATAATCAAGTATAATGAAATGAAAACATAACTGCAAAATCGAGGCAGAAAAAAAAACGAGTTACAGTTTGGCTATTTTGGCAATTTGGTTTTCAATTCACAAAAATTAATTGCTTAGCGTATTAAACCGTTAATTTTTCTAGCATTAACTTAATATTTCATGGCTATTGGAAACTGCATAATCCATATCTATAGACAGACATAAGTTCTTAAATATACCTGTGTACTTTCCAAGTGTAAGTGTAAGTGTAAGTAAGTAAACGTGTATTTTTCTTATAGGACATATTAGGAATTTGCAGTCACTAAATAACTAAAATAAGTGTAATATTTACTGAGTTAGTGTTGCCATCCAAATCCGAGTCTTTAGTGCGTAGCACGGAAACCTGGTGTTCTTTAGAATTTCTCATCTTCTATTAAGTTCTATGAGAGCCGTTAAAAGTGACGGGAAATGCTAAATACCAGCAACTAACAGATACATTTTGTAGTCAGGAAACAACTTCAAATAGCTAACATTACCGCCATCTTTTTTTTGAGAATACTGACTAAATGGGAACTAATTGTGACAAGCATGGTTTTTAACTCTTAATCGTGACATTTTATGGTGATTCACTAGCACAATGTATAGACTACATTGGAATTCCATATTTGTTGATAACAGGGTCATTTTAAATGCTGCGATCAATAATGAGTCCTCATTTTTTATTCTGCTCTTTCATCCAAATCCCACATTTCCCCATATCCCCATGGTGGCCCATGCTTATTCTCTCCTAATTTCCCTCTATACAAGAAATACTATTCTAAACTTTCCAGTTGTATGTTGAAGTGAATAACTATTGAACCAGGTACACTATTGTTAGATTTGTTATTATTGCAGGGTCTATCATACAACGTTCTGTGCTCATGGCAGGATAAACTTTCAAGAAGCCCCCCGGGCACAGTTATGACTAATATCCCGCTGTCTTATCAATCAAATAAAATAAAGTGTGTGTGTGGACAATGCATAGGTAAGTAGAGTGAGGAGCAAAAGTACAAATATGTGAGTGTGAGCAAAACGTGTAGTGCTAATATTTATCCATTATCCATCTGTTAACAATCTTGTACTTCACATACAGATTTACTAACGGAAACTGCAGAACAATGTGGCTCTCTGCATCATTACCAATAGTTATTATATTTTAAGTCATGGTTTTCAGTATTTATGACTACTTCACTAAATGTATTGTTTCAGTTACATGACATAATCACGTACATGACAAAAAATTGATTATTTTATGTAAAAGAGGAGGGAAAAAAGAAAATAAACCATTAATCAGAGCTTTCAGCAGAACATAGTTTGTTTTCTAGGCAGATAACACATCAGATTAATTTAGGTCTTTGTTTTGGTATTTAACTAATATAGATGATGATGCAGCTTTCATTTGTCATTTAATATCAAACTTAGCTGAAGTGTGTATTATGAGCATTCTTTCTTGCATGTCCACTTCTTCTTCTTGACATGTAGGAGTTGTGGTTTATAACATTGTAAATCTCCTACCCACAATGCTGGATTAGGTTGCCCATTGCCCAATGCAGGGTACCAGATTGGGAACGTCTTCAAAACCCTGGGCTCTGTTTCTGTAAATGTTGTGTGTGTTAAGTGGATGAGTGTTGTGTGTGGAGGAGGTTAAGTGCTGCACGAGTGTTGTTTAAGTAGTTGCTGAATTGTGTGTGTGGGGGGGGGGGGAGGTTGAGTGTAGCTTAGTTTTGTGTGTGTATGCTTTGCTGTTTCCGCCCCATTTTGCTTACCTTCCCTGGTGTTCTAGTGAAGGGTGAGCAGAATCCGTGGTGGTCCAGTGGAAGGTGAAATGGATCCTTGGTGGTCTTGTGTGAAAAGCTACATCATCCATACCAAAATCAGGTACAAATCACTTGAAGAGCACCCTTGCAGTTGCAGCACTCTTGAGTCATTGAGAAGTGGAGCCCCATCACCAGGATATTGGTACAGATCTCAATGTTCCCATAATGTTTTGAGGAAGCACAGAGCCATGCGAACTCAAGGAGACCTGACTGAGCCTGGGCTCTACGTGGCCACAATGGTCGCCTAATGGGTAATCTGGCTCTACCTTCCCATTCTCCTTAAATGTCTATGGCCCATGGTACAGCTAGGACCTGAAGTATAAAACTATCAGGGTTATTCAATGAAACAGTGAATTGTTGGGAATTCATAGTGAATCGCACATTTTAGGCAAATATAGCTGCATTGGAAACACATCATGTTTTCAGTTCAGCTGTAATTTTGAATTCACTTCATATTCCTGACAATTTACACTTCAGTAGAACCATTTGAGGGCCTCCTCTGCAGTCTGTCCACTTGATCCTTGTCACCTGATAGGAAGATGCCTCTTCCTATATTCGTCTAATAAAATAGGAGACAGGAGCTACAGTTTAACACTTGAAAATGGTGAGTCTCTGTAATCATCTAAGTAAGATAGATTGCCTCTCCACCCTTAATATTGTTATAATATTGTTTTAAAATGATATTTTGTTTTTCATTAAAAAAAAAAATATTTTTTTAGGAAAAAAAAAATTGTTAGGAAAAATAATTTGAAAAGAAAAGGATGAATTTCAGTATGTGCAGACTAAGAAAAAGAGAATAAAAACACAAGCATGACAAACCTCACAACGTAAAGATCCCAACAACCATAAACAATTCATACAAACTGATACATCTTCAGTCTTCTCATTACAATTGTGAATTGCTGCGAGCTTTCAAACGATGTTAAATCATTTACATAAATATAGCTGGGGGGAAAAATTCACAAGAAAATAAGCCTTTTTTTAAACTGCTGGTTTTGTTATCATCTCTCGATTGACAGTTTAGTGAATAACAGACTGCTTTGTTAGAAGAAAAAAAAAGTGGCTTTTTATTCTCTGACTATATAGAAAGTAGCTCACAAACCATTTTGGTAATGAATTCTATGCAACTTTCTCAGAAGTGTAATTTTCTGTGATAAGGAATAGAGTAAACGAAGAATGAATGTAAATATATTTATATATCCATTGTAGTGCCATGAGTCCTGGAAGTGCTCATTTAATCTCTGGATCTTTGTGTATTGTTATACACTTCTTTTTCTTACTGCTTTGTGCAATCTGCTTAAATTAAAAGGCTACCTATTCTCAGTAGGTAACTACAAGTGAAAAGGTGACCTGAGCCCAGCAGCACATATTCAGCATCTGTGAAGATGTTTTATCAGTCGCCGAACCATACTTCAATTCAGCGTTATAAGACGTAATGGCACCCTGTTTTCCAAAGCACCTTCATCTATTTTAGCAGCAAGCTATACGCTCCAGGGATATGCTTCAATTACAGATCCATGTCACGTTATTTGTTTGCTAAGGAACTCATGTTTATTCCATGGCTGCTGCGGCCGTTCTAACCAACTTATCATTGACAGATAAAAATGATAAATTGGGAGCCATGCAAAAACATTGAGTTACGCAAATGTTTAGGAATCGTTAGTGAAGCTGAAACAAGGTTTAAATGAGGACTATTGTTTGCTGCTTCAGCTATCTTCACTTTCAATATTTTTCTGGCTTCTCTTCGCAAAGCTGGTAAGCGTTTGAGTGATACAGTAAGTATTTACTTATTCCTTATCTACTGTGCTCAATCTTTTTCTTTGGTAATAACCCAGTTACTGAGGCATAAACTCAATCATTCTGTTACTTTCTAGGATATCTAACAATGATTTTTACAGCTAAGGCACATTGAAGAAAAGCCTGCATTTGACCATACCATAAGCTGTGCTAAAAAAAAACAAAGGTTACCACAATTCACCTTTAAAGAGACAGTATTATAAAACAGTAACTATGTCTTCACTTACTGGCTATAAGACCAGAATCAAGTGTTTTTGACCTATATTATATACCTAGGTCTCTGCTAGTCCTTAGAGTTGACACAGCATGTGTGGGTGCTAGTGTGACCCATATGTACTTGGGAATACCAGAGGCAAATGTTTTCATCATTCTGGCTGTAAAAGGAGCTAACGGACACCTTATTTGTGTAAGACAGCTAGCCTAAAACTGGTACATATGTTAATAACCAGTTATGTCTCTCCAAGATTCAAGAGGTAATCAAGTCCTACATGCCATAGGGAATTCCTATATTCTAGACTCTGAAGATACTAGACTCAGAATTCCATTGTGAGATTTTTTTTTATTTGGTTTCATACTTGCATTCCTTAAAGGAACACTATCGGGTCAGGGATATAAACATGTATTCCTGACACCATAGCACTAATAGCGCCATTTAGGTGGGAGGCAGGGCCAGCGCGTCCTATAGGCGACTTAGGCAATTGCCTAGGGCGCACCGGTCCAGGGAGTGTCAGATTTGAGTGACCGGCAGGAGTGAAGTGCACAGCGCTCCCTCCTGCCGGTCACTCAATGTAGCGGGGCCGGGCGGCGCGGACCGCGGCACTGCAGCTTCTGTTTCCTGTACACTGCCGCGGGCAGACTGACAGGAAGTGCTCACTTAGTGAGCGCTTCCCTTTAGTCTGACGGCGGCTGGGCACAGGAAACAGAAGTTCCTGTACCGCGGTCCCCGCGGCCCGGCCACGCTACATAGGTAGGAAGCACAAAAGAGAGGGATGACCACTAAAAGGTGGGGTAAGGAGGGGAAGGACCACCAAAGGCATGGGAATGACCACTAAAGGGGGGTAAGGATCACTAAAGGGGGGGTAAGGAGGGAAAGGAGGGGAAGGACCATAAAAGGGGGGGTAAGGAGGGGAAGGACCACTAAGGGGGGGGGAGGGTGAGATAAGGGGTTTGGCAGAGGGAGGACCACTAAGGGGGTGGGGGGAGAGGATGACCATTAAAGGGGGGGATAGGGGAGAGGGGGAGTGTGAAGACCACTAAGGGGGGAGTGAGAAGACCACCAAGGGGGGACTGCAGAGGGACAGGAGGGGAGGAGAGAGCACTAAGGGACAGCAGGGTAGAAAACTGAGGGACAGGAGGGAAGGGGAAATCACTAATCGACAGGAGGGGAGAGCACTATAAAAAAATAAAGAGCTGCTCCCCTCTCATTCCCTATCCTACCCCTAAAACCCTCTCTTTTTCATACTATACACATACACAATGCATCACTACACACACAGACACACCGAAACACACAATGCATCAATTACGCATGCACAAACACTGCTTCTCTTACACACACAGAAACAAAATGCATCTCTTACAGACACTCAATGCACCCCTTACAGACACACACTGCATTAAATTACATACACAGAAACACACCTTGCATCCCTTACACACACACACACACACACACACACACAGAAGCATACCATGCATTCCTTACACACAAGCACACACTGCATTCCCTATACACACACTACATCCCTTACACAAATTGGTATCCCTACACAACATTCCATAAGAACACACACACATTACATCCTCTACAATAACACATAACACATCCCCTACACACATACACTACACTCCCTGTGAGAGAACTCATGGGTGGGCCATGTAAGCATACTCCCGGTCAGGCCCTGGGGACCCAGACCTTGAGCTGTGTAAGAGGTCCCCAAAAATGGAGCTGCTTCCTGTTTGTTAAATGTTGTGAGCACGGTTACAGTCTCCAGAGAGCCTCTTCTACACCAGACCTGTGGAGCCAGACTGCAGCCTGAGCCCATCATCATCCTCTTGTCCTCATCTGTAGTAGGCAATCAAATATATTATCAGAGGCACTAATCTCTAAATTACCTCACATTAAAGGAACACTATAGTCACTAGACGCACTACAGCTTAATGTAGTGGTTCTGGCGTCTATAGCCTGCAGGCTTTTTAATGTAAACACACTGCCTTTTCAGATAAAAGACACTTTGTGCAGAACTGGCGTTGGCCCATATGGCAGAGCACATGGGTAGGGCATTGTGATGTCACGTGGTTGGAAGGACATATGGGGGGGTGGCAAATTTGTATTTGCCTAGTGCGGTAAAAATCCTTGCACCGGCCCTGGTGGCAGGACCCACTCTCCCTACATTAAAAAGGTGAACTACACCTCTTTTCCCAGCACTGCGCGGGTCTCCTCACATCCGGCTTATGATCTTTCCTATAAACTCCACTCTGCGCCAATCAACATCTCCTCAATGCATCTCTATGAGGAACGTTCAGCGCCTCCATGCAAAGCATGGAGACAATGAACATCAGTGCAGCACTGACCCAGGAAGCACTTCTAGTAGCCACTGGAGGTGTAGCCACTGGAGGTGTCTCACATATTGTTCTGCAGAGATGTCTGGCCTTGGCTTCTGGTATCCAGTACTTTAGTTTTTCTTGTTTTTTCTGGTTTTCTATTCTATGTCTGGTTTTCTTTATGCTGGGCTTTCTGGAGTCATTCCTTTACTCCGTTCCTGGAATTCCCAGTCTCCTGGATTCCTTTAAATGTTTGTTTTTTGTTGCCGCACTTGTTCCTTTGCCATTTAATCCTTTTTGTTTCAGTTTGGTCCTGCAAGCAGTGGTCTCATTACCTCTGCTCCTTTCTTTGCAGGTAAGTACTGTGTGTGTTTTATTGTTTATTTAGCCATGCATATCTAGGCAATTAGGACTCACCGTAATTGGAGTAATTCGTCGCAGTGGTGGGCAGCATACATCTTGGCCATTTATGTATGTGTAAATCTCCAATGTTTTACATATATTACTCAGTTATATCTCCTCTTGTTTTGCCTTGCATCACTTGTTTTATTTTGTCTTCCCAGTTCATGTACAGTCCTGTCCTGCCCTGTTCATGTTTCCCTCATGTCTTGTGTACATGTTCTGGGTTCTGCTTTCTGTCCTGCTCCGGTTCTGGGTTCTTCTAGTCTTGTCTTGTTTCCTTGTTAGGTGCCTGTTCTAGTCTTGCCTTGTTTCTGTACTGGATACATATGTGCTGCAGAGCCTCCCTATACATATCGTGGGAGGTCTGCATATTTTTTCTGCTCCTGGATCCGCAGAAGCTGCATCAGGGCCCTGGTTTGTGGCCGCACAAACGTTGATGCTCAACACCAGGGGGCGTGTGGTTACCCTGTACCAGGCCCTGATAGTCCTTTCCACGCTGAGATTCCTATCTTCATCATCAGGGGCACTCAGGGGTCCCGATCTCCATACAACCACCCGTGACAAGGTGTCCCTAGGTTGTAATGTAAACAGTGCATTTTCTCTAGAAAGCCAGTGTTTACATTAAAAAGTCTGCAGAGACAGGCAATACACAGCAGAACAATTACATTAAGCTGTAGTTGTTCTAGTGACTATATAGTGTCCCATTAAGGCAAAGACGCTAACAAGGAAGGACAAGTCTAAGTGGAAGATTGACCAGAAGAAAATAGCAGCTGTGGAGATGTAAAGTAAACTGCAGGGTATATGTTGATGGTACTACCATTAACACAGCTTTAATTGGAATAAAGTCACTGATTTTATATATGTGTCAATTTGCAATAATTATATGTTTCTAACCAATGATTTCTTAGAATTAATTTCTAAGTTTTTCCTTTTTTAATAGGTCCTGACCTTCCACTTCACCGGTGAAAATTAAAGTGCCACCAGCACATCCCCTCACTATATTGCCTTCATACCTCACTATTATTATTAACAGTAACATAGCACAAACAAATTGTAAACTAGGAATATCTGACGTCATGCAGAATATAACAAGAGACAAGAGATGAAGAAGGGAGTTGTGTAAATGTGTAGTCTCCTACAGTGTCTGCAACTGCAGTGTTAAATAATTGCTGCTGCATATATATTCTGTTTTAATCAAACCAAGGTCTTCATTTAATAATCTTTCCAAATGATTTAATACTATTAGAAATACGTTCTGAATGATTTATCTGCAAAAAAAATTCTAGACTTCAATGGTGACTTCTGCAGATAAATCATTCCGAAACTTTTTCTAACAGTGTTGAATCATTTGGAAAGCTTATTAAATCAAGGTCTAGGTTTATTCTAGTTAACCATTTTATTGTAGAGATAAGTAAGAACCCTAATTAAACAGACTTGCCCATTTGTATGAATTTTCTTTAAGGAAATAATCGGGGATGATCTTATGTTTAGATTAAATAGAGAGTAAATAAATGAGTATATATAACACCATGAAATTTAAAAAGGTATGAATAAATGAAGGACAAACATACATTTAAAAGCACAACCTTAAAATAGTGTTAGAGAAAGTTCATGAATGCATCAGCATTCACTTATAAAAAATAATTTTATTACGTTTAGTCACACGTCTAGATCCTTTTTTCACAAGGTTTACCCTCAGTAATATGGCCTCATTCTACGGCATCTGTGGGAGTCAGAGTCACACAGTAAATCTGACATGTCAACAATGGTAATACTTACATATACGCCACTGTACCTGCCAGCGTTGAGTGATAGGTTGTCTTCAGGTTTTTTTTTTGCCTAATCTGAATGCAGTAGAATTTTGGGGGCTAACAAAGGGATTTAACAAATTTAGATGGGCAGCAGGGAAAAGACAAGAAGCACTCAAAAGATACAGTTGCAAGAAAAAGTATGTGAACCCTTTGGAATGATATGGGTTTCTGCACAAATTGTTCATAAAATGTGATCTGATCATAATCTAAGTCACAACAATAGACAATCACAGTCTGCTTAAACTAATAACACACAGATAATGAAATGTTGCCATGTTTTTATTGAACACACCATGTAAACATCCACAGTGCAGGTGGAAAAAGTATGTGAAACCTTGGATTTAATAACTGGTTGAACCTCCTTTGGCATCAATAACTTCAACCAAACTTTTCCTGTAGTTGCAGATCAGACGTGCACAACGGTCAGGAGTAATTCTTGACCATTCCTCTTTACAGAACTGTTTCAGTTCAGCAATATTCTTGGGATGTCTGGTGTGAATCGCTTTCTTGAGGTCATGCCACAGCATCGTAATCGGGTTGAGGTCAGGACTCTAACTGGGCCACTTCAGAAGGCATATTGTCTTCTGTTTAAGCCATTCTGTTGTTGATTTACTTCTATGCTTTGGATCATTGTCCTATTGCAACACCCATCTTCTGTTGAGCTTCAGCTGGTAGACAGATGGCCTTAGGTTCCTGCAAAATGTCTTGATAAACTTAGGAATTCATTTTTCCTTCGATAATAGCAATCCATCCAGGCCCTGACGCAGCAAAGCAGCCCCAAACCATGATGCCCCCACCACCATACTTCACAGTTGGGATGAGGTTTTGATGTTGGTGTGCTGTGCCTCTTTTTCGCCACACATAGTGTTGTGTGTTTCTTCCAAACAACTCAACTTTGGTTCCATCTGTCCACAGAATATTTTGCCAGTACTGCTGTGGAACATCCAGGTGCTCTTGTGTATACTGTAAACGTGGCTTCCTCTGTGGTATCCTCCCATGAAATCCATTCTTGTTTAGTGTTTTACGTATTGTAGATTCGCTAACAGGGATGTTAGCATTTGCCAGTGACTTTTGTAAGTCTTTAGCTGACACTCTAGGATTCCTCTTCACCTCATTGAGCAGTCTGCGCTGTGCTCTTGCAGTCATCTTTACAGGACGGCCACTCCTAGGGAGAGTAGCACTTTCTCCATTTATAGACAATTTGTCTTACCGTGGACTGATTAACAGCAAGGCTTTTGGAGATACTTTTATAACCCTTTCCAGCTTTATGCAAGTCAACAATTCTTAATCGTAGGTCTTCTGAGAGCTCTTTTGTGCGAAGCATCATTCACATCAGGCAATGCTTCTTGTGACAAGTAAACCCAGAACTGGTGTGTGTTTTTTATAGGGCAGGGCAGCTTTAACCAACACCTCCAATCTCATCTCATTGATTGGACTCCAGTTGGCTGACATCTCACTCCAATTAGCTCTTGGAGATGTCATTAGTCTATGGGTTCACATACTTTTTCCACCAGCACTGTGAATGTTTACATGGTGTGTTCAATAAAAACATGGCAACATTTCATTATTTGCATATTATTAGTTTAAGCAGACTGTAATTGTCTATTGTTGTGACTTAGATGATGATCAGATCATATTTTATGACCAATCTGTGCAGAAATCCATATCATTCCAAAGGGTTAACATACTTTTTCTTGCAACTGTATAGATAAGTACAAATAACTAAACTCCACATTCAGATATGTCAAGAAAAACAAACTGCCCTACAGTGAGATCCTGGGAACAAACCTAGAGAAGTATTGGCATAATCTAACGAATATGTCTGCAGTATTCCGCCTTGCTCTAGGTAGTATAATAACTACTTATGTGCATCCATACATTGTTCATAGAGGAATCACTTGTGTTCCAAATATTCTATGAGTCTCTTCACAGCTCTGCATTGATAATCTTATTGGTGTTGCATGGGTGAGTTACTTCATGTTAAAAGGACACTCCACCAAGTAAATACAAAATAAATAAATTTAAAAATCACTCTTTAGTAGATATTCCCTAAAATATACCATGCATGCATTTAATTACCCCTTTTTGTTATTGAGGGTATATCTAAAAACAGCTTGCAGCTTAGCAAGCCCTCCCATTCTTCCGCTGCCCAGACTTTCTGTGGCTGTCCAATCACAGACTTCCCAATGCAGGTCTGGGCAATTGCTGTCTCTTGAGTTTAGCTCCACTAAGCTACTCAAACCAGGATGTAACAGCACCTGTTGTCTGCTTGAAAGCCAGGTATGGTGTAACAAAATTAATTGATAAAAGTGCTAATGTTTATTGAAATCTACACTATTTGTAAAATGGGAAAAAAAGGAGGATACACTTTTCATACATAAAGCATTACAGCAAGCTAAAGTGTGTTAGGGGTCAAGTGTGTCCCTTTAAGTGGGACTCTGCTTTGGTATTAATAACATGTGCTTAGTGCCTAGGATCCTTAATGTTATTAATTTAATTTTATATAGTCTAGACATAGTTCCATATATATCCCCCTTTTTTCACTCCTTACATGGCAACTAGGTAAGAGCAAAATGGTCTCATTTAAAATAGTTATTTTAAAAATATGTAGCAATTGAGGCTGCAGACTTCTTTGTCAACCAGAACATTTATAAAAGCACAGTAAAATTGAATGAACTATTTCATTCACTAAGTCTTTAGGGGAAAAGGTAACCCAGAACGTTATGAATTTAAATAAGATTAGCATTTTTTCAAGAACAAAGAGCAGTAAATACTCACAGGTAGCCGAATGGACAGTATTTGTCACAGACTACAGGTTTGCATTTCTTGGGTCTCGGTCGGCACAAGCAGATTTCACAGTTGTGTTGTTGAGTCTGGAATCCAAAAGGGCAGTCCAAGGTGCATCCTGTTATAAGTCCAGTACACAACTCTTCTCCTGCAAAACAACATTTCAGATATAACCTTGGTGGAAATATAACATTGCAGCCACTCTCTGACACAAAATCTTGTTAAATCTTTCAATTTAGTTTTAAGATTCTTAAAGAAAAACTATGGCATTAAGAATACAAACATCTATTTTTAACACTACAGTGTTACCCCAACTATTTGGAGCCTCCCCCCAGGGGGCACTATAGTGTTAGGAAAAGGAGATTTGTATTCCTAACAGTATATAATCCCTTTAACACCTTAAGGACACATGACATGAGTGACATGTCATGATTCCATTTTATTCCAGAAGTTTGGTCCTTAAGGGGTTAAAGAAGAAAAATACTCACTGCTAAGTACTACTGTGTGTGACAGTAATACTTAGTCCTAGTCCTAGTGACAGTGGCTATTTCATAGTGACACTATTTAAAGGGACACTAAGGTCACCAGAACAACTACAGCTTATTGAATTTGTTCTGGTGAGTAGAATCATTACCTTCAGGCTTTTTGCTGTAAACACTGTCTTTTCAGAGAAAATACAGTGTTTACATTACAGCCTAATGATAACTTCACTAGCCACTCCTCAGATGGCTGCCTAAAATGTATCCAAACATTCAGTGTCTCCACCCTCTGCATGCAGACACTGAACTTTCCTCATAGAGATTCATTGATTCAATTCATCTCTATGAGGAGATCCTGATTGGCCAGGGCTGTGTTTGAATTGTGCTGGCTCTGCCCATGATCTGCCTCTTTGTCAGTCTCAGCCAATCCTATGGGGAAGCATCGTGATTGGATCAGGCTACTACTTCTGCTGATGTCAGCAGGCAGTGCACAGGTCTAAAGTAAACAGGCACAAAGCATGCAGCTGCAGACTTGAATACAAGTAAGATTTACTGTATTTGGGGAGGCATGAGGGGACCAGATTGGCTAGATGGTGGTTTTTGGATATATGCACTTTACTGAATTAAACTATTTATCGTAAAAGTGATATAATCTTTGCTGAATTTACACAACTTTTTATTTTCAATTTCTACATTACACATGACACTTTTTATATGCATTTTATTGAATTGAACTTTAATTGTGAAAACAAGAGATGCTGGTGAAGCTGTATGCACACCATATTGTACTTTTTAACAGGCTCAAATTTGTGATTTTCTTATATATTAGCAATTGAGTAAGTCCTTTCTATTAGATATTATTCTCTTAAAATAGTAATTTAATGATAGAGCAAGTAATACATACATAAAAGTTTTCTGTTAAGCGCTCCTCTATTAAAGTCATACACTACATATTGTAAGGGTATTAATGGATAAACCTCTAGTGTTTGAGCAGCTTACTAAACCTTATATGTCAAAGACATTAATTGAGTTACATTTTTAAAGCGCCTTCAAACATGCAGCCCCATACTTGTATACTTATTGCACGTATCAGGTTGGTGTCTGGAGTACCACTTTATGTGTACGACTATTTCCATTCATTTTTAGAAACCCCATCAAAACCTAATATTTTTTTTTATATAATATTACTACACGCTTGTAGGTTTGTGTAGTAAACAATCTAAATATTAAAGTGTACAAGGCTACAAGTTTGTAATATAAGCAGAGAACTTGGGGCATTATTAAACAGAGCAGAAGCAGAACAGGAGTCCTATTGCTTCAGTCCACATGATGTAAGCTAGCCAGGCAAGTCTGAAATTTCAAGTGCCCACTTGCGAATAGAATTTTCAATTTGTTACAAACAGTCATTTTAAAGTGGAAAGTTTTTTTTTGTTTTGTTTTTGTTGGATATGTAATATTGTGTATGTCACATTGCTCTGTTTATATCTGTGTCCATCCAAAAATGTTGCCTTTCGATTTGTTCTGTTTTTTCCCACAGTGTTTTTTCCAAAGTGTTCAGACTTTCAGTTAGTGACAAGTCAGAGAGCCTCTGAGATAAAACTCTCATCAGACAGGTGGAGAGCAGGAAAAAAGTTGCCGAGAGACACTTGACCACAAGTGAATAGCATCAAATCAGTCTAAAACTTCATTGTCTCAGGATATAAAACAGATAACAAACGTTCTGAATTACAGGTATAGCATAGGAAGATGTATAAGGAAGTAGTTTAGAAAACAAAATATGTTTGTCATGTTCTTTCATAGATTGTAAGCTAGTTTGAGCAATGCCTTCATCTTTTGTTTCTGTTAATATTCTGTATGTCAATGACTTGTTGTCACATATTCCCATTCTATATTTGTAAAGTGTTGCAGAATATGGTGGTGCCTTATAATTTTATTAAGACACAGAGGCTCCTATTATGCTGCACTCTTTCTTTATTTACCTCAGCAGCAAAGAAAAATAACATTAAATCAGTATAAAAGAAACCAGTAAATAACATGAGGTATATCTTCCTAGCAACAGGAACAGCCAATCAGCATCCTCTTTGTAGCATAATAGGCAGTGTCCAGTATACAACTTCCTCTTTCTTTGCTGCTACCTCAGTTAAGTGACACTGGGTCCCATGGTTCTTAACTGTGGGATATTTTACTTTATTCATATCATTACTGTGGTTAATATAGTTATTACATTTTAATTATAATATTTTCATGTTTATAAATATATTTAGTTACTTCATTTTAACTTAATTTGATGTATTTACTTCATTTGCTTCAGTTAAATGCTTTATTGGATATGCTTTGATAACTGCCCTGGCCCCAAAATTACCATCAATTGGGGCTCCGGGGCGTCTTTGAGCATCTTTATCCCCTGCACAGTGCTATGGTGCTGTTTTTTCCCTTCATTTATCTGTCTGGCCGTTGCTCTGCCACCAACTGCCAGAAATCCAAGTTGGGGTTTAGGTATAGTGGCAGCTCCTGTGTTTTTATATTACAATTGCTATTTTTTTTTTCAGTTGGAGACCAGATCCGATAACACTGGCTATGAATGTTTTCTCCAAGGAATTACGATTTTTTGCCCTTTGCACTGATTCCCTGTTGCCTTTCCATCTATATCACTAGTCCAACACCTGGTGATCGTGGCTCCTCTATCGCCGTCCCAACCATAGTTCTCTCCTCTTACGAAGAGGGTTATCGACCTTCCATCTCTCAAGTGCCTTCTTCAGGATCCAGACGGTGTACCTCATCCCCTTGTTCTCCAAGGTCTCTTGCATCTCATAGTGTAGTCTATTTCAGGGAACCTTTGTCGGTCAAGGGAGTTTCGCAATCAACTCCCCAACTTATCAAGGGTGCACCCAACACGAGACAGGCTTATAAATCTGCTTGGAGCAGATGGCATAGTTGGTGCATGAAATTAAATTTAAATCCCATATCGGCTCCTTTTATGTCTGTCCTCCATTTTTCTGACTTCTATGATGGCACTGTGGACCTTACCGATCGTCCATTTCTGCTGGCCGTCAAAGTTTCAATTGGATGCTTGTCGGTTGACATCCTGTCATATATTGACTTCTCTGAGGAATATGGTTTGCTCATCCACCCTTACCACGATACTCTGTCTTGTGGGACGTCTCTATTGTCTTGAATTTTTATTTATTTTTTCTTGCAGGAGGTTTTTCTGACGTACGAGCTCTTGAGGTGGTTGCTCGTTCCTTTACTCCAGAAGGTGTCCTCTTTGACATTTCACAGAGGACAAAAACCTCCTCTAAAATCAATTTTACCCAGTTTTCCCTAATAGATCTCTCCTTTGCCCTGTTGCATACTAATGGGTGTGTGAACATCGTTCCACTACGTTACGGAATCCTTTGAAACAGGAACTCTTCATCTCCTTCCAAAAGTCGCATCTTCCGGTGTCTACTCTAGCCTGGTGGGTCAAATACGTTATGTCTCTAGCAGGTATTGATACCTATGTGTCTGTGCCTCATTCGGTTCGATGGGCAATGGCTTCTAAGGCTTCCTCGATTGGTTTCGCTTGGAGGATATTATGAGAGCGGCTGGTCTTCGGAGTCTACATTCCATGATTTCTACTTTAGACCTATTCAACACTTCACTGGAGACATAATTTCACAGCTTTGAACTAGCATAATAGGAGCCTCCGTGTCTTAATAAAATTTACAGATTTTACTATTAACATGACGTAAAGTCATGATTTTATTAATGACACGGAGGCGAGTATTATAACTCCCTCCCATCCCTGGAGGTTTGGTCTTCTCTGGGTAAGTTGACTTCACGGTAAGTCTTTTTTGATTACTGGGTTTTAACCTTGTTAATGACAGTCAATAGCTTAAGGTTTGACTAAACTGAATTTCATGTTATGTATATATATATATGATATTCCATGTAATGCGAATTTATGCATAAATCCAGTTTTATACTTGGATATTACTATATTCTCCTTTCTCTTCCAGCTTGACTTCGAGATCCAGTTTAAGGCTCGTATACCCTTTAATTGGAGCCCACTTTTTATTTGTATTTGTTGTCCTTGTTCGGGATCGCAAGAAAGGAAGTTGTATACTGGACACTGCCTATTATGCTACAAAGAGGATGCTGATTGGCTGTTCCTATTGCTAGGAAGATATACCTCATGTTATTTACTGGTTTCTTTTATACTGATTTAATGTTATTTTTCTTTGCTGCTGAGGTAAATAAAGAAAGAGTGCAGCATAATACTCGCCTCCGTGTCATTAATAAAATCATGACTTTACGTCATGTTAATAGTAAAATCTGTAAATTGCTAATAATAATACTTAATAATCAAAAAATTTCTCGACTCAAAATCCATGATGACTTTTTTTGCTTGCAGGAACAAAATATTAGCAATGAACAGAATCCGTTTTAGAATCCTTTCATAACGTGATCCCATTCAACAAACAATTATACCTTTTTTGTACAAATAATCCAAGGAAATTATATGGCTTTTGTGCGACACATACAAAAAATACAATACAAACATATTAACCCCTAGGAGCCACTGACACTTTCTTTCCCTTGTAAATGCACAACTGCACTTTATTTCAAAAGATAGAAAATACAGTTACAATTACAATGCACTAGTGGACCCTGGCATTTGGATTCTGCTGTGCTTGCTCACACTGGTTTATCCAATAAATCATTTAAGGACAAAGTAAGAATTCTGACAGTATAACTAAACTGCAGTTATCAAGGTCTAAGAGATCTTTGTGGTAGGGTGGGAATTAATAATATTCTACCATACAGTTAACATTATAGTGTTCATTATCTCTTTAAGGTATTTGGATATTTGAACAGTGAATAATTTTCTATAATTGAGCTTAAGGAAACACAATCTCACTACAAATTGCACAAAGATGAAAGCTCAGAAGGTATAATTGATAATGATTAAAGGATTACATTCTATTTGTGATATGCAAGTAGAAATTGAGTGAATCCCTTGAAAGCAAGTCTAATTTACTTAAAAGTAATATATTTGTAGCTAATTAGAGTTGTGCTCCTCAATAAGAAGTCACATCCATGCTTTGCAAAAACTCCACAGTATATATATATATATATATAATTTAGCTGTTTTCTTCTATTTCACTAATTTCAATTAAAGAGTTACGCTATTTGTAGACTGTCTGTAGCCATCACTTTCATAAAATTTGCCATGCAGGTATGATTTCCATGGAGATGAAAAAAGCCAGAGCAAAATCTGCAACACTCCACTTTTTAAACCTCAATTGAAATTCAGGGATGTTCACTAAACTGTGACTTGATGGGGTTTTAAAGCAAATGTAATATGAATTTCACATTTGAGGCCAAAATGCATGAATTTGAAACATTCTGCCATGTCAGTTATGCTTTCATTTGAGTTATTTTAGCCTAGAATTTAAAATTCACGATGAATTCCTGACTATTCAATGTTAGTGAATAGCTGTGACATTACTTGTTTATCCAATAAACCCTAGTTCCAGTATGGATTTAGCGCCCTTTTTCTCAAATGTGTTACAGCAACTGGAATAATATTAATTGTAATAACATGAAAACATACTGTATATATAATAGTCTCTGATTTAAAGGTTTACCCGGGAAATGGAGAACACATGCTCTGCAGACCCCAGCAGTGAGGAAATGACTGAGATATTTCTTCATTTTCTGTGATTGGAATAAATAAGCAACCCATTGCGCACACCTCTGATCCGATTAGGAATCAATGAAAAGCACTTGCGTACATGTACAAATCTGACAATATGGGAAAATGCGCTTTCACTCATAGGAATGAAAGCACTCTTGGTGGTACTGTTATTGCTTCTTTCAACCCCTTTCCATTTAAAAACATACACTGAAAAATAAACAAGATGTGGCAGATATTACCTGCACAATGTATTTTTTTTTTTAAATCTATTTTCAAATCCTGGACATATATCACTAAACTACACAAGACAATAAACAGAGTAAGTATGGATCAGTTTCACACCGGGGCACAATTGGATTGAGTGTACGCCACTGGGGGATGGGGGCATGGGTCCGTTTCGCACCGGGGCCCCATGGATTGTGTGTACGCCACTGACCGTGGGTTAGAAATACCATATTTTTTGTTTCTATTCAGAAGGGCAGCAGAGAAGCAAAACACTTAACCTCTATTGTGAGAATGTCTCTCTAAGAGACCACAATCAGAGGCATTTAGCTGCTGCACATCAAAACTCACTGATTTCATAGAGAGTTATCAAGCATGATAATACTCTAACTGGATGCAGATACAAGCAGGGATATATTTATACTTAGCTCAGCTGCTGCTTATGAGTCAAAACCCTGCTGGGTCAGAGTGGTACAGGTGTTTACGCATTCATGTCACAGCTGATATTCACATGCAAGGTCGTATTGATCCTGAATTTTTCAATCATCACAATTCAATATGGGTGACATTTACAAAAAAAGTTCCAATTCCCAAGTAATTTAATGTCATGAAATGTATTATACAATTAGCTTTCATTCAGGTATTTTTCTGCATTAATCTCCGTTGAAACTGTAACAACAGTTACCCTTTCTGACAGATGCAGTGTCAAAAAGGAAACACTGTTCACGCCAATTAATTTATGAGATTGACCCTCAAATAGAATATTAAAGGCAGCATATATTGCATTGTAATTACACTGCTAACATGTAAAATGCTATTAAGATTTTTTTTTATAATTGTTTTTTTAATTCTTTATTTTTGTCTTGACAGCAAAGTATCCATTCAACTATTGGAACATCGTATACAATTTGAATGACATAAGATTGGCAGGTTTAGTGTTGTTGTCTAGGGATTTATCCCCTGAGTAGCTTAGAGTTACCTCGCTGTCAAGGAGTTTTTGTGTGAACTTTATAAAACTTTAACATGAAAAAGAGAAAAAGGTGGTCTATACCGGGCTTGTCCCTGCGTCTTGTTGGGTGCTCGCTCAGATTTCTGCTATAGTATTATAGCTTTCCCTTTGCACTTTTTGAAAGTGAAAGCTCTATGGCTTCTGGGCTTCTCCCTTCTCTTGTGGGACAAGGTGTACAAGAATTGAGGATAGGAAAGAGAAGGACAAAAAAGATATTAAATTAACAGTGGAGAGTCGGATCTCATTGTCTCTTATGGCAAACATCTTTTGTGACTAGTTTTTGAAGTGGGCAATCTGGGATAGGCAGATTCCGTGAGAAGGGTCTTTATTCTGAGTGGAGTACACTACGTATTTGGACCAGGAAACGCCAGAGGGCCGACCACCAGACGAGACCCCACGACTCTTCCCCCCTTGGCTCTGGTCCCTTAGCCCCCCCAGTCACTAGACACCCAAAGCTCCCACACTTTCTCATATGATTTCCTTGTACCCCTGACCTGTGCCGTTAACTTATCCATAAGGTGAGTGACTTTAATTTTGTGTAATACTGTATCAATGCGGGGTAAGTAGGGCCTCTAGCTGCTAGAGTTATTTTTTTTAAGGATTTTTGCTCAGCTATAAGATATTTTGTATTGCTCAAAATATTGTATCTGTGTGGAATTTGTGCCCTATTCTTTTGAAGAAATATAACTATTCTAATTTAAAAAAAATAATAATGTAGGAGAGGATTGAGAGGGGACAGGAAGTTGATGGTAAACATTGGTTGCATATAACAATTTCACTAAATGTCCATTTAGAAAAAAAATGCATTCTTTATTTTTGCTGTGCAGGAAGAACAAACACCTACTATGCCACAACCGCAGGAGTAGGTACAATAATAACATACAGAAACATAGGCAAAAGAAATAAGAGCACATTTTTTTTTTAAGTAGTCAAAGCAGCTGCCACAACAGCATAGGTAAGCAATCATAGTTACAGACAAGATACGATGCAGGCTTGGCAGTTGCTGGATCTCCACATTTGTAAAGTGTTATATACAAGCTATAGAAGCATGTCTACGTATAGGTTAGAGTAGTAGCTTGCGTACAAATAGGCTTTCTAGACTTGTAGACAACAAAATTAGATATATAGAGACCACCAGGTACTTGTCAAAGCTGCACCATTAGCAGAGCATTAGTTGCTAGGAGGTGTCAGAGGAGTAGTACAACTATAGGTAATGCATATCACGAATAAGTAAAATAATAAGTACATGACTAATAAGTAAACCAGAAGAAAATTAAAACAAAACTTTTTAGCTGACATCAAACTAGTGTGCTAAAACTACCCATAACAGGCTTCCGAAAAGTCAATGTCCTTATCTCAGCCAATTCCACAAGCATACTTCAACTGGGGTCTGGATCGGCTTCCAGTTACAGATTGCTGTGTGGTTCTCCCCGTACCTCCCTGCCTCACCTGGAGGTCGCTCAGATCGCCATTCCAGCTTCTCCGCTCTCCAAACCCAGGTCAGCACATGAGCCGGTGCCTTTTCACCACTTAGGCCCCATCTTCATAGGATGGGCTGATGTCCTGCGAGACCCCCACTCCGCAAGCAGTCCTACAGGGTCATTGATGGCTGATGGGCATGAAAAACATCTTGGCTCTTGGCTCAGAAGGACAGCAGTGTGCTAGGACGTCGCTGGGGACACCCTCCGTCACAGGCTGGGTAAGTAATGGCCTCATCTGGCAACACTCGATCTGGGTCCAGAAAGCTGTGCATATAGCGTCAAAAGCTGCATTGAACCTTGATTCCCATTGAGACAGTGGATGCTCAGGTGGTGTGGTAGCCATTTTAGGTATGTCACGAGGCTTCTTCATGTCAGAGTAGGTGAGTGTCTTTGCTCCTTAGCCCCCAGCAACTTTTCTCTGGTGGAGACCGGGATAACTTCCACCGGTCTAGAGGGGGGTTCAGGGTTTCAGCTGTATGCTTTGTATACACTGGCAGCTCCAGGCCGGGAGATTGGACGTTTCTCCATTTCACAGTTCGCCCAGGTGCATAGGCCTCAAAATCTGTCGGGCTGCATGTGGTTCAGAAGTGCTTCAAACCTTTAGAAAAGGTCTTCTGAGTGGACAAGGAGAAGTAAGTGTTCGCTAGAGTCCCCTTTGAAGTTACAATCCAAGCAGAATGTTTAAATGTCAAGTTGTATGTGAGGAGCTCACTAAGAACACAGCCATCCACCATGCTAGCCAGACCCCACCCCCTCTCCATACATTTTTACTACTGTAGCTGCAAATAGAACTCTTTGTCCAACAACTACAAGCAGCAATTAACATACCCTAAAACTACAACTGTCTATCATGTATACTGTACTATGAGAACTCTCTAAGGAAAACCTATTTCTCCCACATTATTTAGGAAGTAATTTTTACAAAATGGCCAGGGAGGAAACACCATATGCAATGTTTTGTTATAAATAAATAAATATTAGCACCATGCTGCCACTATCAGAATACATAAATCATAAGGCATTGCACATTGCCTATCAGTACAGTATTCTTTTAACCCCTTAAGGACACATGACATGTGTGACATGTCATGATTCCCTTTTATTCCAGAAGTTTGGTCCTTAAGGGGTTAAAGGAACACTATAGTCACCTAAATTACTTTAGCTAAATAAAGCAGTTTTAGTGTATAGATCATTCCCCTGCAATTTCACTGCTCAATTCACTGTCATTTAGGAGTTAAATCACTTTGTTTCTGTTTATGCGGCCCTAGCCACACCTCCCCTGGCTATGATTGACAGAGCCTGCATGAAAAAAAACTGGTTTAACTTTCAAACAGATGTAATTTACCTTAAATAATTGTATCTCAATCTCTAAATTGAACTTTAAATCACATACAGGAGGCTCTTGCATGATCTAGCAAGCTATTAACATAGCAGGGGATAAGAAAATCTTAATTAAACAGAACTTGCAATGAAGAAAGCCTAAATAGGGCTCTCTTTACAGGAAGTGTTTATGGAAGGCTGTGCAAGTCACATGCAGGGAGGTGTGACTAGGGTTCATAAACAAAGAGATTTAACTCTTAAATGGCAGAGGATTGAGCAGTGAGGCTGCAGGGGCATGTTCTATACACCAAAACTGCTTCATTAAGCTAAAGTTGTTCAGGTGACTATAGTGTCCCCTTAATGCTGATATTTGAAGCTCCCTGTATGGACCTTTTTTAGATTATCCATTTACATTATATATATATTTTATTTAGGCACCTGGGTAAGCAGTAGATTTTGTATTATAAGCCCACAAATCCACCTTAGAAGGTTATACGCAGATTTTCACTCTCCTGTATCTGGATATTATTATCAAAACTACTGGCCAATAAAAAAGTATTTGAGGAGTTTATCGTCCAGAGGAGGGATATAATGTGTTTACTATTATAAAGACATACAATATTGTGACAGATTCCTCCTGCCTAAATCCTTTTTTTGTCTTGTCAAGTAAATGCTGTGAAATATTTTCAGCACAGATCATGATAGAAAGTGTGTTAATGCGAGTTGCCTGCAAGCATGTGTGGCTGCACTGGCTCTGTCTATGAGATAAACCACATCTATGCAACAGCAGATAACAGGGGCAAATATTCCCCAAGGAACACATTTAACTTTTACCAGCGCACAATACAAAAACGAAAGGAACATTTTAAGTGCTTTCTGTAACACGGGAGCTCTCTGCGCCCTAGCCAGAGTCAGGTCTTGTGAAAAGTTATTTTAGAGGTTCTTCAAGATGAAATGACCATAATAACTGGTGTGGCACGGACACTGGCAAATCAGTTTTCTCCATCAATCAACTTAAAATGGAAAATGTTAGTGCAATCGTGAAGGTGCAGACAAGTAACAACATTTGACAAATAGTACTCATTTAAAATAAGTACCACTCGCTTACACAACCTCCATCACTTTGCATCAACTGATTTCTAAAGACATCTGTATTACTATAAAATTCAAAGAAGCATTCTTTCTTGCAGTTTAACAACTGCGTAAGAAAAAAGTGGAATATCTTTCAACGTGTCATATTCTGTGCTGGCTATGATATGGATTTACTAAACAGAGTTTTGATAAACTGAAATGAGTTGAAATCTACAAAATCTATAGACCATGCAGTAAAAATTATCCAGTTTGAAAACAGGTTTTGCAAATCATTGCAAATCTCATTTCACCTGACAAAATAAAAACACTTAAACAAACCCTAGTTCTTAAAGGGTCACTCCAGACCCATAAGCAACTTTAGCTTGCTAGAAATCTTTATGTGTGAAGAGTGTGTCCTCTTCTTTTCATTTTGCATAAGTGCAGATTTCAATAGAAAATTACTCTTTTATAAATAAACCTGGTTACACCCTCTTGGCTTTCAAGCAGAAAAGTAATATTACTTCCTGGTTTCGTTAGCTCAATGCAGCTGACATCAAGAGGCAGCAATTACCCAGAGCACCTAACTTACAAAGACTTCTCATTTAGCTGTATTGGAGAGGCTGTGATTGGACAGCCACAGAAAGTCTGGGCGGGGTTAGAAGAGTAGAGCTTGCAAAGGTGGCAAACATGAGAACTGCAGGTTTTGCAAGCTGATTTTAGATATATCCCCAATTAAAAAATACATAATTAAATGCATGCTAGTTTTCATTTGAGGTATATTTACCAAACAGTGATTGTTATTTATTTTGTATTTGGGCAGTGGAGTATCCCTTTAAAAGGAGACTCCGGACGCACAAAGCACTTTATCTTGCTGAAATGCTTTATATGCAAAGAGTGCATCTTTTTTTTTTTATTATCATTTTACAAAATGTGCAGATTTTTGTAGAAATTGGCACTTTAATAAATTGACCTTGTTACACTGCCTTGTCTTTCAAGCACAACACCGGCCCTGTTATTTTCTGGTTTGGTTAGTTCAGTGGAGCTAAACTTCAGAGGCATCAATTGCTCAGAGCACCTGCCTTGCAAAGACTTCTCATTGAGCAGCATTGGGAAGTCTGTGATTGGACAGCCACATAAAGTCTGGAGCCATTCATTCTGACTTTTCTCATCAAAATCTAACAATGCAATATGTTACACACTATAGGAATAACTTGTGTGAGCAGATTCGTGATTTCTTAGGCTAGTCTGAGGCTTATCCAATTGTTCTGCTTCATTAACATATACTTTGTTATCAAAGAAATGGAAAATGGCACTTGGGGCTAGACTTTGGTTTTTAATGTTTTATTTTTATGCAAAATTTAAGACATTTCTTCCAGTGCAAATAGATAAGTCAGCTATAATATTGCTAGCATGTCAGCCCTAACAAATCCATAGAGACACTGCTCAATGGCTTAACAATCATTATCAACGCCCTGACATTGGTTCAACAAATGCTTTGCTGAAATAAATGGTTTTGCTCACTTGTCATATTGACCCTAGTCTTGATGTAGTTCAGACATTATGTATAAATTATATAGGAGATTTGAATTAAGTGATTAATGTACAAACTAAACACCATTATGATTATTTAAAGCCAACTGTAGGGTCGGATAAAGGGCTAAATATATAAAGTACTCTGTCACGCATAAAACGACAGCATCGTGCTTCAACCTGCAAATCATTTCATCAGTGCCTTCTGAAAGTTAAATCACTAGCATATGTATAAATGTGACATTATAAAAAAAATAAAATAAAGTAAAATCCAATTTCAGCACTTGAATCAGGCAGCGTAATGCTTATCATCCTCTTGATCTGCCATCATGGGCGTCCGCAGGAATTTTTCCAGGGGGGCATAATTGTAATGACGTCAATGCTCGGACACTTTTTGCAGGGCTGGACTAGGCATACAAAGCAGCCCTGGAAACAATTGTTGCAAGTAGTATGTGTGTGTGTGTAAGTAAGCATACTCACATGCAGACAAAGACAATCTCACTGATACAAGCACACAAGTGAACAGACAATCTCATTGATACACAAACTCATTAACAAAAAATAAGCTCACTGACACACACAAATAGGGTCACTGAGACAATCTCACTGACACACACAGACAAGGTTACTGGTACACACACACAAACGTAATACAAACTATGACACTCACACAAAGTTACTAAAGACAAACTCATTGGTATACAAACACAAAGTTACTACAGACAAGCTTACGATCACACAGACGCTCACTACAGAGAAGCTCACTGACACACACACACTCACTACAGAAAAGTTCACTGAAACACACATGCTCACTACAGACAAACTCATTGACACACACACTCACTACAGACAAACTCATTGACACAAACACGCTCACTACAGAAAAGCTCACTGACACACACAAGCCCACTGACATATACACATGCTCACTACAGAAACACTCACTGGCAAACACATGCTCACTGCAGAAAAGCTCACTGACACAAGCTCACTACAGACTAGCTCACTGACACACACACAAGCTAATTGACACACATGCTCGCAACAGACAAGCTACAGACAAACTCACAGACAGACACACACTAGCTTACTGACACATGTACTCACTACAGACAAGCTCACTGACACACACATGCTCACTACAGACAAACTCACAACAGACAAGCTCATTACAGACAAACTCACAACAGACAAGCTCACCGACACACACACAAGCTCTCTAACACAAGTACTCACTACAGACAAGCTTACTGATGCACACAAATGCTCACTACAGAAAAGCTCACTGACACACATGCTCACTACAGACACGATCACTGACAAACAAATGCTCACTACAGAAAATCTAGCCGACACACACAAGCTTGCTTACACATAAGCTCACTGACACACACACACACAAGTACACTATAGACAAGCTTGCCGACATACACATGCTCACTACAAACTCACTGACACACACAAACAATGCTCAATCACTATCAGGCACACACACACAAGGCTCACTCACTATCAGGCACACACACGCTCACCCACTACCAGAAACACATGCACACAAGCTCACTCACTATCAGACACACACACACACACACACGCAAGCTCACTCACTATCAGACACACACACACACACACAATCAATGTCATGGGCTAAATCCTACCTGTCACAGAAGGCTGTGGGAGCACTGGGAGGCGAAGTCTGTCCTCTTCCTTCCGCGGCGTGAGTGTGGGGGAAGAGCTTGTGAGGGGACTAGGCTTACGCACGAGAGGTGGGGCCTGATTGTGGGGGCAGAGTATAAATGCAACAAATTAATGGGAATTCACAGTGCTCCCTCCGGCCTCCTGGCAACCTGAATTCGGCCCCCGGCACTTCCCTCCGTCTTTCCCTTGGATTGAGCTGTCACAGTCAGTCTGAAAATTACATGTGGGGAGGGGGCATGGAAACTAAAAATCTGGGTGAGGGGGTGGAGATAGAGGGGCAAGTGCCCCCTCTGCAGACGCCCATGTCTTTTATCATGCTGGAACCTGATGTGGTAAAATGGCAATACTTTTTTGTTACTAAATAAAACATTTGCTAGATTTTGTTTAGATAAAAAAATATAATATAAATAAAACAAATATAATTGAATACTAAACCTGTGTTCTGACTAGTTAAATTGCCACTAAAGTCAAACTCTGTCAAGTGACAAGGAAGCCCACATGTGAAATCATTGATTTAATACTTTTATATGGCAAAGCTTGATTACGCGCACAGCACTCGCCAAGCATGCACAACAGGGCCTCTGTGAAAAGCACTGGATTGGACCATGCAGGTGGTGGCCCTGCCTTGTTTGTGACATTGCTGGAAGAGGAGAAGTAAGCAGCTCAGAGGGAGTCTTCATGCTAGAAAATGATAAGTAAAACTTTTCTCTATTTTTATGGTAAACAAGGGCAGGGGCAGACTGACCACTCACAGGGCCCCCCCATCCTGGTACAATTTTTTTTGCCCCCTACTACTCTTCTCCTTCTTTCTGTTGCTTTCACACAGATATTATGTGTATGCTGCTCAGCACACAGAATGGTTGTGTGAGAGCCACACAGCCCCAACTCCCACACCCACAGAGTCCCCCAAAATAGCCAGATTTACTTTTATGTGGTTAATCCAACCGAAAACAGTGTTTTAATAAACATTGTTTTTAGATGGAGTAACCCTTGTTTGTGTGCCTCCCCGGCAATTAAAGGACCACTATAGTCACCCAGACCACTTCAGCTCAATGAATCTCTCAGGGGCCCCTGACTGCCTCGAGCCCTCGGTCCATGACCGATCTGCCCGACCTGTCATGCCGCCCCCGAACAAGGGTAAGGGGCCTTAAAACAACTTGTATTTGTTTAAATAAGACATGGCTAATCAGAATTAATCTAGAATTCAAATGGTGGTTAGTGCCAAAAAAATTCACTGAAAAAACTAACGATGATAGTTTCCCATGCAGTGCAGAATAAAAGAGAAAACTCCCTGTAGCTATAAACGTAGATAAGTGTATTTTCCTTTCACGTATATACTAGAAGAGAAAATGTTTAACTTCTTTAAATGTAATATTTATATGGATTGAACTTGAGTAGAAGCATTACTGACTTTTAAGTCAGTTCACCGTCTTTACGTGGAACATCAAAGTACTTTTAGTTAATACACGTCAGCTGGAAGAAAAATTTACAATGACCTTTTATCATAGTAGTGGTGTGTTTAAGAAAAAAATTACAAATTATGTTGTAAGTTCATTAATTCAGTGATTTCATTTGCAGGTGCTCTGCTCCACGCCACATGCAGAGCGTCAAGTAAAGGTGATATAATTTCCTGGGTCGATGTCGATCTCCTACAAAACACTCCAGCTGTGACCAAGCCTGATAATTACTGAGAAATTCTCACTCTGCTCTTAAATTTATATAGCCACACTGTCACCATAGGCTAGAATCCGACTAAAAATAAAATTACATTTTATGTTGATTTTCTCTTAACCCCTGAATGTCCAAGCCTTTTTAGACTGTTTGACTTTTAAAAACTAGAACAATTTTGGAATTTTTGATTGTTTGACCAAATCTTCTGGTTTAGCATAAAACAATTATAAATATTGCTATTTATTGCTTTTTTGTTTTTCACAGTTACGATCATAATATTTAATATGGTTAAAGAAAAGGATTACAAATAATTTAACTTAATTGTACTGTGCTACAGGGCACATCATATGGCTAGGAGTTCAATCTAAATGTTTTTGCTACATGTCTATGTCAATCTATATGTCACAAGTCATAAATTATAAAGGGTGGTAATGTTCAACCTCCAAATTTAAAGGGAGACAAAAAATAGTAACCAGTGCACTATTGAGCAGCGGAGTACCGCCATGAAGCTGGACTGGGGTCTGCGCGCTATGGGAGCCCATTGAATGGCCCATTCAGTTAAGGTCACCCAATGGCAATGTGCCCTCAGGTGACCAGTCAACTCTGCGGCCCTTTAACAATGCAATCAGTCCAAAATACTGATATCAGCAATGGGAGGAAGTGACAGCCGACCACTTCCTCCCAGCTAACGGATCAAGCCACACAGAAAGCAGGAGTAGGGGGGCACGAGCAGGGAGAGAATCCAACTCCCAACAGCGTCAGGCAGTCGACTGGACCCCAGGGAAGCCAACTTCCTACATCATAAAAGAAGGAAACAGGAGAGTGGGTAAAACTGTAAATGTGTCATGTGTATCTATACCTGTGTCTATGTTTCTGTGTGTGTATGTGTGTGTGTCTGTATGTATGTGTATCTGTATGTCTTTATGTGTATATCTGTGTGTGTCAGTGTGTGTATCTGTGTGTCTCTGTATCTGTGTTAGTGTGTGTTCATATTTACATGGGCATCAGTGTGTGTATCTGTGCGTCTGTGTACCTGTATGTGGGATAGTGTGTGTGTCAATGTATTTGCTGGAGTGACAGGCCCGGTCGCAGCTGCAACCGCGGTATGTACGCCAGTGACTAAAGCCCATATCTATACATACACAAATTACATCACAAACATACGTCTCCACACAACCCCATGCAAACAGCCTCATCAACACACACAACACCACAAGCAGCAACTCTAAAAATATAAAATAACACAAGCAATTCCCACATACACACTCAGACAGTCTTCACACATTGACAACACGGCCATTCAGCCCTGTCTTTTCTTTGAATTCTGGGATCTACAGAAATATCCTAATACGGACGGTATACAGAAATACAACTCCACATTTACACACTGACAAGCCACAGAAACACACCGACTCATCACAGAAATACACCCATAAATGCACCATCCCCACCACCCAAATTCACACACTGATGTGCCACAGCAATACAGCAGAAATACATGCAATACCCTTGTGTGTGTCTATAGCTATAGATCTATGTGTGTGTTCCAATGAGAATGTCGGGAATGCATGTGAGTGTATTTCTCTCTGGCAGCGTGTGTTGGGGTGTCTCATTGAGTGTGTATATCTGTATTGGTGTGCATGAGGGATCCAGACAATTCGATTGTAATGGTAATGGCCCCTAAGAATTCTACAGGCAGCCCTTGTCATAAATGTTAGGATTGTGGAGGGGCTTATATATGTGATTGTTGATTGGATTATGGTGTTGGGCATTTGGAACTGAACATGATTTTTGGATTATGAGGCTATAGGTTATAGGGGATGCTGGGATTGTAGTGGCTATGGGTTTTCACACACAGGCATCATGCACGTCTCACGCAAAGTGACACCACTCACATAATCATATGGCCTCTAACTGAAGCTTTGCTGGGGCCTTGAAAAGTCTAGTACACACAAATTAAACTAAACAATATAGAATACTGTAGATACGTTTTTTTATTTTAAAGATACATTGTTAGGAGATTACAGTGTTAGAAAAAAACAAAAACTTTATTGTTCTCCTTATTGATTACAGTTCTGTAATTTACCTTCTCGCTCACCTGATGACGGGAAGCTCTTGAGAGCAAACATGTGTGTGGGAACTGCCCATTATTAGTATTTACATCAGATATGTTCCATTAGCAGAATTCTGTGTGTGTGTAGCGTAAAGTCAGACTCTGAGTTACCGGTATGTTGAAAACTAGCAGCGTTGGGTCAGTCAAGTGTACAATGCACACAACAAAACATTTTCCAACAATCTTCAAGCCAGTCAGATAAATCAGCACACAAGCCTGTTTTTTCATGCATTGTAGTTGTCACCACTTAAACCCTGCATTTCAGTCAGTTTATTAAACTGTCTGAGGCACAGTGCATTATTGTCAGCAATGGTCACACAGTATGAAAAGCGCTTAAAAGTACATATCAGGCACGCTGTGGGCTCCAACACAGTTTAAGTACATTTGAGAGGTTTGGGCCTTATAGTCATGCTATATTTTTCGCCACATTTAAATTTGTAAATTTTTTGGAAAAATCCACAAACATTTTGCTGGTTACTACAATATAACACCACAAGCTTAGTCTAACTCGCCGACTCAGTATGTCCTCTGTTGCCTACTGCAACACCCTCCATGATGAAGTCTCCATCGTCCAACTTCCTCCATTACATGTTCAATGTATGTGCAAGATTTAACAACTAGTCAGTGGTTATGTGTCATGCCTCACTAACAAAGATGGAACTTGATTTCACCAGGTTCCAACTTTTTCCACAATTACAGGTATATAAATGGCCACTGGACGTAAATGGAAGCATTTCCCTTTGGGAGGTTGGGTGTGATTTCCAATGGTATTATCATAAGTGTGCCTTAGGTTTGGTAACTTTATATCTAAAGTAAATTTTTTGTTGGTAAACAAAAAACCAAAGCAAATGAGTGGATTACACCATGTAAAGATTCATTGTAAAATTGTAAGTTCTAAATTATTATTATTTATATAGCGCCAGCAAATTCCGTAGCACTGTACAATGGGTGGACTGACACATAATTGTAACCAGACAAATGGACACACAGGAACAGAGGGGTTGAGGGTCCTGCTCAATGAGCTTAGGTGCTAGAGGGAGTGGGGTATAGTGACACAAAGGGTAGAAGTAGGGGTAATGAAATAGGTTGCGAGAAAAGTAATCACTGAAAACTTAGTAGGTTATTTTTGACGGTTGCACTTACGTGTTTTGCACTGACAAATACGGCAGCCATTCTGGTCTAATCGGAATCCAAATGTGCAATCCTTTTCACTCAGTGTGCAGTTGGACAATAAGTCACATGTTGGGGGAGCCATGGTAATATATGTAGGTTCTGCGAAGAAAAGAAAGTAAGAATTTATATTACCTGTGCTGAGAAACCTAGTCATTTATGTTACAATGACATATTGCACTTTTATCAAAATCTGTATTTATTCTTTTGCTGAGCTTTCATTTGTTTACCATTATATTAGGATTCACCGTTTCCTTGACAACTGCTGCTTACTAGATGAATGGCAGGCACTTGTTTAACCCTCTTGCTATTCATACCAGAGTAAATAAGGTTAAAAGCTCTTTACAGAATGAAAAAAGCAATCAATTAGGAATAAGGATATTCAGTATTAGCTTTAAATATAGATGGCTCACAGCAACATCAATTTGTCTTTGCCCTTCATACTAACAGGAGTATGAAATTTTAAACATTAAAACAGCCTATATTAATCCCAAATTCAAATATATATAGGGTTAATAATATAACAGAACTGTTTTGAAGGAGTTAGGATTTTTTTTCAGGGAGTTTTTCATTTCAGGAAAGTGAATGACGCATAAAAAAATATTAAAAACCAAGAAAAAGCAGAACATTAACGTAATGATGAAGCCAGGAGTGCCGACAAAACGCATTAGTAGTAAAGACGTAGATTAGTAGAGCAGACAAAACGTCAGTAGTAAGACGTAAGCGATGACACAAGACGGCAGGAGGAGTTCCCACAAACCCACGATGCTTGATGTTTGTGTTTGAAGCCAGAGTAGGAAAATGATAAGTATTATTTATGTGAATACAATAAATAATTTTATTTATTTTATTGTCTGTATTGCACAATAAAGTAAAGTTTCATCTTACTCTTTTTTCTGTTTATGTCTGTAACAGTGTTGCACTATTATTTGTCCTGTTCCTCTCATGTATTTATATATTTCATCCTGTTGAGTGGAGATCTCTATTAGCTGCATAAGTATATGTATTTTTATGAATGTGTTATACTGGGTGATAGCATTTTATCTGCCCCGCTTATTGCCCTTTTTATTTGGGAAATAAAAATATTGAAAGACATACAGATGTGACATTGCCAAGACCATACATATTTAGAAGCAAAGTGCACAATGAAAAGGTGGTCTCTGGTTCATATGGTTCATTCAAAAAGCAAGTTGTTATGTGTAAGTATCAGGTTTATAAAAAAATAAAAAAATAAAAAATAAAAGAAGTATTTACTAAAGTAAGAATTGTATAGAATTAAAATTGAATTCAAAATGAATTTCAAATTTAAGGCCCAAGGAGCCCAACTGGAAACACTGTAATAGTCAGCTCTGCTTCTAATTTGGACTTACATTTGAAATTCACTTTCAAGGTTATATTAAACATGGAATTTCTGGGAATTAAAAAGAAAATTAAACATTTAAGGTCAAAGTGGTAGCACAGCTAACTTGGAGTTTTTCCCCCAGTTCAACTATTTTGGCCTTCCGTTTAAAATTCATTTTAATTTTACGCTGAATTCCACGCAATTCTCACTTTGATGAATAACTCTGTTGGAATGCCCCCAAATTCCCACTTGAGAAAAAAATAATTAAATAAGACCTTACTTCTGCATCTTTGAAGAAAGCAAAATCCTCTTGCAAACTACACTATCTGCGGTTTTGCTAGTAGCATAAGAATTGGAAAAAAAAAGTTAAACTTTTGACAAGAATTTATTCATCCTTAGCTTTAAAGTATTCTTCAGACTGCCTGTTTTTTTTACACCTTTAATCTGAGCTGATCTCTCAAAAGAGTTATAAATCAATTAAATGTTACATGTTGTATTAATTACTATTGTTTGATTTTTGATAAATTGTATTTTGCATAGTTTTCAAAGTGCTCTGGCAATAAAAAATAATGTTCGTGTTCTTGTGCATGCTGCCATTTTTCTCTCTCTCGTATTGCTCAATCAATCTTTATTTACCTACCTCTCTAAACAATAGCTGGCTTTCACATCACTGATGTAAAAGATTTAGCTCCAAATCGATGGAGTAACCTAGGGAGACTCTTAGGGAAAAACTTACCAGCCCCAGCAAATGACAGTAAACAGCGGTGGAAATATTCACTAAATTGTTTCATACGTTATTTGCATGTCACTTAGTAGGAAAAAATGAACAAGAGTCCCTTGCTTTTCCTCATAATCACCAAATTAATTAAACCATGCATGATTATGTTTAGCATACACTTGGATTGTATGAATATATGCAAAACAGTCAACACAGGTATTTTGTGTCATGATACTGAACAACTATAAATGTGATAACGAATATGTTTTGGTTGCAAACAATATCGGCACAGTGTGCATCAGCTCTATTTTAGGAAATCAGCTGTATTTTGATTGTAATTTAATATTATGATTTGTAAAATCTTTTCATGGTCAGGAACAAAGTAACCTACAAAGTAACCTACGCCATGTTGCTGTTTTATAGAACCCAGTTTTCGCTTTAAAAAATAAAAAGTTTGTGTGTTTTTGCGTGTATATGTTACAAAAGACTAAAGATTTGTTTATTAATTATTTATATTAATTTAAAATTAGTATCTAATGAATTGATGATGAACATGAAATGGTGTCCCTCCTAGATCTGTGAATACACAGACTACATTCCTAATGCAAAAATGCTAAATATATTTAGCTATTTAAAGTTTTACTCCAACTACCATGACCACTTCTGCATTTAGAAGTCATCATGGTGATAGGAAACTGTATGTGCAATGCTGAGAAACACTGCACATACAGAAATATTTGCATTTTTAGGCTTGGGGCTAGTTACAACCCTTGCACACACAACCTAGGCAGCACTGAAATCTGTCCCATAATACAGATTAAAGGAACACTATAAGGTCAGGAACACAAACATGTATTATATAGTATTATGTATTATAATATGTAATATAGTGTTAAGATCCCTATCTAGCCCTCCCTCCCCCCTAATAACACAATCTTACATTTACTCCAGTCTGCTGGTGCTGGTTCTGCCCCGATCTGCCTCCTTGGCTGACATTAAAAGCAATGACCTGAGCGAATCACAATGCTTTCCCATAGTAAAAGCATTGGATTGGCTGAGATTGCCAAGGAGGTGGGGCAGGGTTCAGAGCCATACACCACTCTGGCCAATCAGCATCTCCTCATAGAGATGTATTGAATAATGCATCTCTATGAGGAAAGATCTCTGTGCAGCACTGCCCCTGGAAGCACCTCTAGTAGCCATCTGAGGAGTGGCCACTGGAGGTGTCCCCAGGCTGTAATATAAACACTGCCTTTTCTCTGAAAAAAAATGGGTTTACTGCAAAAAGCTTGCAGGGACTGATTATACTCACCAGAACAATGACAATAAGCTGTAGTTGTTCTGGGGACTATAGTGACTTTAAGTTATAGAGCATACATTAAAAAACATTTTTAAATCTAATAAGATTCTTTTTTGGGATTAAGCACCCGCCCAGCCCCCAGCTTCAGAGGTGACCACAGGTATATGTCAGGAGTTCTTGGATAGTAATGTAACTTTTATTATAACTTTCAATGAGCAGATATAGCATTTTCATTGCAAGTATATTCACATCCAAGCACTATCACTTTAATTGTTTGGGTTTGACACCATAACAACTAGAGCCCATCATGGGTGATGCCAGGAGGCCCTGACAGTAACCTTCAGTAACTAGTTAAACACTTTTACTGCAGTGTGACAACTTACCTCAGCCTTGCTGGGTACTTGACTATGAGGCCAACCTACCTGGGCATTCCTGATACCAGACCACTACAATAGGCAGTGCTGGTTATGGTGCTTGAAGTGTCCTTTTAAGCCACCACTATAGCACACTACTAGTTTTTCTCTTAGTACACTATACGATAACAAAGCAGGCTGGCAAGACAGTCTGAAATTCACAGTTTTCTTCTCTTAGAACACCATAAGATAAAGCAGGCTGGTAAGCTTGTCTGGAATTCACGGTTTTCACTTAAAACCATTATAATAAATTTCTGATGCTATTTTTGGGAAGCTGCATTCCCAAACATGCTGCATTCCCAAAATACAAATATGTTATTTACAAATAACCATGTAAGCTACGCATTAAACAATTTTTTCACACAATATGTGGCAAACATATTTGCTTACATGAAAATATTTTAGACCTTGGATACTGTATAACCTCTAAAAGCTTTTGCTCCTTACTCATTATGCTTATGAAGGCCACATGAAACTGATATTTTAGTTAGCCCTGAAAATCAATCTACACAAATAAATATTATGCTAACTTGGTGGTGAAAATATTAAAGCTGTGAATAAACAATATTTAAAGATCTAGAGAAAGATTTGCTAGTAATTTAATTTATGTACAGTAAATAATATCTGAATAAGAATAGACAATAGCAAACAAAATCAAAGAAATGTGGAACATACAAACCAAATTAGAATTCGAAACCGGATTCCAACTGTGTATCTGAAAAAAGGCATGTGAAAACTACATTGTGTATTTATTAGTGCTGTCTTTTGAGGCTCCTTTACAGTTTGCATTGTCACATCCTGCATGACATAAACTTCTGTTAGCAGTGCAACTCTTAAACTTGCTAAAAGAAAAGCTACTTTTTCTTTTGAAAAAGTGTGAGACATATAAAAATAAAAAAAAATCTGATTTGCTTATTGCCATGCAACAGCACTAGTTTGAACACATTTTAGTTGGCTCTATACCTTTAACAAAACACTATTGGAAAAACAAACAAAACTTTAAATGGCAATGTAAAATAACCATCACTGAAAAGGGCTTATTTGATAATCAATATTTAATTTTAAAGAATCAACAATTCTTTATGGACAAACAACTCCACAGTTGGGTATTTAATCTTGAAGGAACTGACATTATAATCCTAGTGAAAATATCTTTATTATTGTCTACTTTGAAAAGTAGGATTACACCAAGAAACCTGGTAATTCCCCCTAAACTAGAAAGAAGGTACATTATCAACAAATATATAGTTTGCATTGTTGTAACTCCAGGTACCAAATGCAACTGTGCAAAATATATTTAAAAAATATAAATAAAGTTAAATTCAAACTGACTCTGTGCGGTTATCGTGGCTTGATAACTATAATTAACTACAGTTCTTGGAGCCATATTGTTAAAGGGTTACTACAACATTAAAACACTTGTTTTGGTTGAAATAACCATTCCTGTGGTGTTCAAATCCTCTTCCCACAGATTCAATTTTTTTTTTTTTTTTTTTAAAGATTAAACTTACTTTTTCCCAGCACCAAGACCAGGTTCTCCCTCAGCCCAACCTTCCTCTCCTATTCCTACTCTCCCTAACCAGAGGGGGAGGTAGATCACAGAGGACAGACTGGGCAGTGGACATGGGCAACACAAGGAGGAGGTGTGCCGCCATTGTGTACACACCAATGGGCCCTTTTCTAAACAACATGCTGATTTTGGTTGTTACTAGAGGTGACATTTGTCATGGCCATACCCCCACAAGACCTTCCTTGCTCTCATCCCCACCTTATATCTCTAAAAGTTGTGAGGTATGCCATTACCTCTTGCTAAAAAATAAGCATGAGTCCATTATTTCACAAAAGCTCCTAGCACCCTCAAAGTCTAAGCACATACCAAAATCTAGACACAAAGACAGTCCCCAATAATTTATTTGGGGGATTACCTTCATAATGTTGTACCAGGCTAGCTGAAATTGAAGATCTCAAGTGGAGCTGAAACGTTGATGTGGTTTCTCTGAATAAAGAAAATTGTATTTTGAAAATCCCAGGAGTCCCGGTATTTTTTCCTTATATATTACCTAGCCCTCAGAGCACCGGGTATCTTAATTGTTTTTTGGTTGGAGTGCAGGAGCAAAATATGTTTATATATATATATATATATATATATATATATATATATATATATTTGTGTTAAGGGCTCATGATAGTACAGAAGAAACAAACACTGATAAGTGTAGGATGGCATTAAAAGAGCAAGTCGGTTGTGGTGTGCCGGAACCGACGATGAGGTAGGCCTGTAAATAAGGAGGGCCCACCAAGAAGAAATGTAACAGAAAAAGAGTTAATAATGAGGAGTGGGTGGGAGGGTGATGCAGCGCTGACCTCAAACGGTATGGAGCCAGGTAAGGGGTGTCCCTTAAGTAGGGAAGAGGTGTGTCATACGCCCCTCCCACAATTACAGGCCAAAAGGCCTTAATACTTGTGTTAAGGGCTCATGATAGTACAGAAGAAACAAACACTGATAAGTGTAGGATGGCATTAAAAGAGCAAGTCGGTTGTGGTGTGCCTGTAACTAAAGAGGGCAAAAGTAGAAAATCTAATTTATTACATACCAGCAATATACATACTTTTAACCAGACATGTCTTGAAAGGCATTTCTTACTTCTTGTACCGGGTTAGGTATGTATCTAGAGTAAGCAGATGATTTCCAACGCCCTAGTGACTTGATAACATGTACTGGAATGTTTGCACTGGATGCTGTGGAGGCCGCTCCTATGCGGAAGGAGTGGCCTGAATAGTTAGTTGATTTCAGGCCCAGCTGTGTAAGTAAAGAACTGACGTGTGTCATAAAGGTAGTGGTAGTGAGTACCGACCCTTGTAGACGGAAAATTGATTGAGATGGTGGTGCATTGCTATGCTGGGTATATGAGTCCAGTAGTTTGACGGGGCACCACTTGTTGTGAGTAGGATAGTATTTAACCTCTACTGGAGGTGCATGTTGACTGGTTTTGGAGTGAGGCAGAGTCAAGATATAATAGTCCATGTGTTTTGTTAAGTGTGAATGAAGTAGGATGTGAGTGGACTGTGTTGTGTTGATGGCGGTAAATTCTCTTGGTCTCAAGAAACCATAAAAAGCTACGTATATGGCGGTTTTAATGATGAGATTTGTGTTGTTGGCAAAGGGTTTTAAATCTAGTAAGTTGGATAGGTCTTTAAAAATATGGAAGTCTATAGGTAGCCTCTGGGCCGTACGTGGGGGTTCGGATCTCTGAATACCCCTAAGGATGTTCTTAATTTGGTAGGAGGACATGAAACTTGAGTTGTTTGGTTGTAAAGTTAGCATGTGATGTTGGACGCCTGTCAGATATAGTTTGATTGTGTTGTATGATAGTTTGAGTTTGAGGTGGCAAAAAGAAGCAAAGCCCAACAAGGATGTCATGATGAAAGGTTGTAAGATGTTTACGTTTTCCGGGTATTGGTAGACAGTGCTAATTGGGACAATGTTCTGCTATGTTGCATGATAGTGTCTAGTCCATTACTAGATGGTGGAATAGTGGAGTGGTCGTGGTTGTTAGTGTGTGCAGATGGAAGTATTTGCCGAAAAGCCTGGAAATTAAAACGAGACAGGTTGTCAGCAGCCGTGTTACATACACCTGGAACATGAACACAAAACAAGTAGAAATTATGACATGTAGCCAGCCAAGTGAGTTTCCTCAGGAATCTCATAATAGTCAAGATTTGGAACGGCCTTTGTTTATAATGTGAGAGGTTGCTTGGTTGTCTGAGTAGCAACGTACTGACGAACCTGCCCATAAAAGCCCCCATGCCACGGCAGCCGCCACGATGGGATATATCTCAAACAGAGCTGAGGTAGTGGAAAAACCCTCCAGGTCCTGAACCTCTGAAGGCCAGCTGCCAAAGCCATTCGTTCCCTAAAATTGCTGCAAAACCTGTGGTAGACGCCGCGTCTGACCAAATGGTAGGTGAGGAGTCAGACAATTTAGGGAGGAACATACTTTTACCATTCCAGGTGGTTAAAAAGTTTCTCCACATAAGTAGGTCTGCCGTGGCTTGGGTATCCAGGGGTAACCTGTGTGCATCATGTCTAAAAAGTGGGAACATGTAAAGGAGTCGTGAGATGAAAGACCGGCCTTGAGGTATGATGCGCATGGCAAAATTCAGTGACCCAAGCAGAGACTGTAATTCTTTCCGGTTGCAAGTACAGAGTTGTATATAGAGATTAATGTTGGTAAGAATGTTTTCTACCTTGGTGCGTGGCAGGCTAGCTTGCATGGTGGCTGAGTCTAGTATGATACCCAGAAATGTGATGAAGGTATCTGGTCCTTCAGTCTTGGTGGGGGAGACTGGGACACCCACCTGTTCGAAAAGGCTGATGGTTTCTTTGAGGCTACTGGGAGGGGAAATATTCTCCTCAACCAGTAAGAAATCATCCAAATAATGTATAACTGTAGGGCATCTGGCTATATTTAATAATAACCAGCATAGGGTTTCGGCAAATACGTCGAAAATGGCCGGACTACTTTTGGAACCAAAAGTTAAGCGTGAGAAAAAATTGTAGTTTCCGGCCCACTTAATACCATGCAGGTGCCACAGTGTAGGGTGGATAGGCAGTAACTTGAAGGCATTTGTGATATCAGTCTTGCTGAGCCATGCTCCGACCCCTGCCTGCATGATAGCCGTAATGGCGTGATCTATGGTGGAATATTGCAGTGAAAATTCCTCAGAGGGTATGAGGGAGTTCAGACTAGGAGTGGCAGAGGTGTGAGGTGCAGATAGATCAATGATAAGTCTCTGTTTGTGGGAAGATTTCACTGTGACAATACCGATGGGGTTTGTCCGCCATGTGGTGAAAGGAGGGGACTGGAAGGGCCCCAATAGGAAGCCCTCTGCCACTTCTTTGGCTATGAGTGTGTCCACCGCTGTAGGGTTTTGTTGTGCGGATTGTAGATTAGGACATTCCAGGATTCCGGAAGGCATGTGTATGAGAACTGTGTGGAATCCTTCTGATAGACCTGAGATAATGAATTCTACCAAATGTCTAGATGGATGATGTGACAGTAATGCCGTAAGTACAGAAATGTTTATCAACGTTAAGTATTGTTTAAGATACATTTTATTTGGACACATAGTTTTAGCATGTGCCCTGAAACATTTTGAACATATATGTAATAACCGACATCCACTGTAATTACATTCTCCGACATTAAAATTATTACATATCTGGGACTTGCCCAGAAACTTGATAGGCCGTCCCAGTTTGTCTTTGGGTGTTTTTTCTGCAGAACCAGCGGAACTAGTGCCCTGCGAGGGGGTAGGTTTGTTCGCAGTGGTTGGACAGAAGTTAGCCGTATGAGCCATGGAGGAGCAGTATGCACAAGCCGGCGTTCTTAGACCTGCAAAGTGCCTGAAGAAAATAACCGTATCAATCTTGCTCCAGTTGGACCTTGTTCCGTACTGGGAGAAAGCGCCAGACACTTTGGCAGAAAAGGATCTAAGGTAATCATAGAAAGCTGACCCACCATATTTGTTGCCCAGGTCCACCAGCTTGTGCATATATAAGTCAAACTCCTCACGTCTGTGGGGATATACAGCACAGATAACATCACAATAAATGCCAAATGGCAACACAAATTCAGGGATAGTCAGTTTCCTATTTAATCGGGCATCCCTAGATTTGACCACCACAGAAATATCGTCATAAGCGTATGTCTTATGTTCCACGACATCCTGGGAGGCAATCAGCAATGAAGCCAAGTTGATATCTTTACCTTCCAGGATATCTTTTTTGAGGTGCTCAGGTATCATATGGGCAGGGTAAACCTCTTGATCATCCGAGGTGATGGCTGGAGAAACTGATTGCAACTCGACCAGTGCTGGAGGGGTTGCAGCGGCCGGTCCAGCCATGGTAAGGGCTGTAGTGACCGATTCAAGTTTCTCCAGCCTAGAATTGACCTTGCTCATGGATGCCATGAGGGATGAGAGCATGCCATGTATATTTCCTGGGTTAGACTGGCTAGTCCCTTCCCCAGCGTCCATGTTATCGGTTGAGGTGTGCAGTAACTTGTAGAGTTCCGCTTTCCTTGCTGTTGCAGGAAATGGGATTTGCCATCTTCTGAGTTCGTTGGTTATGCGAGGGATTGTCCATGACCTGAAAGATGCAGGACTAGCCACCTCTCTACCCCTTCTTGAGACATACTAAATGACAAAATATTTGGTTAGTGTATACTGGCAGGCTAACTAGGTCTGAAAGGCGAAAAATTAATCTTGTTTTGTGACAGGTGAGGCCCAGCTAGTTGCCAAGTGGCTATGAGAGGCTCTGTCTATGAGTTGGCACGAGAAGTTATTGAGGCCACCCGTCGTAGTGGAGGAATCGTAGGCTTCTCGGTGATAGTAAAAGAAAAACAGGGGGAGGGAGTGACAGGTGAGGCCCTCTCTATAATATTTCGAGGCGGCTAACTCACGTGTGGCCCAATGGCGTTTGCCTCCGAAACGTTGAGGCGGGGTGTTGGCCTCGCGAACCACTAAACGATAGGCAGAAATGCCAAGAAGGGAGGTACCTATTTGGGCCTATACCCCTAACTTGCCAGTACTCTATGTCCTAGGAAAATGAAACGTATGTGAACTACAACGTGAGCAGGCTTACGTACCTGGTAGTATGTATAAAGTTTTGAGATTCGACAGGTATGATAAACCTGGATAAAACTAAAAGGGTAGAAAACAAAATGTGAGAGTGAGAATGGATCCTGTGAGACCTGCGTAATCTGTATAGGCTGGGATTAGGGCTTCTACCAGTATGTGTGGGAGGTGTAAAAGTCTATGAGTATGATAGTGACATGACTGCCCATGCTTGGTGACAAGCGTTACGCTGAGTCCGATACCTGGCAGCAGGGGATTGGCCGTGTAATGTGTTTATATGGAAGGTGATCAGATGATATGCATGTCACTAAACTGATCTGGGAAATGCAAGGGACTTTTAATGTGAAATTACAATATGCAGAATCATAAATGTTGCTGTAATGTGACGTATGAATGGTTGAACCAAAACGTGTGATTCAAACCCGAAAGTCTTGTGAGACATATATGACCGTGTTCTTGAATACTCGTGTTACGTCGTCTGAGTATGTCAAGAAAAAGCCTGAGTTTGTTGTACATGGTTGTAAGTAACAGCATGATTACCATAAAACCTTAGAAATAAGCCATAATCGTAGGTTAACCTTACATGAAAAATCTGTAATTTAGTAAATCAAAAATCACTATGATCTAAAACCAATACATAAGAGACAATTTTAATCAGATAGGAACTTAGTATCATATGCATAAGTATGGCAAGTATAACTGATTTATACGAATTCATGACATTACCTAGAATAGGTAAAACCGAATTTGCCTTAATATAAAACAGAAACAGAGTTTGCCGTATGACAGATATGAAACGAATGTGTGCATAACTGAGCAAACTGCCGAACGCATACTTAGAATGAATAGAAAGAAAACAGTGTAATTCGTCAAAATTGACCGACCGACCTAGATAAAAGATATGTGAAACAGCGAAACAGAAGGCAGCATGAATGAGAGCTTTCGGTACAATGAAGCGACAATGAAATGAGACGAAATGGTGTTTAAGAAACCTGCGTACCATACGGTAGAAACATAGCGAAAGGATTATGTCACGGACAAGTGATAACGAAATGAGAAATTAACGTATGCAATTGCGGCCTAGCCGTAAAGCCGTAAAGTGAGGACCCGTTTGAGAACGGAACGCCGTGGGACTAAACCAGGCGTCGGACTTACGATTTTGTAGTCCCTGGGGCGTTATCTTCGACGAGAACCAGAGCCACGAGGAGCTGGACGGGCGGAAAACCTTGAAGAGGATTCCTGGACACAGCTACACGTGGAGAAATCGCGGGTTTCTGAAAAACCAAGATGGCGCCGTACGAGAACCGGAAGTGGATCCTCATGCAGCGCTGACCTTGAACGGTATGGAGCCAGGTAAGGGGTGTCCCTTAAGTAGGGAAGAGGTGTGTCATTCCCCCCCCCCCAAATTACAGGCCAAAAGGCCTTAATACATATAGTATTATTTTATTTTTTTTAAGTGCATGGTCCACTGTGGTGAATTCACAGGTCTATTATAATTATGTTATTCAGTTGGTAGAATGTTAACTAGTGTGCTCAAGGGAAAAGAAAGAGCTTGTTTAAGCCACACAGTTTTAATCAGATCTGAAATCATATTGAAATTGGATTTAATTCTACTCTTCCAATTACAGATTGTAATCCTTTTTCTTTTTTCTGCAAGCCTTATAAAGGGAAATGCCCTAATGTCACAGCTCACACAGCCCAAGTGTTAATGAAATGTGTCCATGATGAAAAAGGCTGTGTTTTACAGGCGTCAATGAGAACAATATAGCAGTTTGGTTTTATAGCCATAGGTTTAGTGTAGGTTGTGATGGTGAGAGGGTAGTTAGTGGGTAGTCGGATAAGTGTAGGTTACTGGTTGGTTCAGGCTAAATGTGAAAAATAAAATAACATACATACATTGCTTACTAAATTAGGTTATTAAGCAGTACTTTTTTTTATTCTATCTTTAAAATGTAGTGATATGTGTAGTAGGGTTCTGTAGGTTGGTGTTCAGAGCTGAGCATGACAAAGTGCAAACCTGGTAAAAGATTTGCTACACTTCCCCAAAATGAGAAATGAACTCAGTAATATGTGGAAACTAAACTGTACATGTCCCACTGATGGACTGTAACTGCCAGATTAAAAAAAAAATGCTATTAAGAAAATGCTGTATTTGGGAATGTTGCAGAACACAAACAGGTTTATTTTCTGATATTTCTGATATTTTCATACAATCTGTCCATAACAAAAAAATAAATGTGTTAGAAAAATTGAGTTACGCATGCTAATGAAAATAAATAAATAAAAGAACTAGGTGGCAAAATGAATACATAAAAAATATCTTGGAATATCCCACTACAGAAACTGCAAAAGTGTTATTGTAATGTGTGTAATCTGAACTGCCTAAAGAAGGAATAGGACCAATTATGTAAACCAGTGGTAGTCAACCTTTTTTTACCTACCGCCCACTAATGCATCTTTTTGGTTGAAAAAATTTCCTTACCGCCCACACATACATACACATACATACACACACACGACACATACATACACACACATACATACAGACAGACACACATACACAAATACAGACACATACATACACACACACGACACATACATACAGACACACGACACATACATACACACACACACGACACACATACAGACACATACAGACACACATACACAAATACAGACACATAGATACACACACACGACACATACATACACACACACACGACACATACAGACACACATACACAAATACAGACACATACATACACACACACGACACATACATACACACACACGACACATACATACACACACACACGACACATACATACACACACATGACACACATACAGACACACATACAGACACACACAACACATACAGACACACACACGACACACACATACACACATACACACACACACACATACACACATACATACATACACACACACACATACACATACACAAGACACACACGGCATATACAGGAACACAGACAGACACACATACACACAAGACACATACATACACACACACAAGACACACACATATATACAGACACACACACACACACACAAGACATACATACAAAGACACACACACACACATTATATTTAAGTCACCCTCCTGTTTCCTACCTTTTAGATTCAGGAGGGTGACTTTCCCTGGGGTCCAGTGGTGGCTCAGGTGGATGGGAGTCAGAGTTCCCACTCTGACTCCCTGGTCTTCCTCCTGCGCGGCTCTCAGGGTTAGCTGGGAGGAGTGACGTGCAGTCACTTCCTCCCAGCTCTGCGATGTCATCCCAGGGGGCCCGGTCGCGCTGTTAAAGCGCCCAGCGCTGACCGGGCCCCCTCACAATCCACATCCATCGGGTGGCCCTGACAGCATGGGCCACCCGATGGACCCCTCCATATGCGGCCCCGGCGGTTTGCCGCGCGGGCCGGGGCCGCAAATTGTCACGGCGGTACCCAGTCGCAGGGGTACCGCCGGCTCGCGCCCGCCCGGTCGTCAGGTCGTCAAAACCTGGAAATCCCTACCGCCCACCTGAAATCCTAAAACGCCCACTAGTGGGCAGTAAGGACCAGGTTGACGACCCATGCTGTAAACTGTTCAATGCAAAATCAAAACACTGTAATATGATTTAATGAGCTCAGATTATTGTAGGTTTCTAAACTGCCACACATCCTTGACACAAAATCCACAGCCACAGTCAGAGGAATGAATATGTGAGAGACACAACAATACACTGTTTTATAAACACACACACATACATGCCTAGATCTATGTATCTATTTTTTGCTGTACTTGGGATATGCTATTGACTGCAATGTTCTTTTCCCACAGCAGCACATATTCGGTTTATGAAATTTACAGCAAGAATCTCGTGTGCATTATTAAATTAATGTCGGAAATTACTGATAAAATTAACACATGAAAATAGTCAAATATTCTATATGAGTGGATACCAGAGGTAACAACATGTGAAAAAAATGCACACTGTAATTTGAGTTATTTGAATTGGAAGGCTGGCAAATGTGTAGCCGTGTACGTTCCTGATAGTGTGTGTCTGGCAGAGAGTATCCTTATGTTTGCATGTGTGTCTTCAATGTATCTGTGTCTGCGAATGTGTGTATCTATGTGTCTTAGAGCATATGAAAGTGGAGGGTCTGTCTGAAGTGTGTTGTGTGTATGGGGGGACTGCTTGTGGTAATGATTTGTGCTTTGTGCTGATGGCGAGGTTGAATTGCATGTGTGGGAGGTAACGTTATGTGAATGAAAATGATTGTCTTCAGGAGACTATGACCGAATGAGTGTGGAATGGTCAGTGTCTGGGTTGGCTGTCTAAGGGTGAGAATGTGGGGGGGAGGGGGGGTGGTGACTATGTGTGTGGGAAGGCTATGCTTCTTTGTCCAGTCTTATTATGGATTCTAATATGGTGGTTAAAAAAATGGTTTTGTTACAAAATGGCTTCCTGATAATCTGCAGGGCAAGAATGAATAGAGCTTTTTTTTTCCATAAAATTTTATTAATAATGTTTAGACAGAGCAGATATATTGGTTCAAATAACAAAGCCCTTTAGTCACACCAAGCACGCCACTGGGCATCATAGATTGGCCACTAGTGCTAGTATTGATTTAACTGGGTTTAACGGTGCTTACATTCCTCTCTTTTTATGAAAGCTATTGGACATTGAACAAACACATCTCGTCTGACTCTGACTTAATCAGTTCAGACACCGTGAGCTGATGTCTTCATGCTCTAAAGAAATAGTGTATTAAATGATAACTAAGTAAGCCTCCTGTATTTACTGTCTGCAATGACAAGACAAAGAGAGACAAATTGAACTTTACGTGTTACTCAAAGGGTCTGAATGGTCCACTTTAGACTTCATGACTTATTATTAGCTTGGAGCTGAAATTACTTTTTCGTATCACAAGTAAAAATGTGAACATCCATTATAAAACAATATTCCCTAGACTTACATATAGCTTGGGCAGGCCAATATTTCCTCAGTTCTGTCTTGATTCAATCCCTACAACCGTCTCATTACTTTATCTGATAATAAAATTGTGTTCTACCAACTTTAAAATTTGACAACATGACCTCAAAATAGATCAGTGATAACATTTCCTGTTCAAACATTGGAACCAGAAGCTAATCCATTATCTGAAAATGTCTGTATACTGGTGCCAGAAAGAACAGTTTTAATAAAACCAGAGCACGATGAGCGTAGCTGGACTTTCCATGGCATTATTGGACATGTTTCCACCAGGATTCATCAAAAACAATCATCAACATAAACTATTTGCAGTTTTTTTTGTTTTTTTTTTATGCAAGGGCTACAGAACATCTTTCTAATCACTTACCGTGGATGTCAGTAAATACCAGAACATGCATGATAGAAATTCAAAATGAAAAAGCGCAAAATGGGTATGGTTAATGAAGATAGAATTGAGTCCATTGTGAGAAACTACTGCATTAAGCATAACTAAAGGTAATGGGGATACAGGAGAATTGAGAGTTCTGATGTTTATGAGAACATTGGGTGAGGATTTAAACCAGCTGTTGTTGTCTATTAACTCTTGAGCTATAACTTAATGCAAAACAAAACACAGAATGGAATAGGATAACATACAAACAGAACAATGCTGTTCCTGAATGGTGTGAGGCATCCCGACACTGCCATACAGGTATACACTTCCTTATCATTCACGTTTGTATGGTTCTATTTAATGTACAGAACGTATTGAAACATACACCTGAGTCTTATATGTGGATAGACTGTTCTATTTTCACAATGTGACTACAGTCAGTCATCATTATATTTTCTTATTATTTGAATGCATACACCAATGTGCATGTCATCCTAATTAATACATGAAGAACCATTCATTCTACACTGCTACTAATTATCACCCCTACATTGGTAGCAGGTGACGCTCCTATTGGTTTGATCAGGTACTCCCCTCCCCTCAGCAACCTAGCCACGGGATTCTGGAACTTAGGATGGGGAACCAACAGATAGTTGGGGAACCAACAGAGTTGTTGTAACTCATGTTCTTTGGTGACAAATGTTCTTTGATGACAAAATTGGGACCTGTCTATCAGACTCCTATAACAAATTCAACAATGCTTTGTTATATTTCTTAAACTGAATGTCATAGGAGCAAAGGAGGTAGGTACCGTGTGCTACACCACACAGTTTATGACCTGAAAGTGCATAATCCCTCAGGGTCATTACCCATGATAATGTGGACATAGCTCTAGGATTCAAATCTTGAAAATTAAAGATAATTGGCAGGAATTTGTATTTAAGTGACTGTTTATTTGTAAACATTTCCCTTTAAGTACTAAATACTGCAGCAAACAAATATTACTGCAATCTTGATAGGTAGAATCTTATTTTCTTACAAACATTATCAGTGCCCAATATCAGTGCTGTAAGCCTCAAACATGTGTAATATTACTGTTATCTAAAGCCAACCTTCCCGTCAGCTATGTTTTATCCTAGCAATAATTACTATGTTTTAAAGCCTCTTCATATATCAGTGATGGATGTTCTGCACATCAGGTGTAAGGCTAAACTGTTCTGATAAATACACTTGGGCACTTCATGCAGCTATTTGGATAGTTTAGTATCCCGGTTGAAGTCATCAACATGTCAAGCTGATGAAGAAGACATAATTTTGCCTTGTTTTTTTGTTAACACAAGGACCTTGGTAGCTTGCTTTAGTCCATGGCATCGTGAATGTAGAGAGATGTATCTTCACATTTATCAATAAAGCTCCTCATCAATGACTTCTCTATAAAAAAAAACATATGATGACTAAAAGCAATTCACTAAGAGTCTACTTGCAGACATACTGTCATTATTTTGAGACGCTCGACAGAGAACCTTGACTACCAGAATTGTTCTGGATTCAGAAACTGTGCAAGTATTTTGTCATCTATAATGTAAAGAAATCATTATGTTAAGACAGATGAATTGCAGTGTTCCATAAATGCTTCAAATCTTAATCAAAAGTGCTTTGTGTTCACTTGTCCATTTCACCTGAAAACCGCTTGTATTTCTTAGCTGGGTTACTAGAAAATGTACTACAACAGACACTAATACTAAAATCTGAAATGCCTAGCGATGCTGATGCAATAACAATTATAATTCTCATTGTCTAACGTTTTAAAACAAGTTCAAAATCATGAACAAGGGATAACAAAAACATCCACAGAAAATTGCTGTTTAAAAAGTGACTTGTCAAGATCATTTCTACTTAACGGTCATTGTCAGATGCTACGTGACTTTACATCAATTCATTCGGCAGTAAATCTGCATAAACCTTTAGTAAGAATGTCTATGGTTCTTGCTAGCTCTCTCAATTGTCTTCTAGTAAAACTTTTATATTTACCCAGACTTCTGTCCAAACAGGGTGGGACAAAATTCAGAGTAGGGTTTGCGGAGTCAGTAATGTTTTTATTATTAATGAACCATTTTTAACAAGATTACATACAACGACTATAAAACGAGCTCCATTTTCGTCTCACAAGTCAGGCACTTTTGATTGCATTGCTCATAAGATTAGCTAATGTTTGAGGCTCTAGCGCTCAAATTTCTGACCAATAACCTCCTGCGAGGTCACCCTGCACCAGACGGTTCATTTGGTAGGGTCGAATTGGTGCTAATGAATTATCTGTGGATTTCTACATCCCAAAAACTACAGTTTGGTTATTGACAGACATTTAAATGAAAATGAGTTTCGTCAAGCATGATCAGTTGATGAATAAATTCATTGTTTTCTCTGGCTAAATCTTTGTTCCTTTGTGAAATTATCAACGACGAATCTCCCAAAACTCTGTTATAATATGTATTTATGTATCTGCAACATAAAAATCTGAACTGCTAACAAATAAGTAGTACTAACAAATTACTCTGAAATTTGGCCCACCATGTATAACTTGATGCGATTAAGAGGAAAATAAGCTTAAAATAAGCAAAAGAAATAAATAAATAACTAAAACTTGTAATCTTTTCTCACAGTGGGATACCCTCTATTATGGCTGCTTATAAGTCTTAATAATTCTAGAATCTGATATTTAACTGTATTTCACAATTTACAGAAAGTTAGGAGCACTAGAGAGTTTAAAGAGATTACAACTGAAATTTATTTTTCCTAAGATTCAGTAACATTTTGGTTAATCAGATCTGTTCATATCAACAGATAAAAAACATGGAGCTTTTTCATGGAAGTTTCCTACAATAATTTCTAATGTGTGTAATTCTGCACACCCAGAAATTGTTACTACTGCTTGTTTATCTTGATTGTCAGTGTCTGCTGCCCAGTTTACTCCACTACAGACTTTCAGGGCTATTCCTGTTTTTATTTTGTTTATCATTACTACACATGACCAGAAGATCCTCTCATACAGCATCTACAATGTACACATTCCCCAATGATGGCCTTCGTGATGCAATTCTGTTTGTGGCGCTCATCTTATCTTAGCATTACCAATACTATTTCATTGTGGCAGTTAGTAGAACCTCATGCTCCTCACCTGCTTTTTAGATGGAGTCTGCCAAGGTTCAGTTCTTGACCCCTTTCTGTTCTTTTTAACTTCAGTAAAACAATATGGTGGTGACACACCGATATGCCTCTCCTCCTCAACCTCTCTCCTGACTTCCTGGAATATATCACTAAGTGTTTCTCTTTAGTATCTGATTTGGTGATTGCCTATTTCATGAAACTCAGTCTTTCAAAAATGTATTTTTCCAACTCACCATTGATGTTCTCCTTACAGTTAAATTAAGTACCGGTACCCATTAACCCAAACCCACAAGCTTTCAGTCTTGGTGTCATTTTCAGCTTTGATACTACATTTACACCCCACATCAAATGTGTCTAGAAAGCCTATAATAGTTGACCATTTTTAAAACAAAATCTGAATAAGGAATTTGTTCATTTATTACTAGCCATGATTTAAAAAAAAACCTCTAACCTACTTCAATACTGGATTGTTATAGACTCTGGTAGCTAATTTAGGGCTAGTACAAATGTGGACCGGGCTGGTTAAATTCCAGAATTCAGTGGAATTTATTAAATAATAAATAGTGAATAATGTTAGTTGTAGTATGTGCTCAAGATGAGTTCTGTCAGAAGAGTAATTGGGGATAACCGAATAACTTTGCTAAAAAAAAAAAATAATAATAATCTTACTTGTAAAGAATAGGTTGTTAGTAGAGGTTTCTTCCACAGATAGAATTCTAACTGACATTTGCAGATTTCTATAAATTGCTACACATTATGAATTGGAGTAATAAAACCGAAGCGTTGATGTGAGTGATATGTTAATTCTTTTTCATATCATGTCACAGGAAATTCTTGAAGTATAATATCTGAACACATATCCGCAATTTCTCACCCATCTTCCTTTACTAACTATCAAGCTGACCCTGTGCCCTTGAATTTACAGTTACTGCAAATGAAAACTATCTTATCCGGAATCACTTCCCTACCGAATGTGCTGATGTTAGTATATCCTTCACCTCACAGCTATCACCTGCTCCTTATCAACTACGCAAGTTAGGAGGGCTGATTTGGTAACCAGTCTGAAAAACTGCTTAGCGACAAAGGGGTGTCATTTACATTTAAAACTAAAACGGAAAACAGGAATTAACAAAAACTGAGCTTTTAATCCTTAGGTCAGCTTTTAGTGCTGACCTTCATAGTGTCATAAAGGGGATATAATTAAACCATTTAAAAGGAGACCGTAGATTTGAACGTGGTTTGGATTTGTTTCAATAATTATTTTAAGAATCTAATAAATGATATCTTTAGAAGGCAGACATGGTTGAGAAATTGCCCTGAAGACTAGGGAAGATACCACAATCAGGGAAAAGCTCATTTTTATTATTCAGTTAATGCTATAAAATCAACACATTGTGCAGCAATAAATATAGTAAATGAAGATTGTTACAAGGCTCTGACGATAGATTGACTAGCACAAACTAGTTTGTGAAAAATGTACGGTCAGAGCGTACCTTAGACATGCTAAGTCTGCATCAATAGGTGATTTCTGAACTGCCCCATTTAAAGTGAACCTGTTACGAATAATTAAACTTACCTGCAACTGCTCCTATATACCTTTAATACACCATATATCACAAAGCTACATGGTGCATTCAATATAAAATATAAAGATTTACTTCTCCTTACTTCTCCTCCATTCCAGCACCAGTTTGTTATTCTTTGTGTAACACACACCTTCTGGCCCTCCTCTGCTCTGCCTCTGTTCTTCTTTTATTTGTTCTGCTTGGGACGTATCCCCAAACAGGGCAAATCTTGTCAGTGACGTCAACACACTGGCATCATTGCCAGCATACCAATGTCATGCATGCGGAGGCATTGATTGAAAGCTGGGAGAAAACCCTATATATAAATAGTTTTTTCTCCTAATCTATACATTTGCTAGCAAAATCGAGCATAAGAGAATTGGGGCATGACAGGCGCCCTTTAAGCTCAAGTAGGGCTTCTGCTCAAACCTGAAAGTAATGTATAACTTGTGAGTTGCACTTTGATGTTATATTTTTTTTGTCTGGTCATTAAAGGGACACTATAGTCACCAGAACAACTACAGCTTATTGAATTTGTTCTGGTGAGCAGAATCATTACCTTCAGGCTTTTTGCTGTAAACACTGCCTTTTCAGAGAAAATGAAGTATTTACATTACAGCTTAGTGATAACGTCACTGGGCACTCCTCAGATGGCTGTTAGAGATCCTTCCTGGGTCATGGCTGCCTAACATGCATCTAAACATTCAGTATCTTCTGCCTCTGCATGCAGACACTGAACTTTCCTCAGAGATTTATTGATTCAATTCATTTCTATGAGAAGATGCTGATTGGCAAGGACGGTGTTTGAATCAAGCTGGCTCTGAACCTGATTTGCCTCCTTGTCAGTCTCAGCCAATCCTATGGGGAAGCATTGTGATTGGAACAGGCTACCACTTCTGATGATGTCAGCAGACTTCTTGTTTTTCTGAGACAAACAGCATGCAGATATACAGCGTCCGGCTTGAATACAGTTAGAGTTTGCCATATTTATGGGGGCATGAGGGGCCCAGGGGGGCTAGATGGTGGTTTTTACACTATAGGGTCAGGAATACATGTTTGTGTCCCTGACCCTATAGTGATTCTCTAAGACTCCTAATTTCAGGGGGGGAAAGGGGGGTTATTTGTACATGTGTATATTTAAATTACAAAATTTATATTGCAATGTCAAATATGTATATTATATGAATATACTTTGCAAATGTCATTTTTGAAATGTGGACAAGTTATGTTGATTTCCCAATGTAGCTCAACGAGAAGTCTCAAAATGCAATACTGTGTCTGTTTAAGCCTTAAAGGAATACTATAGTGTCAGAAACACAAACATGTATTCCTAAAACTACAGTGGAAAAATCATTACTTAAGTCCCACCCCTCCTCCCCCGTACATAAAAAACGTGTGCAGCCCCGACCCAGGAAGCACCTCTAGTGGCTGTCTGAGTGACTGCCACTGGAGATATCCCTAGGCAGTAATGCAATATATTTTTAACCCTTTCAATGCCAGATTGTGTCACACTCATTACTAAGAAACAGTAATGTGCTGGTCATGTCTATGGCACTCAAAAGGTTAAAACAGAAATAGATAGACAGACAGATAGATAGATAGACAGATAGACAGACAGATACTTCATATTGTTTTATTTCAAGACAGTGAAATGGTGTTTCCTGAGAGAGGGTGTGATACTAAATTCTATGGGTAGAATCTGGCACCCCACTAACTAAAAACTTTACCAGCTGACACTGCTTGGAATTCTCATTTGTAAAGTGTCTATATTTTGTATTCTAATAAATATAATATTTGGAGTACCCCATTAGTAAGTATAAAGTTCTTCAGTCATCTGAAGAAGAGTAAAAAAAAAAAAAAAAAAAAAAAGGTGTACAAAATACGACTTTTAATGAGGTGTATATTTTGACTCATGGTGCTGGATTTGCCCAGTTTTTGCAATGCTTTGTTTGACATAAAATAAATTTTGATTGAGTGGGAAGCACTGAGCTGAACATACTTAAAGAAGCCTTGTATTGACCTGGTTATTAAACTTAGTTAACGGCAACACTGCATACACTTGCCAGTAAGTTGCTTTGTATTGACTCCTCGCCTTAGGCTTTTTGTAAAGTCCATACATTCATACAGATGTCCAGAAGAGTCAATGCGTCAAGATCGATTGGACATTACTATTAATGTCAACTCAAATGGACTGTGAAAACCTTCGACATCTCCAGAGGCCAATTGGTGTTCAAGAAAAACCACATAATACTCAATTTGTAAATTGAGCAGTTTATCAAATAACCAAACTATATCGAGCAAGATATTATTTATGAAACTTCTACATGGTGTACATTTATTTTGAACTGCTCTGCTGGCCACATGTGATTATACTCTTAAAACTATTAGTGAAGGATGAAAACTTATGTAAAGAGAGACCTGATTTCTTAATCAAGGAAGTTATTCCAATACTTAACGTCATCATTTTCAATGCATTAAATATATCCAAGTACAGTATTAGAAATGATCAAAATACAAATCAAATGCAGGTCATAGAATAACTAGATACAGTAATGTATTCAGAACATTAAAAAAGTAAATCAGGAACAATTCATAAACAAGGCGGCATAGAATATATGGCATGATTTGAATCAGTTTCAGGCAGGGGCTTAGCCAAGTAAAGGATTTTTAAGGCTTTTGACATCCAGCGCTCCAAAAGGACAGTTCTTCACCATATACTGCACAAAGCAATCTTACAATCAGTTTTAAAACTGAAAAATACAAAAACATGTGAAGCAGCCAGTTGTGATGACATTCACAAGGTGGAATTAATACCAGACTTTTGTTGTTGTTGTTGTTGTTGTTGTGACTATTTCTTCTTTTCATTTTCTTACAACTCTTTTATTTTATTAAAGTTCACCCGGCTCTGCTTACCTTATGGGTTGACCATATATATATATATATGTTTAATATAATTGTATTTATTGCTATATAATGATTCAGCATGACTGCTACACAATAAATATTATCCAAGTCAGCAGGACAAATGCATTAGTTTACATAAAGGTATATCTTATTAACATCCTATGGTTCCTGACACGTTGCATTGATACAACAACAAATGTACAGATCTATGATAGTTACTGTGTTATATTATACTTACTCTCTGTAAATCATATAAGGTTTATATAAGAGATATCCATACTCATTACAGCAGTGATATTAACATTAACAAGCCATAATGGTCTTAGCTCACTAAACATACCCAGTGACAATGTTCGTAATCTGAGGAGTTACATGTAGTCATTAAAGGGACACTATCGTCACCAGAACAACTACAGCTTATTGAATTTGTTCTGGTGAGTAGAATCATTACCTTCAGGCCTTTTGCTGTAAGCACTGTCTATATTCACCAGTTTGATAATGTTTTATTAAAAAGGCATACTAAAATTAAGTAAAGACCCTGTGGATCTGCTATTTTCTGCAATAGTTTTAAACTACGGATAAGTATAGAGACTCTTCTAGCTTTCGTTATGTGGGTTGAGTGATGTTAGACTGGGTAATGGTGTATAGCGAAGTTTGGTATTTCTGATTTAGCAAAATGGGTTTCTTAAAGGTACAGGATATCAGCTTTTTCTTTGTGGGCATTGTGTTATAGCATGTATCATTTGTGAGGCATGCTAAGGCCTCTAGTGTTATGTGAGTATATTTTAATGTTGTGATAATAAGGTATTGATTTTAATGGTGGTTCGAGTAATGGATTCCTCAGAAGCTGGCAATGTTAAGAAGTCAAGAGTCTCAACTTAGGAGCGACTACTAGAGAACCTAGTGGTATATAGTTGTTTTATAATAACTTCTCGCAGGCCTGCTGCCAGAGGGACTGCACACAAGCTGTAAGATACCTATGTAAACAGTTTGAAATACACATTACAATAGACATATTATACAAGTGGTTCAAGAGACTACTCTTGTGCTTCCCTGGTGTACCTCCCCTAAAGGGTGATCAAACTTGGGAGAGGGGGTGGGAATGAAAGATGGAGGGATACCATAAACAACAAAAAGAAAATAAAACAGGTATGTACAAGGAAACCCAATAAGTGGGTTATATCCTTGAGCCTATTGCCGTGGAAGCATGGTATAAATGTTATCTGTTGGCCAGGGCCAATATTCTATAAGGATGTAATATATAGTTAACACAACCAGTATATGGTGTCTATAAAAATGCTCGCTATTACCCGCAGTACTTCTTAGATGAGGTCCAGATTTACTTTTTATTCTTTCCTACCATGAGCGTGGAGACTGGTTCCCCAATGCATCAGACTAGAGATCTTTGTTATTCAATTTGTGACTTTAAAAGGAACATTCCAAGCCCCTTAACCACTACAGTTGCACGGCACAGCTTAACCCAAAGGAGCTTCCGGCACTTATGTGTTAGTAGTTAATGTGAGGAGCAGCGGCCAGCCCAAGCAAAATATTGGAAAATTATTTGAGACATAACCTTGCAAGGCACGGAGACATAATTTAACTAATATTTGTAACTAATAAAAAGGCGATTGCGTTTATGGTTCACTTCACAATGTCTCAACTGTTTTTGTATTGTACGGGATGGAACTATATTTTATTCTGCTCTGTATTGTCTCATATTTTTCAACAGAAAAAAAAAAAACACTTATTGATTACATTTAATACCAGACAACACTAAAAATCAAATTAGTTTCTGTCTGTCAGATATCTGCAGCTGCAATGGCGCACATTCTGTAATTTTAGAGTTCAAAATAAATAACAGTTTAGGATCTATTGACGAGGATTTAGATAAAGTTTTCCTGGAGATTAACGCTCATACTATAAGGGGATTATTTACTGAACTTTGCATTATCAAATCAATTACTCTAATAAGATTACAATAGCTAAATTGTACAAAAACCTCCAATTAGCTGATTTTCTGTCATCCCAAATTTGCATATTGAATTCAATTACATCTAGGTTGCTTGAAAAATAAGCTGATTTTCTTGGATAAGTATAGCAATTTGTATATTTACTAACTTCCACATTGCAAAAAAATTGACCACTAAATCAATTAAAGGACCACTCTAGTGCCAGGAAAACATACTCGTTTTCCTGGCACTAGAGTACCCTGAGGGTGCCCCCACCCTCAGAGACCCCCTCCCGCCGGGCTCTGGAGAGAGGAAGGGGTTAAACTTACCTCTTTTTCCAGCGCCGGGCGGAGAGCTTTCCTCCTCCTCTCCATCTTGATCGCGACGTCATCGGCTGAATGCGCATGCGCGGCAGGAGCCGCGCTCGCATTCAGCCGGTCGCATAGGAAAGCATTTACAATGCTTTCCTATGGACGCTTGCGTGCTCTCACTGTGATTTTCACAGTGAGAAGCACGCAAGCGCCTCTAGCGGCTGTCAATGAGACAGCCACTAGAGGATTTGGAGGCTGGATTAACCCTCATTATAAACATAGCAGTTTCTCTGAAACTGCTATGTTTATAAAAAAAAGGGTTAATCCTAGAGGTACCTGGCACCCAGACCACATCATTAAGCTGAAGTGGTCTGGGTGCCTAGAGTGGTCCTTTAAGTAAAATGCAGGGATAGATTCAGCAAATGCAGTTATTTTATATTTTCCTTTTTTCGTGGTAAAAGCAGTAAAGGAAAACGTAACCCAGCTAGAGCATTGCTGTGTGAACCAACTATTCCCCAGAAAAGACAGTGCGTGACTCTAGATAAAGGGAATTCTGCTAATCCTCTATTTGTTGATGTTGGTCATTCCATTTCCCCTTCCGTACACACACTTTTGTGCCCACTCTAAGCACACTAAAGCTATCCAGACAGTACTGCAAATCTGTTTGTTTCTTTCCTCTCCCTATAGGTAGGCACCTAAATACAGTTATTTAACATGCATGCCTGACTTTCAATGAGCTGAGAGGAACGGATAAAAGGAATTATTTTAGCCTCCTCCCAAAAATATGCACAGGCTGAAAAACAAAACCTATCTGCTTTTTCACTCCACTTGGCAAGACTCAACAAATAAAATCAGCATCGCTGTTGCCAGTCCTGTGGGCATATATGTAGGCAAACCCATAATTACCGTTGCAGCCCAGCTTAGCTTCATTCACTAATGCCGCAATGAAATTTAAGCACTTAACCATGTCTATAGAACACCTACTTAAGCATGGTAATGGTATTTTCCGTTCCAACACACAATTAAAGAGCTAATTTAAAGTTTACACCTAGTCACATAAACACTGCACATCGTTCAGACACAGAAATTCCATCTATTTTAAAATATTGGCTAATTTAGAAAAAAAATTGCTCACAATTAACGTTTTACTAAAATAAGAACCAAAGTTAGAAAAACTGTTATTTCCTCTAAATGTAACTACAAATATGCAAACCATTAAAGGAAAAGATCATTTTAGCACTTTAGACATAGTCATACGTACATACTTAGTATTAATAATAATAATAAACAAAAAACTAAGCAGACAAACTATATGTAGTATTATCATAACTTCTTAAGCATTACTAACATACCCTGAATTTCGGATGTACACCCACGTCACCTCCTGTCATGGCCTTGCTATTGGGATAGTGTGATCTTTCTTCTTTATACCAAAAATGCTTAACAAGTTAAATGAGATGAAAAACCTTTGAGTAGCAATGGACTAGAACAGGGGTTCCCAATTATTCTTTCCCGTGGAACTCTTTGACATAGTGTATCAACATCATGGAATCCTCTTCCCCCCGAAAACAAAAAAACAAAACAAGTTTGCTCCGTTGCATAAACCTTTTTTTTGTATGTGCTATTATGTGTCTGTGTATCAAGGTGTGTGTATCTGTGTTTGTATGTGCCAGTGTGTATGTTTCTGACACAGATACACACATACTGGCACAAAGTGGCAAACATATATACACACCTTGACACACAGTGCGTATGTATGTATCTTTCTGTGTGTCAAGGTGTATGTATCTGTGTTTGTATGTGCTGGTGTGTGTGTGTGTGTCAAGGTGTGTGTATTTGTGTGTCAGTGTGTATGTATCTGACACACAGATACACACACTAGCACATAGATACACATACCTTGACACACAGTGTGTGTATGTGTGTTTGTGTGTCGAGGTGTGTGTATCTGTGTGTCAAAGTGTGTGTATCTGTGTGTATCTGTGTGTCAATGTGTGTGTATGTGTGTTTGTATGTGCCGGGGGTTTGTCAATGTGGGTGTATGTGTGTGTGTGTGTGTGTGTGACACACATATACACACACTGATACAAAGATACACACACCTTGACACACAGTGTACATCTGTGTGTGTATGTATCTGTGTGTCAAGGTGTGTGTATCTGTGAGTCAAAGTGTGTGTATTTGTGTTTGTATGTGCCGGTGTGTGTTTGTATGTGCCAGTGTGTGGTTGTGTATGTATTTGACACACATATACACACATATAAACACACACTGGCACACAGATACACACACCTTGACACATTGTGTGTGTGTGTGTGTGTGTATATGAATATGTGTGTCAAGGTGTGTGTATTTGTGTGTATTTGTGTGTGTATCCGTGTTTGTATGTCAAGGTGAGTGTATCTATGTTTGTACGTGCCAGTGTGACACACAGATACACACACACATTGGCACATAGTGGCACAGATACACACATTGATACACAGATAAACATACTGACAGATACACACACCTTGACACAGATACACACACACTGGCACATACATACACACACTGACAGATACACTGATATATCTACACACACAGTGACACACACACCTTCATACACAGATACACAAACTGGCACATACACACAGATTCACACACAATGGCAGATACATACACTGACACAGGTACACATACACCCAGGCATATACACATATGTTTAACTTACCTGGTGTGCCAGGTCAGCAGCTGCTCATTACCCACTGCGCTCTGTCTGTGAGGAAGTGCTGTCACTTCCTCCCCGCATCCCATACAACAGGGGTCTGGTCGTGGTCTTAGACACCCACGGCGCCTGACTGGACTCCTGTTTAGCGATACCCATCAGGTGGCCCTAAATGCCTGGGCCACCCGATGGGCAAATCGCTGCGGAACCCCAAATTTCTTCTCGCGGACCCCTAGGGTTCTGCAGAACACTAATTGGGAAACGCTGGACTAGCAAAAAAGACAAAACAAAAACTATTGGAAAAATGGAATCTTCGTTTTTAAGATTACAGATTTTACTGGAAAATGTCATGATAAGCAATGCTATGATGAATTATTCTGAAGCGTCAGTGTCTAATTTATCTGTGGAAATGAACTTTTATTTTGACTTTGCAGAGTAGTAATTGCTCACAGTTAAACAGTTAACAAGGAGAGACACTGTGCCAGTGCAATCCTGCATATTACTAAAGCACCATCAATCTTAGCTGACCACTCAACACAAGAGCTATGGCAAACACACTATGCACTTGCTGCTTCTCATGCAAATTGGATTCCCATACGGTGTCTGACTTCCTCCCCTTGATCTTTCTGAATCATCTTTCGCTGCAGAGTATAGCCTTGGAATAATAAGACACATGTAAGAGCTGGCGTACAAATATTTCGTAGCACTCAGACTACACTTGTCTTTAAAAGTTCATTAATGTGGCAGTCACTGTACAGCAGCTTCTAACATTGTGGTGTTAGTCTCATGATAAAATATATTCAGTCTATGTGAACATTTGCTCTACCTCAAGGAAATGATATGACCTCTAAAAAGATACTTAAACTCAGTCTTTTTATACCAAAAATGTATAAATGATTGGCATTTATTATGAAATGGCACTTAGAAACAGGTTGGTTTCACATTTTGTTTGTAAAAAAAAAAAAAAAAAATGAATCTCATATACCAGGCTGTCATGTCAAGGTACTCATTATGTTAGTAAGACTTAGAGAAACAAGAGATGATGAGGGCCCTTCTCAAACGAGATTCATATCAATTAAGGAGTTGTGATAACAGGAGTCCAGCAGCACCTTCTTACCTTTAAGTGTTAGGCAACAAGACAACTTCACCTCATTGAAGTGGTCAGGGTGCAGTGTCCTCCTCCCATTAACCCACCCCCCCAAAAAAAAAAAATTATACGCTCATATGCAAATATATTTCTCAGAAAATACAGTGCAACATTTATTGTAAAGTGCCAGCTTACAAAGACATCTCCAAAATTCACATGCAATAAACAAATAAATATAGAACACTTATAACAAAATAAGTTAAATAAGCAATAAATTTATAAATATAGAACAGTTGCAACAACAAAACAAGCCCTGCCTTGGTTCTCTCCTTTTTCCCCCACCTACCCCTTGGTTCTCTCCTTATTCCCCCACCTACCGCTTGGTTCTCCCCCTATTCCCCACCTACCGCTTGGTACTCCCATTATTCCCTCACCTACCTTTTGGTTCTCCCCTTATTCCCCCACCTACCCCTTGGTTCTCCCCTTATTCCCCCACCTACCCCATGGTTCTCCTCTTATTCCCCCACCTACCCCTTGTCTCTCTCCTTATTCCCCCACCTACCCCATGGCTCTCTCCTCATTCCCCCACCTACTCCTTGGTTCTCCCCTCATTCCCCCACCTACCTCTTGGTTCTCACATTATTCTCTCACCATCTCTGATTCATGTCTTCCATTGATTCACCATGGACCCTGTCTGTTATCCATTCATGTGCTCCATGTTTTGCTCTGTCTCTGTTCCCCAGCCCCCTGGGTCCTGACACTCCGCATCCTGAGCCCCATCTTATTAACAGCAGGTGCAATAAGGATGAAGCATTAAGCAGGGCACAATGTAAGGGAAAGAGCCACAGCCCCGCCTCATTAGTCACATAGCTGCGTGGCGCCCAATTGTGTTGTCACTGAGCGGCTGCAATGCATACTGGTAGTGGTAATTCTGTCTGCTGGGCAGCAGCCTGACACACGTGGGGGGCGGGGGGGGGTAACTCAGTCCCAGTTACCAAAGAGAGAACGGGAGTCTTTCCATGTTACCATGGAGATGAGGGGCAAGCTGTCAAGCACAACACGCCGCAGTGACGTTATATATTATGAAAGAAGTAACGGAGGCCATTGTTAGTTTGGGCAAACAGACTCAAAGGATTTGCATAATCTTCACACTTATCCAAAGGGCAAGTCCTGCAGGACCACTAACGGGAACGGTATTCCTGGTGTGGAAAAAGTGCAGGAACGCCGTTCCCATGCGTTTCTGTATGACTCGAGCTCTGCCCAGCACTGACTGAGCCTGTCCTGATAATGTGAAGTCAGATCCTCTACATTAGATGTAATCCATCCCAGCACTACTGAGTCTGTCCTGATAAAGTAAAGTCAGATCCCCTACATTAAGTGCAAACCGTTTTTATTGAGGTTATACGGTGCAAGTATAGAATAGCATAACATCAAAGGCTAATGATAGAGTTTAGGAGATACAGTATTGAGAACAGAACCTCAGTTAACATTTTAAAAGAGTCAAATCCTCCTCCCTCTCACACACACGCACCTCTTGCTCTTGTAGGATAGATAGAAGTAGACAATCATACAACAGCTGCTTTGCCCTCCAACGCTCTATAAAATCAAATGATTGTTTTCAAACATCTTCAGTGTGTTCCTCCTGCTCACTTTAAGTGAATGGATAAAGGCTTGCCAGGTCTAGAAAAACCTTTTAACCTTGTCATCTTTGTATGACATGGATTCAATCCAGTCTATTCTTAAGGCATGAAAAAGTTTGGCTTTCATTAAGCTAATGAAGGGGCTTTAGAGTAAGTCCAAGTTTGTATGATTGATTTCCTAGCTGCAGTCAGGACCATGTGAATATATTTAGTGTGGGATTGCACAATATTGCCATCTCTGGAGTTAAAGGGACACTGTAGGCACCCAGACCACTTCAGCTTATTGGAGTGGTCTGGACGCAGTATCTCTTTTGCACTTAATTTTGCACTTCATGCTGCAATGTTAAACATTGCAGTTCCAGAGAAACTGCAATGTTTGCATTGCAGGTCTAAGTCTGTTAACAGTGGCTGTCTACCAGACAGCCACTAGAGGGCTTCCTGAATCGAAATGGATCGTTGGTCCGGTATCGGACGCTGGACGTCCCCATACTCTGCATGAGAACATCCAGCGTCAGATATTTCTCCATAGGAAAATATTGACTCAGTGCTTTCCTACGGGGAGGTATAATGTGCGAGTGCTGCATTTGCTGCACCGGCCTCTGGAGGGGACGGAGCATTGACCCAGCACCATGGCACAAAATGTAAGTAAAGGACAGTTTTTAATCCTTTATTTACCTGGGCAGGGAGCCCAAGGGAGGGGTGAGGCAAAGGGAGCCATGGCATACAGCATTGTATTGAGCAGATTTCTGTGTTGGGACATGTAAGATAGGCAGTCCAGAACTATGTTCTGGGCTTCCAAATGTCAATTATGTACATAAATTAGTGCCTGCAACGGGAAGCTAGCTCTTCCCTCTTACATTGTGCTACATATTGCCTACCTCTGTGTGCATTAGTCTTTTTTTAGTAGGGTGTATTACACCAGAAAGGTCCCTCTCAAGGGTTATAATAACTAATTAAGGATGGACTTTGGAAGCAAGTGTCTAAATTGGGTCAGTAGTGCATGAAGATACAAGTCATTACCTCACAGGTTATCAAACTTTGGCCCCCAGCTGTTATTGATAACAAATACTATTATTATATTCTATGGCCATATCGTATTAAATTAATGAGGCAGAAATAACAAAGTTACCTCACCTTCATCCACTGGAAAATGGTTTTATCATAATATCGATTTAAATGTTTTCCCATCAATTTATTTTACTGAATATGAAACATAATGTTCTATATTTAATGATGTACATTATTTCAGATTTAGAAATTAGTTTATAAATAGGAAAACAATTGTAAAGTAAAGACAGATTTGCAGTTGCGCAGCTATCAGAAGAGTTAATAGTCCTGAACGATAGCTTTCTGTGTAATTTTTTCACACAACATGCATTTGTTACTATGGTTCTGCTTACTAATCAAATAGAATTATAAACAAATAGGTAAGAAATATTTGTTCTGGTAGCATATTGTTGCAATGTGGGGTCTTGTCTTGACATGTGCATACACCTAATTAGCGCAACTTGGCTATATTACCTGTAATCAGAACCACAGACAACATAAACAAGCTAAGACCAAGTTATGAAGGAACACCTAACAATGGAATGTTTTAGGACTATCAGCAAATGGTGAATATGTTTGGTATTACTCTCTGATACTTGGGCCTAATTTTCACAATTCCTTTATCAGTTTCTAGTAGCTTATGATCCAATATTGAATATGTTCACGGGGAATTATTTTGGCTTGAGTAGGTCACACCATTTCAAATCAATTAAAGAAAATGTTGAGGTCAAACTTTAAATAAAAAGTTGAGGTCAAACTTTGAACTACAACACCCATGATTTTTTGAATGAAACAGATAGCCAGGGAATAATGGCTGATAGCCAGGGGATCATGGGAATTGTAGTTCAAAACATCTGATGGCCACAGGTTGTGTAGGCCTGCTCTCTAAGTGCATAATCCATTTAGGATAAAGAAAAAAATATAGCAAACATATTGAAAGTATAAGCTTCCCAAAGTCCTATTTGAATTTTTTTTTTTTTTTTTTAAATAATAGAAACCACTTAATGAACTACAATGTAGATGAGCTACAATAGTGTGGGACTGCTCATCTACACCTAGCTAAACATTTAAAGTAAATCAAAACACCTTAACCACAGCATACTGTCATGGTTATAGTGTCATTTGTGCAACCACCAAAGTAAGTAGTTACTCACTGATCCGCAGGGGAGCAGCTACACAGCACAGAGAGTTCAGACAGCAGCTCTCAGCCTACAGAGACAGACTACAGCTCAGGGAAGTGGGGGATGAGGGGAAAGGCTGCAGGGAAACATGGGGACACTGAGACACTGGGGGACACAGACACTGGGGGACACAGACACTAGGGGACACAGACACTAGGGGACACAGACACAAGATAGATAGATAGATAGATATATAATATATATATATATATATATATATATATATATATATATTCCACATTTTGTTATATTTTTAACACCCCCCAAATACATATTTATTAAATATTGGTAAGTAAACATAATATTAAAAATGATGGGAAGTGACACTTCCCCTTTAAATGGTTAGACTATTTACATTGGAATACACAAGAACATTACTGTCACCATAACCACTACAGCGAGCAGTAGTGGTTATTGTCCTTGGAGAACTCCTTTAATTTATGCGTCTCCTGTACAGAACCTTATTTTCCTGTTAGAATTGACGTTAGATGCAGCCCATCTAAAATAACATCCTTTTTAGAACACTCCCACCATTTTATTATTGTTGTGTCCAGTTCCATGCCCATTGATTACCCCCTTCCTGTCTCCACAGGAAAAGAAAAAAGTAAATGTTCATTTCAGCACACACAGAATGTTCTAAGGTACACATACTAAATGACAGGCTTCAGCAAGTAAAAGCTCATTCTCCATATCGATCATACTTTATACTAGATGCCTATTGTTTATTTGTTTAACCCTTTAAGCAGGGCCGGTGCAAGGATTCTTGCCATCCTAGGCAACAATCCATTTTGCTGCCCTATCACGAATGCAACTACATTCCCTCAGAGGTTTATTCACTAAACTCTGCAGTGCAGTGAACAGACATTTAGGGAAAGAGACACTGAATAGACATTAAAGGGAAACTGTAATGCCGGGAAAACAAACTTGTGACTAAGGAGCCGCTCGCCCAGCACACCAACCCAGATAGCAGCAGGGCAGCCCACTGGGAAACCTCAGGTCGGCGACCCAGGCAAATGTCTTATTCGCCTTATGGTAGCGCCGGCCCTGCCTTTAAGGGTCAACCAAGTTTACTGCTTTTGAAAGGCTAAACAAACATCAAATAGCTTAGCTTGATTGTGGCTATAACTCTGCAGCTCTCAATGAATGTAAAAGAGCATTTAGAAATAGTCAGCCTGATACCATGCTTGTTGAAATATCAAACAGGAGGAAGCAGACTAAGATCCATTAATAGACATTCCAAATCCGTTGGGATTAGTGTCACTTATTAGTGTGTGTGACACTAAAATGCCACAAATGTCATCATTAATCACATGTTGGTAGTTTCCATGCAATGAATGTTCTGTTATTTTGCCAAACGGTGACCCTTCTTGGCAAATATTCTGTCATGTCCACCGACGCATTTACTAATTCGTATTGAAATAATAGCTATTCCATTTCATTTGCAGGAAACCATATTTGTTTACATTTTATCTGGCTTTCAAACAATGCAACAATTTAGCAAAAAATCCAAGTAATCTGCCCATTTAATTGAGTGGCCTGTACATTAAGTACATTCATTCTCTTAAGTGCCAGAAGAAAGAGCAGTCAATTACAAAGCACAAGAGTACTTAAAGTGATACAAATTTTTTTTAATTTTTTTTTTTTTAAATTGCTCTTGCTTCTATAATACAATAGTATTTCTATTTTGTTCCACTGACTACTATAGAGAATTAGAGTACCCCTCTGGCCAATCCACAGTCCGTGTTAGGATCAGCTATATTGATTACATATAAAAATGAGATTTTCTCACTGCAGGACTGAATGTGAAACTGCCACAGACAAGATCTTAAAGCATACTTCACAATAAAGCATGTAAGTTCCCGGCAAGGGATAAAAAAGTAAAACATGTTTATTTAAAATATACATGCCCATTCCAGTGTATTTTTTTCTAGAAGGAAAACTAAGACAATAAGTTTGTGTCTCCTACCAAACACAGTGACAAAGGATGTATTCCCATAAAAATAAAAGTTATAAAGAAATGTGACAATTGGGTAATCCAATAAATTGCGTGATTATTAGAGTGACACTGCAGGCACCCAGATCACTGCATCTCAATGAAATGGTCTGGATACAGTGTCTCTGTCCCCTTAAAGTTTTTTTGTGTTTTAGAGAAACTGTAGTGCTTACATTGCAGGATTAAGACTGCCTCTAGTGGCTGTCTCCCAGACAGCTAGTAGAGGCACTTTCTGCAGCTTCGCTTGAGGACGACCAGCATCTTGGAAAAACCCCATAGGAAAGCATTGATTCAATGTTTTCCTATGGGGAAGCCCTAATGCGTAAGTGGCGCTCACCAAGCATGCGCATTAAGGTTTTGCGGATCGCTGTGATGTCAACGGAAAATAAGCCAAGTCCAGTGCCGATGGTCAGTGGAAAAAAAAAAAACACAGTTCTTAACCCTTTCCTGCCTGGGGAAGGAGGATGCGCAGAGGCAGTGTGACAGTATAGTGTTAGGAACACTGTAGTGGTTCTTTAATAACAACAATATAACAATGACTATCACTATCTACAACTATCAACATCTATATGGTACCCTGAGATGTCATTTGTCCTGAGGGATTTTAGTGAGAGACAGACAGACAGACAGTCCCTGGGCGCAACAACCTTGAAACTGTAGCATTCTCCTTCATTCTGGTCATTAAGTGTCAGCACACAATGAAAAGACTTTACATGGAAGCAGGGATGCTTTACAAACAAGAGGCTTTTAAATCCCATAGGAATGCGTCATAGCATTACACATTTCTTACTCAAGGCCGAATAGCTTCCCTCTGTTCCAGTTTCAACACATCCATTTATTTCCATTTGCTAAATTTATTTCTAATTTAGCAACAACAAGGGTAATCAAAACAGTGTACAGAAAACCAGCATCCCGTATTTCTGTGTGAATATTTGTAGGTAAATTGACAAAGTCTTTCTCTGAAGGAGCTCATACTTTAACCATGCAGGTGCTAGAAATGTCCTAGAATATTGCACTCAAGGGGTTAATGAGTTAGACTGTGAGATAGGTAGCTTTATTCACTAAACAAAGAGAAAAACTGATAATGTACAAAGACTTGCAAAAATGCTCGAATGCAATGCAGAGTTGATAAAATAATGCAGAATTAGGACGTCATCTCCCTACACATACATTTTAACTGTTTTGCATTTAATGTCAGTTGTCATATCAGTGTAAAGTACATAATAAACCCCAACTTTTTTTTCTGGGCATAAAAATATCAAATAATCAGATTGGCCTAACTGTAAAAAGGCTTTATCCATTAATCAATAACGTTTGGAGAATGAACGAGCCTTGTAAAGGCAAATTTTGCCAACAAATCTGATGCAACACATCACTATATACAGTTATGTATAGTGTATGTATGTGTATGTAGAGCAGAGTAGAGTATATGTGGTATGTGGGAGTGTACAAACAGACATGCTCACAGTCATACAGACAAATATATAAACACACATTCAAACTCACAGTGATAGAGACATACATTCATACAGATACTTACAACATGGCAACCATTTACTAGAGATTCAGCTTTGTTGTTTGTTTTATAAGAATGGCAATTAGGTGAGCAGTATTGCCATTGCATGCCAGAATATTAAAGGGACACTATAGTCACCAGGACAACTACAGCTTATTAAGTTTGTTCTGGTGAGTAGAATCATTACATTCAGGCTTTTTGCTGTAAACACTGTCTTTTCAGAGAAAATGAAGTATTTACATTACAGCCTAGTGATAACGTCACTGGGCACCACTCCTCAGATGGCTGTTAGAGATCCTTCCTGGGTCGTCATGGCTGCCTAAAATGCATCCAAACATTCATTATCTCCTCCCTCTGCATGCAGACACTGAACTTTCCTCATAGAGATTCATTGATTCAATTCATCTCTATGAGGAGATGCTGATTGGCCAGGACTGTGTTTGAATCATGCTGGCTCTGCCCCTGATCTGCCTCTTTGTCAGTCTCAGCAAATCATATGGGGAAGCACTGTGATTGGATCAGGCTACCACTTCTGATGAGGTCAGCAGACTGCTTGTTTTTCGGAGTCAAACAGCATGCAGAGTTACAGGTTCAGGCTTGAATACGGTAAGAGTTTGCTATATTTCTGGAGGCATGAGGGGCCCAGGGTTGCTAGATGGTGGTTTTAACACTATAGGGTCAGGAATACATGTTTGTGTTTCAGACCCTATAGTGATCCTTTAAAGGGATACTAGAATGCTAGGAATACAAATATGTACCTCTCTCTGCATTCCCCATTTCCCCACCGAGAAGTGTAAGGGTTAATAAAAAAAACTTACTGTACTTACCTGATTCCAGCACCAATCTCCCTCGGAGCTCCACCTCCTCCGATAGGGATTTTACAGACACTGGATATCCTCATGCAGAACCTATGGTGTCCCTTTAACAATTATGCTAGAATTTCATTCTTTGCATATATGTACCTACTGTAGGTTCACCTTGTAATGACTTTGTTGTTCTTTTTAACCCCTTCTGTGCTGGTATTAGTATTTAAGGCAATGTCTCCTTGTATGCTGCTGTTACGAGGTTCATACCACAAGTTAAATTAGTAATTCTTTTTATGACTGAGGATGATGAAATCAGTACCGTTGTGTTGACTTATAAAAAACTATTTTGCTTGGAAATAGCTGGAAACTTTAAAACCAAACTGCTTCTTTACTTAAAAATGTTCCACTATTATTATTTCTCTTGTTCATCCAATTATGTATTCTGTATTAACCAGTTTCTAAAATGGCAAAAAAAAAAATTTTAAAATGCACCAGTCGATACATTAATTCATTAAATTGTATCGCAGTACTTCAGTCAGTGCCAATTAATTTCTCTAATAAATCAAAAAGGCAATCATGAAAAAAAATAAAAAATTTCCATGTGAATAAACATTATAATGATGTCAAAAAGTACATATGACACAGATAAAATAAACTGTTGGCAAATGAAAAATAGCAGCACTCTGAAAAATTTTCAAATCAGACAGATTCTTTTCTCAATATTATCATTGTGAAGAAAAAAAATAGTTCCACAGCAAAGGATTGTTACATTATTTTCCAACCTTTGCTATAAACCACATGATTAAGTTCCCTCTGAGAGGGTACTCCTCTTGTTTCTGATTCATGGTGGTTGACCTAAGGCCATATTGCAGTGGAATTGCTGTCATTTATGTAGACCACCCGCGCTGTTGTGATATTGCATCTTGTCATCTGCCACCTGTCAAATATGTTGCTATGATTTTCAGTCTGACTTGACTGAGATAAATGGCAATGCTTCTGCGATATGACTTAACCAGAATATGAGTCACCTACGAACAGCAATTTATTGCTTGACCACCACTCCAATCTCTTATTGCCACCCAGCCTAATACTGGTTCAGCTTGCCACCTGGATAACGTCACAGCATAATATGAGATATAGTTAGGAAAAAGCTATAGAACAACCATCGAATCAGTCTGTCATTGCACTTTCTTATAATGCAAAAAAATATAAAAAAATCACTAATAGTGTTTTCACCTTTAAATATTATGACTGATGTGAATTATTGTGTATGTATTGTTCTTCAATAAAAATCTCCCTTACACAAAACTTCAAAGTCTCAAAGTTTAAATATTCTGTAATTAGAAAATATATTAGGAAAAGTTATTTGGAAAAAAAAAGACAAACCGCATAAACAAGAGAAGAATCAAAGGGTAAAAGCTATGCAGATCTGAATGTTTCTTTCTGTTATAGATGATATTTTAACTCAGCTTTATTGAGTATAACTCAGTCTGGGGGAAAAGAGCGTATGTACAGAGCAAATGACTGGAAGAAACAGAATGTGAGCTCTAGTTTCAGTCATCATGAGCATGACTGGGCTAAGCCTTCTGATGTACTGTGTAACTAATTAGCCGCACATCGTAGGCTCATCCAGCAGGAGAAGTCCAAACTTTTGTCAGATTCTGCTCATCGATGTGAAATATGCTCTAGCCGTCCGTGATGTCTGATCCCTTATGCATTCTTGCTGACAGACCGTCTACCAAGCTTCCCTCCCTAAAGCACGCTATATTCCTTCACCCTCCATTTCTATTTTAGATCCATTCAATAAATCCCTCAGGGGGTAGGATTCTGCCTCTCTGGAGTATGGCAAGGAAGTGAAAATTCTAGTCACACTCACATATTTCTAGTAAACACAGCACGTCTCAGCTCATATACGCATATCTCTCTTCTACAGCTTTGTTTGATCATCTTTTGTAAGAACCACAGGCAAATGGACTTTTTCACCTTGAAGACAGTCATTCCCCTCCCTGCCTCTTTTCAGATTTTTGTAATTGCCTTTAAGGGACAGCCCAGGCGTACGCCATTGCCTGCTGTTAGCAAATGGACTGTGACACTCAGGCAAGCGAGCTTTATGGAGGCCTAAGGGGCTGCGAGAATCTTATAGCACAGTCCTCCTCCTCAATTCTTCAGCTCTAAGTTTACTGCTCCCTTGAACCATCTCAATATCCCTCTGTATCACATTAACCGCATTGCTACTAGAGCAGTGCTTTATGGGCCTTGCAGCAAATATTCTTTGGAACACAAACTGCCTCAAGAGTTGCCAATGCAATTTACGAATACTCTTCTATTTACAAGCCATTAATTGGTGCTCCAAATTCTACAGCACTAGCAATAATGGAACAAAATTTGTCTTTTTCACATTATGGTTTGTAACGTTTTACATCCCCTTTTTTGATAGAATTAAAAAAAATCAACTTGAAGAGACCATGCAGTACTTAAGAACCTGTTGTACTTCAGAAGATAATTTTATCTTTATCATATTAAGGGGTCACTCTAAGCAACATCACAGTTTGCATGATTGCTAAAGAGAGTACCTCAGTTAAAAATCTCTAAAGCTCTAAGCAGTCTCTTCAGAGATGGCAATCAGGGAGTCAGAACTCTCAATTTCAGTTGCCTGACATACATTTTGTCCAAGATGTTCATCTGCATGCCACATACACAACATGGATTGGGCTTTCTTCCCTGTCTAGCTCTGGTGACCACTGCACACAAACAGTTCCCCAAACATTTAGAATTTTGTCCCGATTGTGTGCGTATGTTCCACAGACAATGCACTCTTCTTTCTTTTGCCGATCATTACACAGAGCCTGGAGCACTAAATTGTCTGTAGCTGTAGACAGCCCCTTTAAGATGTGAAGCTACGGGATCTTTTAGGATGAGTTTTTTTTTTTTTTAATCACTTTTAATGCATTATAAATATGGTGAATTAAAAATAGGAGGCCATTTTTTTACCTCACACTTTCAGTCATGGACAAAACCTTTTTACAGATTTGTTTCTTTGTGTCCGTTTTACCCAACATTAAAACCACTGGCAGGTGACATGAATAAAACAGATTATATCATTACAATGGCTCCTTTTAAGGGCTGTGCTATATTAGGCAGCAAGTAAAGAGTACGTTTTTGAATTTTACGTTTTGGAAGCAGGAAACATGGGCAAGCTAAAAGATCTAAGTGACTTTGACAAGATCCCCCTTGAGGAAGACTAGATGCCGAAATGTTGGGGTTGCTGTATCTCCTGCTCTGGGTTAGTATGCCTACAATATTATTGGTTGATGGGATTTATAACTAAGCACTTTTCTCTATACTTGATATGCTTTATAAGCGTTTGTGATTTAATGTTTACATGCCTATACTGCTGCACTTTTCTTGTACTTTTTATTGAATCACTTGATGAATAAATCTATTTTATATGCAAACTTACTGGTATGCTTTGGGTTATTATGCTTTTGTACGACTTTGGACCAAATAGTGATGGCTAGATGACTGGGTCATTGTGGGGTGGCCTCAGTATGCAGTGGTTAGTACCAACCAAAAAAGGTGGAAGGAAGGACATGGCTCATTGATGCACGTGGGGAGCGAATGCTCCCAGATCAGAAGGGCTAACATAGCTGAAATTGCTGAAAAAGTTCACTTTGACCATGATAGAAAGGTGTCAGAACACACAGTGCATCACAGTTTGCGGTTTATGGGGCTGCATAGCTGCAGACCGGTCAGAGTACCCATGACACCTGTACCCAGCAGAAAATATCTCCAATGGGGACATGAACATCAGAACTGGAAAATGGAGCAAGGGAAGAAGGCTACCTGGTTTAATGAGTCATGTTTTCTTCTAGATCAGGTGCATGGCTGGGTGCCTGTGTGTCGTTTACTTGGTTAGATATGGCAGCTGAATGCACTAGTAGGCAGGCCGGCAAAATTATGTTCTGGTCAATGTTCTGCTGGGAAACTGTGGGTCCCGCCATTCATGTTGATGTTACTTTGGAACATAACACTACCAAAAGATTGTTGCAGACCACGTACACTCCTTCATGGCAATGGTGTTCCCTGATGACAGTGGCCTCTTTCAGCAGGAGAATGCATCCTGCCAAAGACAAACATTGTTCAAGAATGGTTGGAGGAACATGACAAATTCCCTAGATCTCAATTGAGCATCTGTGGGATGTGCTTGAATAACAAGTCCAAGTCCAATCCATGGAGGCCCCACCTTGCAACTTGCAGAATTTGTTGCTAATATCTTGGTGCCAGATACCACAGGACATGTTCAGAGGTTTTGTGGAGTTCATGTCTTGACACATCAGAGCTGTTTCAGCAGTATGAGGGGGGCCTAGACAGGTAGTTTTAATGTTGTGGCTGATCAGTGTATCTATTACTAAATGTATGCCATAAACAGATATTTTTTTTGTTATTGAATTAATAGTTGATAGGAAATACTGGCACTACTAGTAGAAGGAACCATGACATCAAAGTTACTTGGATGAAAACTAGAAATGCTCTTTTTGTGATAATTATTTCTTCTGCTTCATGTGTGTCTCCATAGGTAGTCCCACGACTAATTCCATACATTCAACATTTCAAATGGACAAAGAGGGACACTTAAATTTATATGAAGTGGCCAGGAATGCGAGATATTAGGTAACATACGAATAAGAATTTATGTAACTAAAATGTCATTTAGAACATGAACAATGCATCCTATACACACACTAACAGTTGCCAAACCCTATAAAAGGGGGACAGAGGGATTTTACACCCAAAATAAGGACTGTCCCTTCTAGATAGGGACACTTAAGAGGTATGGCATTCCATGCTATTCTATGTAGTATAATTTTCTAGCTATCAAAAATTCTCTAGAATATGAAGTCTAGAGCATATGAGGACAGCAAATCCAATATATCATTGCCAGAGATACAAAATGTGGCCAAGGTTTCTGAGAGTTTGACTTCAGTAGCACTTAGGATTTATAACTGACACTCGGCACTGCAGGGTTTTTACTTCACCATCTTATCCTGTGGATATTAAATTCAGAGTTCTACCAGAAGCTGTTTTAAAAGCACTGAACAGGTTAATGATATAAAAAAAAGTTCGCGTGACCTTAATGTGTGAACAGAAGTAGTCAAATACTGCAATTATTGCGAATAAAACAGGGGTCTGTGGTGTAATAAGGCTACACAATAAATAATCCTCAAATGAATACCTATGAGGCCTATGGCTGCTTTGCACAGTCCTGCACTGATGTCCTTTATGCAGCAGAATAATGCAGCTACACACGGATTAATCCCTTCCCTGAAGAGTGCATTGTTTAATGATGTACGAATGCGCATTAGAACTGAAAAGAACAGCAGTGATATTGGTTGAATTGCTAATCCATTAAAGTGTTTTGGTTTTCTATCCCTTGGCAGAATTCGATCCTAAAAGAAGGGCCATACTAGGCGAGTGCCAGGAATGAAGGAGGCGGAGGAGGAGAAGGATGTCAATTTTTTTTACTGTCTATGCATGATGAAATGGAAGAAGGTGCCAGTGCTCACTGTTAATATTAGGCCATTCCAAAATATTTTCTTAACCTCAAAAAAGCCAATTAATCTCTTAGGAGGTGAACACACAATAGCAGCACAGATTAAAAAATAAAAAAACAAATGATGGGACAGTTGGAATGCCTAATAAAATGTTATTGAAATCCATTCGCATTGTTTAATGAATTATATTTAAAAAAAAAAAAACAACAAAAAAAAAAAAAATATAAGAAAAAGAATGACTACAGAGTTAGAGAAAAACAACTAGCTCTGGAGTCAAGGAGGACTAGATGGGCAACATACATGGGCATAACCCAGAATAATATTAACTGAACAAAAGAAGAAATCCCAAGTATTAGGGTAGATGGAAGGGAGAGCAAGGGTCCTGCCTCCAAAGACCACTAATCGAGGGTGTGCCCATACAGGAGGGTACAAAATTAACTAAAGTCCCATGGCTGCATCATGCAAATAAGCGTAGGTAGGTACAAGAAAAAATAAAAAAGTCTTTAATAAGAAGTTAAGTTGCTAAAAGCCAAAAATTGGTAAACCAAGGAGGTGCAGATAAACAGTGAAAAAAAGGGAAAAAGGGGGGGGGGGGGGGTAGAGGGGGTATATATGTGGAAACACGTGCAACACGCACTAGGTCTCAACCTTCTAAATAAAGTAAATTAAATTAAATTGGAGATCACGTAGGTATACCCCTGCGAAGTAATATACTATATGTGGAGTATATCGCAGGGGGACCATATAAAAGCGACAGGCTAGATAGGCCAAGTCAAACTCAGCGGTGGGTTAGTAGTAGTGTAAACAGATGGAGGACTTAAAGGTACGTAAGTAAACCTCCACTGCATAAGCACAGTTTAAAGGCGTAGTGCGGTCACCTTTGTAGACCATAAAGTGAGTCAGCCCCTGGTGTGAGCTGCCCACCTAGTACGACTAACAGTCAAGGTGGAGGTGTCACCTATATAATTGTCTGAGGGCAGCAAAAAAGCCAGCGGGTGACCTCTATAGTAAGTTATGTAGGTACAGGTAGGACTGAAAGTCAGTGCCACTGTGGAGACACCTCTAAGCAGCCCCCAACTTACAGAACACTTAGGAAGGCAAGCTCCATATGTATAAAGTTAGAAAATAATAATAATATGAAACCCTCCTTGTAGTTTCGAGAAAAAGGGGTAGATAGCCTAAACTCCTAACTGCATATGGTACTGCAAATGCTATTTAGCCCTATCCGAACAGGACAGAGTAATAACGGGCTAACAGAAATAGGAGATATCAGCAGAGGAGTCCCTGAATATAACTCGAAATCTAACTGCAGTGCCTGAGAGGCAAACCCTTAGGAGGTAGGTAAATAGATGCAAGCCTTCCTAAAGCCTTCCTAAAACTGTGCGGCAAAAACGCCAGGCAGGATACAACCCTAAATCTATTAACCGCTAAGAGACATATCGCTACCAGAGAGACCCAGACATGTTAAAATAAAAAAAGACCCCAACACCCCAGCGTCTAGCTCGACGCGCGTTTCGGCGCTATGTGGCGCCTTTGTCAAGTGCTCCTAAGGGTTTGCCTCTCAGGCACTGCAGTTAGATTTCGAGTTATATTCAGGGACTCCTCTGCTGATATCTCCTATTTCTGTTAGCCCGTTATTACTCTGTCCTGTTCGGATAGGGCTAAATAGCATTTGCAGTACCATATGCAGTTAGGAGTTTAGGCTATCTACCCCTTTTTCTCGAAACTACAAGGAGGGTTTCATATTATTATTATTTTCTAACTTTATACATATGGAGCTTGCCTTCCTAAGTGTTCTGTAAGTTGGGGGCTGCTTAGAGGTGTCTCCACAGTGGCACTGACTTTCAGTCCTACCTGTACCTACATAACTTACTATAGAGGTCACCCGCTGGCTTTTTTGCTGCCCTCAGACAATTATATAGGTGACACCTCCACCTTGACTGTTAGTCGTACTAGGTGGGCAGCTCACACCAGGGGCTGACTCACTTTATGGTCTACAAAGGTGACCGCACTACGCCTTTAAACTGTGCTTATGCAGTGGAGGTTTACTTACGTACCTTTAAGTCCTCCATCTGTTTACACTACTACTAACCCACCGCTGAGTTTGACTTGGCCTATCTAGCCTGTCGCTTTTATATGGTCCCCCTGCGATATACTCCACATATAGTATATTACTTCGCAGGGGTATACCTACGTGATCTCCAATTTAATTTAATTTACTTTATTTAGAAGGTTGAGACCTAGTGCGTGTTGCACGTGTTTCCACATATATACCCCCTCTACCCCCCCCCCCCCTTTTTCCCTTTTTTTCACTGTTTATCTGCACCTCCTTGGTTTACCAATTTTTGGCTTTTAGCAACTTAACTTCTTATTAAAGACTTTTTTATTTTTTCTTGTACCTACCTACGCTTATTTGCATGATGCAGCCATGGGACTTTAGTTAATTTTGTACCCTCCTGTATGGGCACACCCTCGATTAGTGGTCTTTGGAGGCAGGACCCTTGCTCTCCCTTCCATCTACCCTAATACTTGGGATTTCTTCTTTTGTTCAAAAAAAAAAAAAACATTCCCAGCCATGTGACCCAACTGCTAATGAGTTGGGAAAAATCTGATTATGGCCCAATTTCATTTTTCTCATTGGCATGGCAGAGGATTGCATAAATGTTTTCTTTTTTGTTTAATAGTTGCATCAGGTTATAATGGATTTTTATTTGGAGAAAGGTACCCTTATTTGAGGATTGGGCAACAGTATGTCGATACCTCCTTACTGTATTAATACCCCCACAGAAGACCATGGATGGGGAAGAACAATGGCATGTCCACTCCCTTTGAATATCTAATAGCCCCTCCGCCATCATTTCATGGAGAGGAACAAACATCCTATATTCCCACCCATATTTGTTTAATAGTCCCACCAGCCACCCATGGACATTTTAGTGTTCCACTGGTTTAGATTTTTATAGCCCTCAACCTATACACATGGGATAGAGCTTAGCTGCACAATTGCATGCCCACTCAGTTTATATTTCAGAGCCCTCATCTACTGTCCATCGGTGAGGGCTGAAGTTGACACAGTCATGCCTCCTCCCTTTGTATACTAGTGTACACATCCACCACCCATGTGTGGAAACTGGAGTGACAATAGCATGCTCCCCTCCATTGTTTTCATAGTGGACCCTCACCCACTATCTCTGAGTGGGGGTGGAGGCCCAGTGCCAGGCTCCCCTTGTTATATTAACTGGCCTCAGTCATTCGTTCGAAACAAAAACTTGAAAAAATAGGAAGAAGAAAAACTTTTTGGGATGACGTCTTCTTGCTAATTTAAGGCTTGGAAGGTGTCTTTAATGCTATTTTAATAAAGTCTTTCCATGAGAAATGGGGTTTCAAAGTATTTTTAACAACAATTTCCCAGTTTCTGTAATACAATTTCCTTTTGGGACGGTTACATTTTTTAATAATTTGAAAAAAAAACCAGCTAGAAATCCAGAATTAAGACACTGTAAAATGTCATAAATATCCTAATAAGTAAGGTTCAGCATCAGTGACTGCTCTAGAGTTTGTTCCTCTACAGCTCAATCAGTGAGTGCATGGAGCAGCCTGGGTGACAAGTATGGACATTAGTAATTCACAAACTAGGATCAACTTGCACAAACTGAGAAAAAAAATATTACTGCCCCAGTTCAATGCATGCAAGCCTATGTAATGTTTAAAAGCCTGTATTTGGAGGCTATTTCAAGACCTAACTACCTTTCTAACACACCAGAACTCACTTTAGCATCTTAAACTGTGTGTTAATTAAAGCATCTGTATCGTTACAGCAAATCCAGAGATGAAAGGATTAAAACAAAGTGTTCTGTTTATATGTGCATGGGTTTATGTGTCTGCAAAGCCGTGAGGAGGGAGGGAGGAGAACAAGTTAATGATTAGCTGGAATAATGTTCATTCTGCATGGTCGAGAGTACTGTAATAGCTGGAAAATTAGCCAGTGAATAGGGCCCAGTGGTGTCATTTAAAGGTATTTCACAAAAGTACATCAATCTCTTCAGAGGGTTGTGAACACGAAACTGGCTGCAATATTCCATCGAAGACAGAATGCAAACAGCATACAGAGTCTGCTCTCGGGCCTCGCATAAATTGCCAATGCTTCTACAGACTAAGACACATTTCCATATCACACAACCGGTAATTTAGAAAACCAAAAGAAAAAGTTTGAATAGTTTAAATTCTATTGTTACTTCCCTCCTGAAACAAAGCTGTCTTCTGCAAAATCACAAAGCAGAAATGCATGATTACATATTCCCAAACCTGATATGAAAATGATGGAAATGTGATTTTTTTGTACTTATTGAAAGTGTCTCTGTTGAATGAGTTAATGGTTTTCATCCTGTGTAGATACCAAACAAGCTTCACCTTGTGAAGCTACAAGGCAGTTTTTTGATTGGTTTCAATGAAAACTATTGGTAATCTTTAAGTTGGGCCTATAAGAAGACGCAGTTAATAAAATTCATAAATATTAATGTGAAAGTTTCCATACACCAAGAGGATATATAATATTACAAATCAGATTGCTATATTTTGGAAGTCTGAGAAAAGCAATTTTCTTTTTCTTGGGCTCTTACAAGAATATTTAATGCTTAAAAATTAAAACGATAGCTTTAACGTTTTTTTCTTTATATTGAACAGGTTCGTTCCTTTTCCATCTTTGGGTAAAACAAAACAGGCAGCACAATAACATTAAAGGAACACTGTAGGCACCATCACTGTGGCAGAGTCTCACTTTTCCCTCCATGCCCTTACACTATAGAGCGCTCACTTTAAATCCCTGGGACTGCTTTAGGAGACCAGGGCAGCCACAACACTTACAACGGGACCAGACACCAACTGCCTGGAGTTCTAACTTGGTCTGATGTAAGGGGCTGCCCGGTGATACTACCTATCATTCCTACACGAATACCCAAGCAACCAGGAGAGCGCCTTTTGGAAAGAAGATGGGCAAGAGGACAAACCATTAACAGTCACTAAGAGCTAGGGGGAGCCACTGTTTCCAGCTGCGACAGCCTGAATCTCTGCATTGGATTAGAAAGTAGCCAAGGCCTGTTTAAACCTCACTCAGCGATTTCTCAGGCCAAGTGCATCAGATCCAGGTGCATTTTGAACACATTGCTTGTGGGAATTAGCCCTGTCCAGGGATGCATATTGTGTTAAAATATTGTTAACAAAAATAAATAAAATGCTTTTTAAATGTATTGTTATACAGCACCCTGATGTCTAAAGATTACTAAAATCAGCAATAAATAATTATATCCCTGACACAGCAGCGTTTGGGCAGAAACCTATTGTCCCAGTTAGTGACCCCTGTTGTTACTGTTCCTATAAATATGACTGTTTGGTTCTAATAAAGGTTGTTGTTGTACCCTTCACTATATGTCATCAAGTGTTTGGGGATGAGCTATAATCACCGTAGCACAATGTTCTCCAGCTAGAGGGAACTCTTAATGGAGATTCTTAGCCATTGTACTGGGTTCCGTTGCAATAACCACTTCAACAGATTAAAGCAGTTATTGGTGCCTGGTCCCACATCACTGCTAAATGGTTTAGTAAAGATGGTCAGTTCCCATAACCCTGCGCCAATGGCCACCAATAACAATATGGTGGAGGCCGTTCTATGATTGTGCCACACGCTATGCCAATTAATTCCAGAGATTGTGGCAGTTATGGACCCATAATACTTCTCAGTCTCTCACTGCCCACTTACCCCTGGAATGGTGTGAAACAGAGCATAGCTTCAGCTCCACCATTTTATAATTGGAAGCCATGTTGCAGGTTACCAGGACCGAGCACTTCTACTAAACCATTTAGCAGCGATGCAGGAACTAGTAGCCATGGACATCAGACACCTCAACCAGGTGAAGTGCTTTTGCTGTCTAAAGTGTCCTTTAAAAAAAAACAAAACAAAAAAAAATATAGAAAATTGTGAGTTAATATTGACTACAAATAAAAGAGGAACACGTTTCATTTTAGGACATGCGACAGCAGAGTGGAGATTTTTCAATCCATTTTAGGGAACATATTAATTGCTTATAGTCATATATGTAACAGAAAATGTAATTTAGAAAAAATACCTTATTTACACATAAAAACTTATTTTAAACAAATTCATTCCTGTTTCCAGACACATTAATGGAATGTATACACATCTAATATTTGTAGTTCCCATGAAGAGAGTCTTTATAATGTAACATAGGAAAAAGAATGTGAATCCAAAATAGAGATTGTCCTTCATGCAATGCAAACGATTGTGGTAGTGTTGCATAAGTGTGTACCCCTTATATAGTGAATGGGGTTATACAACATATGAGTCAACTGGCTATGGGTCCAATCTAAACATTTTATATGCTTTCCTTTTGTTAAAGATGTTGCTCCCAACATAACTTTGCTTGTCGAAACATCAAACACTTATTCAGGGTTATTTACTGTAGTAGGAAATTTCAGGAATTCAAAGTGAATTTGAAGCGAGTTTCAAATTTAAGACAAAAACAGCTGAACTGTAAACTTCTCCAAGTAAGCTATACTGCCTATTTTGTTTTGAAATGATTAATTTTGGATTTACTTTGAAATTCCAAAAATTCTCACTTTTTTAATTAGTCCTGTAAATGTCAGTAATTTTGTATACATTATTATCAAAAAAGATGTTAAGCTATAGGACGGACCAACGCAATGGTCTGTGAGGAGTTAGATGAAAAATGTAGTGTACAAGATTTGTTTAATGGCCCTATGCAAAGTGTGTGAAATTGCTTTTTCATTCTTGAACAGTATTTATAGCAAGTAAATAGTGTTGCTGAATTATTACACTGACCACAAGTGCACTCAAATAGGGTGAAGCAACGCAGTGCAAGAGGAGATTGTTATTTCACTGAACAGAACCTGAACCTGTCAAAACATACGGTAACTATATCAATTGTAAGAAAATACTTCAACAAAAAAAGTGTGACTGAATGTTTACAAAACATAATATTAAACATAAAACAAAATGTTAATAGAAGTAACATATATATATATATATATATATATATATATATATATATACCATTGTTGGATTATAATGATGTTGATGGTAACGCAATTCAACACTGACTTTTCAATTATGTTATCCCTTACACTGAGATAAGATTTGTGCTTATTTACCTGGCGTAGTTTTCTTAAGTAAACTTAGAACTTACCCTGAAAGTTATTTGTGTAATATAAATGAGCACATTTAGGAAAATCCTTGCTTTTCAAAGACATATTTTAAACCATGGTTGGGCATAATTTTTTTTCCAATGGCTTTTGGACATATTAAAAAGCAATGACAGCGCAGTCAACTTTTAACGAGCCATTAAACGATTTGAATCTCACTCGATTCCAATCGTATACTAATAGATTGGCTACAAGTCCCCTAGGCCTGACAAAATAATAAGAGCCATTAACATAATTGGTACCTTCAAGGAAAAAGGCTTCACAAACTGGTTACAATTCATTATCGTTCACTTTCATTTAACACTAATTCAACATTTCATACTCTGGGAAAAATCTCTATGTCTATTGGAATATGCTGCATTGCATATTAATGTAGAATATTTACCAAGACATTTGACTTTTCCAATTAAGAATATAGCAGAAGCACTGCAATATGTCTATGCTGATATTAGTACAAGTGCTCATTATTCGAATAAAAATATTCAGCCGCTCTAAAGGGGTGGACATGGTCAGTATATTTTAGAGAACATATGCTTGCATCTTACACAAAAAAAAAATGTCTTTATCTTATTATGCAACAGTTAGAACTCATTCGGCTTTTCATGGTGTGCAGTACCAGGTGGGAGAAACTTAAACATTGAAGGACATGAAGATGAGATAGTGATCACTAATGAAATAATTTTGCATACTAACACATGAAGAACTAAGTATTGGGCAAGTTTAAGAAAACTTTCTATATATAAACCAACCCCTGTTTAATCTGCACATTGTCTCCACTAACCTTGTTTCATCCATCCATCTATCTTTTATTGTTTACATTTTTTCTATTGTTAATAGCAGTAGCAATCACTTACTTTCTTACTTTTGCCTCTTGTTAAATTATACCTTCTTCCTTGAGACGCAGCAGGGTCCTCATGATCTAGTTTCAATCAAAGGCGTGTGCAGCCTATTGCATTAGGGTGTGCACCCTAAGGCACAAACACACACGTCACGTGTTTATGTATTTTTATAGATGTAGATAACTCCTGCACTCCAACAAAATAATATGGTACCTGGTGCTCTGGTTGCTAGAAGATATATACAAAAAAGTACCGGCACTCCAAGGTTTTCAAAAGAAATCTTCTTTTATTTCAAAAAGTAAATCAACGTTTCAGCTCCTCTGTGGAGCTTTCAGCAGACTTTTTAAATAAATGAAAAAAATATATAGTTGGTGCAGTTTTGATAAATGTGAGCATTTTTGTGTGCAGTCATTGTAAATATGCATTGTGTATTGTGTGTGCAGTGTCAGTGTGTATCAGCGTGTCTGTGTGCACACTGTCAGTGAATGTATATTACACAGTTACAATTATACATATTAATCTAGATTGAAAAGAGACTAAAGTCCATCAAGTTCAATCATATTCTTTTATGCTGTTGGTCCAATATAAGGCAGAAAAATCCAATTGTGGCCATTTCCAATTATGCAACAAAGAAAGGGAAAAAATCCTCCTTTAATTATTAATTACACCCTTTAGTGTTTCTGTAGTGTGCAATTGTCCGAAGGTTCATGCAGTGAGTTTTTTATTGTGTGTGCATTAGCCTGTCTGTGTGTATCCATGTTTCTATGTGTATGCTGTGTCATAAATTGTGCATATTGGTGTTCCAGAATGCATGCAATAGCATTATTATTATTATTATGTTATTTATATAGCGCCATCAAATTCCGCAGCACTTTACAATGGGTGAACGAACAGACATGTAGTTGTAACCAGACAAGTTGGACACACAGGAACAGAGGGGTTGAGGGCCCTGCTCAATGAGTTTACATGCTAGAGGGAGTGGGGTAAAATGACACAAAAGGTAAGGATAGTATTAGACTAGTGACAGTTTCAGAAGAGGAATCAGTCAGGAGCTATTAACAGTTTAATTGATACGCTTTTATGAAGAAATGGGTTTTTAACGATTTTTTGAAGGAACGGAGACTGGGTGAGCATCTAACGGAGGAGGGAAGTGAGTTCCCCAGGAACGGTGCAGCCCTCGAGAAATCTTGAAGGCGAGCATCAGCGGTGGGAGTACGGACAGAAGATAGACGTAAGTCTTCAGCAGATCGTAAGGGCCTAGACGGGACATACTTGTGTGTAAGGGAGGATAGATAGGTGGGAGCAGCATTACGTAGAGATTTGAAAGCAAGAATCATTATATGTGCATGTTGGTGTTCATGTGTGCATTTATTGTCAGTACAGACAGTATGTATGCTAGTGTTCCTGTGTGCGCAGCATGTGTATATTCCAGTCTTTCAGTGAGTGGTTGCAATGTCAGTGTGAGAGGGGGTTGGCTGACATTTTGTATGGAAGTATTAAGAGACTGTGGGGGACACCACCATGTTAACAAATAATCTCTTCCGACAGTTTTTTTTATTTTTTTATTCAGAATGAATATAGTCATTCGGAAGGCAAAGAGACAGTGTGATTATAGAATATTTGAACATCTAATGTACCATATTATCCCAATGCTTTTAGGAAATATGTCACTTCTATTTTACCAGAAAAAAATAGAAACCCCCCAAAAAATCTTAATAGAGCTACAAAATAGAAGCATAGCCGTATCTACTTTTCTCTGGCCGTGGGTTGTTGCTTATACCGACAGCAGCAGAAATTGTAATAATTGCTGGGGAATCATTGGGGGTTTCTTTTTGAAAATAGTCTTAAAGCTTTAGATGGTTGATAAATGCTAAATATATTGATTTCAACTAAAATGTATTTCATTTAAATGATAAAGCAAAACGAAAACATTGTGCATTTTTGTTTCTTGCCTACATTTCTTTCTCTTATCTGTGTATTCCAATCAGCACAGGTGGTGAACATAGTGCTTTGGAATAATGAGTACAGAGTTCATGAAAGTCGGTGCAGAGTGCAACAAGACCTGGGTTCAAGACCTAATCTGGGTGACATTGTGTTACTCAATTTATCTCCTGGTATCAGAGGTATAAAAATGAAAAAGCTTTTTCAGGGCACCAATTGTCTGTTCACAATGCATCTAATTCTGTATCAAAAGCATGGGGAGATAGAGCAGCTGGCTCCAGGTCACACGTCAAACAGAGCCATTACTTTTCCCTCTGTGATAAGAATAATGTCACAGTGTCTCTGCAGATCCGAGCCACATTCCCTACAGTCCCAGTACCAACTCAATTATTTCAATGATCTTAAAGTGCTGAATGGTGAACTGTTCGAATCAAGCAGGATTAACCACTGAGATGCTAGGGAGATATACAGTGCTTTGCATTACTATTACTCACTGTTGGCATTTTCACATTTCTGGAGCATCGAAGCTCTGCTTAGAATAGGTAGTGCACCAAATATGGCGATTGGGTAGGGAAGGCATTAGTCACAGAGCAACAAAGAGTTGGAGACATCTACATTTAAGCATATTATTATTATCAGCCTTTATATAGTGCAAACATATTCTACAGAACTCAACAACTTTAACATGGGGATATAACAGAAAACAACACAAGTGTTAACAAAAAAAAAAACAAGGTTATTGATCATTCTACTCGAATGAGCTTACAATTTTGAGGAGATGAGGTGTAAAGCACAATAGGGAAAGTAATGTAAGAGATGAGATACTTAGGTGAGTGTGCAAGATAGCAATAGAAGCATATGGACTGCTTTGCCAATTTAGAAGAAATTGGCCATGGGATAATTAAAACCCAGACTCTGCACATTGCTAGGCTGTTCACCATACAGTATGATAATGATCCCATAAAACACAACCAATGTTACACTGCAGTGTTTTAAAAATCAAGAACTTGATTGTCTTATAATTGCGCAGCAAAAGCCGCTTAATGCACCCAAACCACTTCATCTCACGTAAGTTGTCTGGGTGCATTGGCCCTTTAGTTTTAACCCTGTGATGTAAAACAATGTGTTTAACACTGCTATGAATTGGCTCAGTCCCGCTGTTTCCCATACATGCACACTAACCTCCCAATGATTCCTTATAGGGAAACATTGGATTAGCTGAGGTCATTAATCTTGATGAGCTCTGCCAGGGAGGAAGAGACTGAGATAAATGTACACTCACCTTTCACAGGTGGGAGGAGACTCCTAAATAAGTGTGTATCACTAATGCTATAGTGCAGGCATAGGCAACCTTTGGCACTCCAGATGTGTTGGACTACACATCCCATGATGCTTTACCAGCATTAAAGGTATAGTAAGAGCATTATGGGGGATGTAGTACACAACAACTACAGTGACGAAGGTTGCCTATCCCTGCTATAGTGTTTCTTTAATCTATGGAGAGACATGGAAATTGCTGTTCACCAACAGTCACCATACAACATGACAGAGCTTGAGCAATTTTGTCAACAACAATGGCTAACAATCACAGGATCCTTAGAAAAAGGCAGAATGGCAATGTATTAAAAAGCGATTCTGAAGGTGGCGACCCTGCCCAGCCTGGGGCCCACCTCAACAGGCTTAACTCTAGGGCCTAGCAATAGTGATCGTTGGGGCCCTGGATGTTCTAGTGAGTGAACATTTTTGTTAGCAGTTGGTTTTGAGTGATAATTATGGGATTTCTAGTGGGTTTCTTAATTTATATCTGACTACTAAAACAATCATGCTTATTATTTAAATAACAGTTTATTTTATTTGGCAACATACCTATTTAAGTACTGGGCAGTACTGGGCATTAGAGCTGTGTTGACAAGTAAAGGACCGACCATTCATAACTGAAGCTAATTGCCGTATTAGTCACGGGGCCACAAAGCAATCTAACAACATGCCTTCTATTGGCTAATGAACCAGAAAATCTAATACAAGCAAACATAAAATGAAACACCAAACACGGGAGCACAGAGAGTGCAGATTTGGAATATTCCAGAAAATATGATGGATGAAATTAATAATAAACATAACCATTGTTAGCGTATTTATACAGGTGGGGATTTTACCCAACAGACAAATGTTTAATATGAGCCAGTCAGAATTGTGTGAGCTAACAATACTATCACTATAAGAAAATTATAATAAACTATATTTCTATGATTTCTGTTTCATATACTTATAATTACATATGCCCATGTTTAAGTATATTAAAGGAAAGGTGCTTTTTTAATTCTAGTGATTTTACAATTATACATTTAGGGATATATTTGTGAGCTTCTTTGGTGTCTAATCCCATCTCCGAACTACCTTAACATGATGGCTGTTGAATACTGAATACAGCGTATGTCAGCTAGAGAAGCAATATGGCATAAAATGGTAATTATTATGGAATTTTAGAAGGTCTCAAATTAGGTTGATTGCCAAAGGTCTATGACAAAATGAAGATAAAATATGAAATACAAAATTCAATAGAGAGGCAAAACTAGTTAAATATAATATTTCAAACCATTTATTACAGTCTAGGAGTATACATCACTCAAATTTGTTTTGTGTGAAGATACTCGTTAGCTGCCACCCTGTTCCCTGGATCATGACATTTAGTCGTTCACTTAGTAATTACGTTGGAGCAAATGTCTTCTAATTCAGCTCTTTCAATTCTAAAAGGGACTTGAATTGAGGCATATGTACTGTAATGAGGAGAGTACATCTGTCACACATTCCTTCTGTTCATGTTCTCTCTGAGTTTAGCTTCACACATCCTGATTTGATGATTCATTTCAAAAGTTCTGAACAACAAGGAAAAAAAACTCCACAAGAAAAAACAAAAATCTATCAAACATCATTTTATGCAGCTTGAAGAAATAGAGGGTTTTTTTTTAGATTTTCTTTATATTTTATTTCCAAAATGACACAATGTATATCATCTGCACAGAGAGGTAAAAAGGTAATTTTGAAAATGTAAACACTTATGCAAGCTGCCGGATTCTTTTATGCAAAAACAACAAAGAGGAAACTATAACTAAGCTAAAAGCTCAATATACACATTCAAGTGAGAATACAATGAAAGGACCACTAGAGGCACCCAGACCACTTCATCTCATTTAAATAGTTTAGGAGCAGTGGCCCTTAGTTTGAACCCTAGAAACTTGAAGGTTTACATTGCACAGCTAATCTCACTTCTAATGGCTGTATTCCTGACAGCCACTAGAGGCGCTTCCCTGTGAGAATCCCTGTGACAATCCATGGTAGTCAAAATATACTTCTTCATGAAATGCTTCTCCTAGAACAGGGATAGGCAACCTTCGGCACTCCAGTGGACTACATCCCCCATAATGCTCTTACATCCATAATGCTGGCAAAGCATCATGGGAGTTGTAGTCAAAAACATCTGGAGTGCCGAAGGTTTCCTGTCGTAGAGCATCATTTGATTGGCACAGTGCTGCAATTTGATGAGCATGCTCACTAGCCTCTCAATGCTTTCCTGTGAGGATCATTAACCAGTGAGGTGGAGTGGCCATTGCAAGACCAGCGTGGCAAGGGAAGTAAGGTAAGTGAAACTCACCTTTCAAACCATCACAGGTGTGAGGGGGACTCCTATTTAGGGGGAACACTATCAAGTTAGAAATTGCTGCAATTGATGTTTGTAAAAGTGTAGAAAATGTTTGAATTCCTGACATTATAGTCTATAATTTAAGGAAAGACATGAAAACTGTTGTTCAACAATAGTCACCATCCAACCTAATTAAAGCTTGAGCAATTTTGTCGACAAGAATGGTTAACAATTGCAGTTTCCTTAAAGAAGGTAAGTGTGGCACAGTATTGGGGCCAAAAAGCTTGGAGACCCTATGGCCTCAATTTATTTTTATTAGTGGGGAGAAAGAGATTAGGTTTCCCTGTGACTATCACAGAATATAGGTCGACCCCACTGTACATTACTTAACCTTATCGTACCTTTAGATAGAGGGAAGGGCTTGTTTAACCAGCTCACCGCTCAACATAAACGTTCATAAAGCGAGAAAGTAATTTAATTAAAATGTTCCCTGACTGCCTGTCATTTTAAAAAAGTCTCAATTTTATCACGGAGGTGTTTAGGTTCCAGGGATCCATATTAATACTTTTTAAGAGGAGACAAATTGAATGCTTTTTTTCATAATATTGAGGTACAGAAAACACCCGATTCCAGCACAGCTCACCTTTCAAGAACTCACAGGCAGGAACGGGAGTGGGGGGAGAGGATGTGGGGGTTATGTTTGTATACCTGATGCTAGAGTGTTCCTTTAAGTATGATGATCATTTTATAAAATAAGAGATGTGGATATAGCAGGAACAGGAGCATAATGTACCTAATAGTAATGTTTTGCAAGAGGGGACCATGACTTTTAGTCAGTGATGTACCTGGCAGTGATATTCCTGGTACACTTTACTGTCCAGATAAACATCAATAATTGTCTGATCTGTGAACCTTGTCAGTAAGTTAACTGCTCAATAAGACTTGACACTTGGGAAAAACTACAATCAGACGGATGTCTGTACTCTGTCTTATTAATGAATATAAAGATGTTTTCATGGAAACCTGTAGCAGTTGCTTGTTTACTTTAGTGGAAATCAACGCATCAAGGGAGTCATGGCTGCAACAATTCTTTTTACTCCCTGGAAATGGATTCCTCACGCGGTTTCATCTGTACTTGATGCTAGCAAATGTATAGATTTCTTGCTGTGGCATAAAATATGTGCATTTACCCTTTCTATTCTCCTTACTATTCTTCAAATTTCATTTTCTTTGCTCTTCCATTCCCTTGTGCCCAGGACCAGGACCTCCAAAAAAGTGATATTTTCTACATTTATAACTCTGCTTTTTGGCCTAAACTTAAAATGCACTTCACATTCACACAAAGTCCTGGCAATTAACACTTTAGTGAATATCCTTGAATAATTCAGAGCATCAGCTCACATGTATAACATAATTGAGAGGGACATACAGTAATAATTCAATTGATATCATGAATTTGCATTTTTGGATCACCTCAACCATGTCTATATCCTGCCAAGGTTTTCAAGTATTTCAAATGGGAAAAAAAAATGATATCTTGATTATTATTTTAATTATCATTGATTATGCCTTTTTCTACAATTCAGAAAAGTAAAAGAAAATGCTTCAGCTGTTCATTCGTCTGCCACACGTGAATGAAAAGAACTGGGAAAAATCCAGAGGACAACAATGCATCTACTGTAACTACAACTACATGTTTTTATAGTTGTCAATATGTACACATCTGCTAAAAAGGGGGCTTTTATATGTGTTAGCACAGCCACACATCTTCTTGACTCACACGGTCATAATTAATAATATATATTTTTTATATTTAAAAAAGTTACACCTATTATTGAGAATTTTGCCCTCAATGATCTTGCCCAATTTATATGAGGTTATTATGAGTATTGCAATGAATTGATGTTAAAATCAATACATATCACACTCCGAGGTTAATTCAACAGTTAATTGTCATGATCACTTCTCAAATGAATTGCAATACTTAGGCCAAACTGATCAGCTTGGAAACAGAGGTTTATTAAAACGTTTTTTCAGCTTGCCTATTTTAGTCTAAACGTTGCAATTCTCTCAACTATCCATAACTCATAGTTCAGTGTTTAAGCCCTTTGCTATTTTATTTTAGGATATGATCCAATCTCTATTAAATCTCTCTTTTGTGAATAGCCTGGCACACTGTAAGTAAAAATATATTTTAGCCTACAGCAGATTTTCCAGACATTCTACTTTCTCCGAGATGCCATTGTTTTATTTTATAAGGAAAGCTACCTGATTATTAAATACCTTGGAAAAATTGATCCAGGCAGAGATGTACATTGGTCACTTCTTCAACATATATTTAGTAAGGGAGAGGTGTTAAACTGTACCCGTATATGTTATTGGACTGCAAGCCTATAATTCTCTACTATGGAATAGGTCAAAACTCCTACTAGAGAAAATCATTGAACCTATTTGTACACCTTTATGCTTATATAGATAATCAGTACAAAAACCAACTGAAATAATGATTTTAATAATAAATGAATATTTAACCATTACACTACATATGTATATAGTTTTATTACTTTATAACTTAATAATCATCATGACCACATTAAAGTGGCCTGGGAGCAGTCGTCCTGGCATTTTTCTTACAATGTAAAAGTTGTTATTTTGGAAATAAGGCAATGTTTTCATTGTGAGGTTGAACACAGTCTGATTTGGTTCTTTACAGAAAGAAGCATCTGATTGGACAAAATGGTCATCAAGTCCGAAGCGTAAATAGAGACAGAAGAGACTGTGTCAGCACTTGATTACAGGAGGCATTTAATCTAAATAACCCAACTAACACTAAGAGGAAGCATTTACAATTTCAACCCTCCCGCTATGGTGTTCCTTTAATAACATAAAGTTCTACTTTTCCAAACATCTACTGATCATTTAGAAAAACATCCTTAACCCTTACTTTTTTTTTACGTTCATTTGCTTTGCAAAATCATTTAGTTAAAGGATCACTATAGGGTCAGGAACACAAACATGTATTCCTGACCCTATAGTGTTTAACCCACTATTTAGGTGGCTTGTCCCCCCTTAGCCCTTCTATAAAAGTTTAAAACTCATCTTATTTCTAGTGCCCTTTGTGATATCAAAATGGCAAAATCATAGGATTGGCTAAAATCAGCACGGAGCAGGGCCAAATGCCGTTTTGGCCAATCATGACCTCCTCATAGAGATGCATTGAATCAATGCATCCCAATGAGGAAAATTCAGTGTCTCCATGTAGAGCGTGAGGACGCTGAATGTCAGGGTTGCTTTTTTCGGCAGCACTGACCCAGGAAGCACCTCCAGTGGCTGTAACACAACGCCTGGCACCCCGACCAGGTACCTTCTGTTGACGGCTGCTCCTAGTGCTTCCCGAGGGCTCCAAGCACTTCACTAGACACCATAACTACTGCAGAACCCACAAACCGCCTCAGCTTGGCGTTTCGCTGTCTACTACCCACCCTGGACCCAAGACCAGGGTCCAGCTCCCAGTGGATAGACCTCTCTTAAATCCAGAGAGCAGGAACAGGAACAAGAGCACAGAGCTTAGTGATTATACCCTGGGGAGTATAGTGATTATAGCAACCCCCAGAGTGTAGTTCTCCAATCCCCCAAACATGAGCCAAAATGTCAGGAAGGTGCAAGATGATCTTTTTAATGTGTACAAAGGCATTTCTTTTATACACATTTTCAGGCCAGAGTCACACCCCCTGGACCTGGTGGTAAACTGGGACAAAAGGGACACAAACCAATGGGAACAATAATTAACACAGTAACACTGCCACATACACAGTAAAAATCCCTCCCCTCTATCTTGGAGATAATTGGCTTAAGTGGCTGTAGTAAACTCAATTATCTCCAGGTACAGAAAGTATTCCTAAGTTAAAACTGTAACAAAAACACATTAAAATACATAATTTATGTTTCACAGAACTGAACCCCCACATGTGACATATCCCCAGATAGGATCTGAGCGCCCAATATATCCGAACAGTGCTCAGATCCCACGTACATAGTCAAATCGCCATGGGGTTACATAGTTACATAGTTACATAGCTGAAAAGAGACTTGCGTCCATCAAGTTCAGCCTTCCTCACATTTGTTTTTTTGCTGTCGATCCAAAAGAAGGCAAAAAAAAACCAGTTTGAAGCACAATTTTGCAACAAGCTAGGAAAAAAAATTCCTTCTTGACCCCAGAATGGCAGTCAGATTTATCCTTGGATCAAGCAGTTATTCCCCTACATTGAAAGATTATTTCCTTGAATATTCTGTTTTTGCAAGTATGCATCTAGTAGCTGTTTGAACATCTGTATGGACTCTGATAAAAACACTTCTTCAGGCATAGAACTCCACATCCTGATTGTTCTTACAGTAAAAAAAAAAAACCTTTCCTTTGCCTTAGACAAAATCTTCTTTCTTCCAGTCTAAACGCATGGCCTCGTGTCCTATGCAAAGTGTCTATGGAGGTCTCTTTTGACCGACCACAGCATGGCTTTCCTGCCCAAAACAGTTCCACAGAATTTGGCTGTGCGGTCTGTCTATTTCCCATGGTAAAGTCAGTTCAAATAGACGGCAACCACTCATGTAAATGTCAATGTTAAAGTGGTGTTCGAATTGCCGTTCGACTCCCGAAGTTCAGAGAAGGTAAAGTTCAGCGGTGTTCGTGCCGTCGCATGTCCGATTTGAGTTCCATGAACTCGTTGGCCTGAATTAAAACGGCCGCTGCCACGTGTTCGTATGTCGAATGGCGGCCACTTTGTCTACTTCGGCAATTCGGCTGTATCCGAAGTGCCACTTTAAAGGTGTAGAACTGCTCCAATATAATTTAAAGGGACAGTAACAGTACTTTAAAATCCCATATGCCCAAATAGAGCTTGTAAAGGGCCATACATCCCAGAGGCCATAGTCACAGGGCAAGAGGCTGGCAAGCAGGCCCCTCCAAACACCAGTGACGAAGGTGCTTTCGTCACAGTGGCCATCTAAGGAGTGGCCATTTGGAGGTGTCCATAGAGACAATGTAAACACTGTGTTTTCTCTGAATACATTAAGCTGTAGTTGTTCAGGTGACTATAGTGTCCCTTTAATAAAGCCTCACTTACCTTCATTTATACTAGCTTGCAGATACATGCATTTCTCTGCCCATTCTATAAATTAAATGTCCTAAAAATTACAGCCTTCCCTTCTTCCAAATAGTAAAGATTATACCATTCCTACATCTATGGAAGAGCTAGGAGTGGATGCTATCTCTCAAATGCCTTTTTTAGCATTATATCAGCATTACAGAGATTACTATAGGGGAAAAAAATCGTTTAATTTTAGAAATGTATGATGTAATTGTACTTTCTTTATGTGGGAATCATGCTTGAATACAAACATTACTTTTACATTCTGTTGCCATTTTAGCAAACTATACTGCTAGCAATGCTATTATGTTTCTATTTTTATTCTATATCTTTTTGACACTCCTAATGGGAGAAACCATGTATTTATTGCTTTAATACAAAATGTTGCAGACCCTCTAAAATACTTGAAAAAAATACTCCAGGTACAGAAAGTATATACTGTATAAACCATTTCATTCCCAGTCTTTTTTTTATATAAAGCATAAAAATGAAAAATAAAAATGGTGTACATTTGCATAATTAAAATTATGTTTGTCTGAACAGCAATCTAAACACAAAACTGCAGTTTTATTATAGGTTTATGTGTTAACAATGCATTCCATATTTCAAAAATGTTATGTTAATATTTTTCGAAACCTAAATAGCTTGCCAATGAATGGGTTAATGTGTTTTCTTTTCTTTTCTTTCATTTATTTAAACAGTATTTTCAAAAAATCTCGCGACAGAACTATAAAATGCTGAATCTTACTTTTTAAAATGTATTATTTTTAACCTTCGCTTCTGGGACAAATGATCTTTTGTGTGAGCCAACCAGGATTATTTTATACAGAGTCAATTGAAAAGTTCATTTCACCACATCCAATGCATTTAACGGTGCCCAGGCAAACCAGGCAGAAAGACAAACATTAAAGTTGAATGTAAGGGATGCGTGTAGGATTAAAAGAGTGCTATGATTGTGCTAAATCGTGTGTGCCTGTGACACCCATGACCTTCAAGTTAACCGTCAGGCACTGAACTTCTGCTGAGTCTACCACTCTCAATTAAAGATCAGCTCTTGGATTGGAGAAAATAAAATCACTTTTTGTGATTTTATTTTTTTCTATTATATACAGGTGATTACTTCACCAAAGAAGAACAAGTAAAGAATAAATTGATAGCCCTTAGAAAAAAAAGACGAGCGTTCAGCTACTGGAAAGTGAACACTGGAGTTAGTTCCTTTATGTTTTTTTTTTTCTATTTCCTGCTTTACAACTCGTGGCTTATAGCAGTAAACCGTCTTAGAATCATGTAACTCTGATTCAGAATGGAGGATTATGGGATCTCAAGTAAACCATTGCAATACCATGAAATGTAAAAAAAAGAAGATTGACACTAGTGGACATATAGCAATAAAAATAGAGATGGATTCAACATATTAAAATGGTAATCATCACAAATCCAACAGAGAATTATTTTCTTATTTCTCATTGTTTGGATAAGGAAAGAATACAGCCTCACTCAATCTTGTCAGTCAAGTTGGACTGTCAAGAGTATATCTCCAACCACTATTACAGAGAGCCGGATCAGCCTGATCAGAAGAAAACGTACAAGTGAAAGTGAATAGCAAAAATAGGCAAACAGGGTTTCCCCAAATCATAAATAACATTGCATATAATGGAGTCCCATGCCTAATTTGTAAGATAGTCATAAATGCCAAGGCTTTATAAAGGTCAGATTTAAAAAAATATATATATCAGGCAGCTTAGCCCTGTTTGCCTGTAGAAAGAGGAAATGCTTTTATAATGACATTTGTCGCATGGCACCTGTGTTAAAATGATTTTTATTATTTATAAAATGCCAATAAATTCTGCAGCACTATACAATAGGTGGACTAAAAGACCAGTATTTGCAACAAGACAAGTTGGATGCACAGGAACAAAGGGTTTTGAGGGTCCTGCTCAAGCAAGGTTACATCCATCCCAACCATACACAGACAATTTCCTGTAGCTAATTTCCTCAGAATCTGGCCATGAGAAACCGCTATTACTTGAATACGCAGTGCATTAAAACCGCTGGGTTAGGATATTGGTCAGAGTACTTTTCCCATTGTACCAACCAGCTTATAACCTTTGGCAAATATTTGTATGACAATCAAAGTAAAAGAATACTAAAAGCTTTTTTTTTAAAGGACCACTTTAGCTTATTGATGTGGTCTGGGTGCAGTGTCCCTTTTGCACTTAGTGCAGCAATGTAAAACAGATAGTGTTCTAACAGACAGCCACAGAGGGCTTCCGGAATCCAAACATACCTTTGGTCGGTTATCTGACGCTGGACGTCCTCATGGACCTCCAATGTCAGATTTTACCCATAGGAAAGCATTGAATAATGATTTCCTATGGGGAGGTCTAATGCGTGCGCGCGGCCATTTTAACATTGTAAAGCGCTACCGAATATGCTGGAATATGCTATATAAATACCAGTAATAATAATAATAGTAATAGTGTTGCAATGTAAAACATTGCAGTTCTAGAGAAACTGCAATGTTTACATTGCAGCACTAATTCTGCCTCCCGTGGCTGTCCATCAGGCAGCACTGGGAGCACTTCCTGAATCGAAAAAGACCTTTGGTCTGGTATCTGACTCGGGACATCCTCACGCTCTGTATGAGGACATCCAGCATCAGATTGTTGCCCATAGGAAAGCATTGATTTGTCAAGTTACTCTTTATATAATGCACTCAAAAATTTAACTGTTCGGGTTCTTAGAATATTACCATTAAAAAAACATGATAAGAGTCTCTGGTTGCCATGGCAATTTTTAATTGTACTTTTTTTAATATTTAAATTTTTATAAAATGTTTGACATCACAACAATGACAAAATATTATTGCATTTTAGCACAGAATGTTGCAGAGCTGTTGGAGTAGTGTTGGTATGTTCAGAATGTTTGTACAGATTGACATGACCACAAAATATGGCGCATCAGGCGGGGCCTGACCACCAAGATGGCCGGACAGGTGTATGAGTAGCTCCTACACAAAAAAAGCTACTAAATGGGTTACGCTGCTCACACCAACACAGGAAACCGCACAAAAAGACCAGCAAATTTTCCACTCACCGGTGCCGTTGATAGCGGCCAATCTCCCGACAGCAGTCAAGTGTCTCCCAGCAACTTCATTGTCAGCCTGTCCCCCCCCTTGTGACAGGTGGGGGTTATCCTGGCCCCTACTGGGGAAACTAACATCTTTGCAGCACTGGTTCTCAGCCAAACATCCAACTACGAGGTGGGTCCAAGATGGCCGACACGGAGAAATGTTTACCAACCCAAACTGGCTCAGCAGTTCCAAGAAGCTATGCCAGAAATTTTGGCACCGTGTGAACTGCCGACCACGTCTCCCTACCTTGCCTGTCACACAGTTGGCTCCGGAGGCCATCCCAGTCCTTCTTGTCCCTTCTGGGCCAGGAACCCAAGTTCGGCCTCAACCCCTCTGCCACCCACACTGACGCAGGGCACCTAGTGACCTGCTGCCAAGATAGAGAGGTCTCCTAGACACCAGGCAAGGGCTCCTAGTAAAGCCTGGGCTGGAGGTGGAAAGCAGACATGACACCTGAAACTGTCTCCACTGTTCTCTACTTCACAATCACGCAACAATGGGTGAAAGAAAGGGGGGAAGGAATTATAGCCGGCATCGACCTATCCTACCAAACCTGGCCTACAAGTGGCATCGGCTGACCAATCTAGGCAGACTCTACCCCGTTTCCAGCTACAATTGTTCATACCTGATATGCTGAGGTCCAGTTTGTTTGTTTTTATTTTTTATGTGATTTGTACCCAGTGGCATTATCCACATGCTGTATTTTTTTGTAATTTTTTTCCAAATAGATCTTTAATCACATTTTGAATTAGATAACAATATACAATACAAGAAAATGTGAATACACCTTCGAGACAATTTGTCATATTCTTCATACTGTCATATACAAAGCTACATATTAATCATCTGTTACAGTATAAACTTTGTTGTTCCACATTAAAAGGCTAACAGCAAAAAAAAAAAAAAGAAGATTCAACAAACAAAGAAATATACGTTTACAGAAACCATTTCAGACCAGGAGATCAATATTAATTTTTCCCCTTATTAAAACTACTTTAACCTTGCAAGGAATATTTATCTTATTCCTTAGTTATTAAATCCTAGCCAGCCAATGATCGAATTTAATTGTTTTGCTTTGTTGGAAGATATTTGAATTAAACCGTTCTTTTTCCCTACGCAATTGGAATTTTATTGTTGGAGATAATGTTTTTGGAAAGGTATGCTTGACTTCCAATTTCTAGCAATCACAATTTTTGTTGCAATAAGGCTGTGAATTGCCAAGCAGTGGTTTTCTTTAGATAGTACTTCTACATTCGAATTCAATAATGCGGAATCTGGGCCCCAGTTTACAGATTCATTTGTAGAACCTTAAAAATATAAAATGCCCATTTCCGAATGATTTTGACCAATGAGCATGACCACCAAATGTTTAAGTATGTGCCAGTCAGATTTCCACATCTCAAACAATTTGAAATCTGATTAACATACATTTTGGATAATCGTGAAGGAACGAGATACCATTTGTTCATAATCTTAAATTGACATTCAATGAGGTTTAAACAATCTACATATTTATAAAGCTGACTTAAGGCCCCACGCCACTCCTTTTCAGAGAAATCGTTGTTCCTAATTCATTGTTCCAAAAATGTATTATTTTAATAGGTTTGGTATTAATTTCTTCAATCATCTTATTGGCTTTAGAAGTAATTTTGCCCATCTTCTTATGACAGAACGTTTGTTCCATATGTTTTTAATAAAGTGGTGTTTAAAAGTTTTTAATACGTAGAAATGTAAACATGTCTTTATTTGGTATCTGAAATTTTGTTGTAAGGTCAGGGAAGGTCAGGGGAGTGAGTAATCTCTTATAGTTATTGTGTTAATATTAGGCCATTGGTTTAGAGATAGATCTATCATGTTGTCTTCTAAAGAGATTAAATGGCACATTTTTATAATTTTATGACCTAAACCTATATATTTCTTTATCTCATCCCATACCTGTATAGTTTGTGCAAATATATATGATCTATTTTTTATTTGGTCTGTATGTGCTTTATCGCTATTACACCAGATATAGAATTCTAATCTTTTTGTATTCACTGTCTCTGATTCGATGATATACCAAGGTTCAGTTTGAATATTGTCTACTTGTAGTTTGTGAATATGACCAATAAAATTAGCAAACTATATATGTTTAATAATGGGGAAATTTAAACCTCCTTTACAATGTTTTATAGCTAAAAGCAATGAACTTATTCTGGTGTTTTTCCCCTTCCAGATATATGTTACAAAGCTAGGCTGGCTGATATCTAACCAACTCTTAGGTATTTTAAGTGGTAGCATCAAAAATAAAAAGGACCATTTTGGTAGCATATATGAATTTATTGTATTGATTCTACCTAGCCAAGAAACATCCAAAGATCACCATTCTTTCAGTGTGTTATTGGTGTACTTTCTACATTTGCTGTTATAATTATTCCTAATTCTTTCTTGGTCCAAATAAAATCAAATTTTCTTTTTAGATCTTCAATAATTACTTTATCAATGTTGATATTCATTGCTGTCGATTTAGCCACATTCAGTTTGTAGTTTGAAATTACACTATATCTGTCCATTTCTTGCATTAAACCTCTGAGAGAAGTAGCGGGTGATGATAATGAGAGTAAGATGTCATCAGCACATAAGGATATTTTAATATCCTGTTCTTTAGTTGCAAAACCTTTTATCTCATTGTGTTCTCTAGTCTTGTTAGCCAATGGTTCGACTGTTAAAATATATAGTAAGGGAGAGAGGGGGCAACCCTGCCTTGTACCTTTTTGTAAGTCAAACCATCCTGCACATATATTCGCACCTATGGTTCTGGCTGAGGGATTAAAATATAGTGCCATTATAGCACCATGAATCCATCCCATCACGCCAAAGGATCTTAACACATTATCGAGATAGCTCCAACTGACCCTGTCGAAGGCCTTCTCGGTATCCAATGACATGACCAGAAGGGGCCTTCCACTTCTGCTCATTTGATTGATTATATCTATAATTCTTGTTGTGGATTTGCTGGCAGATCTACCTGGGATAAATCCTATATGACCCAAGTTTATGATTTTTTCTATTCTAGTCTTTAATAATGTTGCTAATATAGAGGTGTTAATTTTTATGTCAGTATTTATAAGTGATATGGGCTGATAATTTCACACATCTGTTGGATTCTCATTTGTTTTTAACCCCTTAAGGACACATGACATGTGTGACATGTCATGATTCCCTTTTATTCCAGAAGTTTGGTCCTTAAGGGGTTAATATCGGGAATATTAACCTGTAGTAACTCTTTAGGTATATTTAAGTTATTCGCTATTTAATTATAGAAGTTGGTCAAAGGTAGGATTATTAATCAAATTCAAGGCAATGCACAGGTTTTGCTTGGTGTAAACCACAAGCTTCTGCTTTTGTCACTTGCACTTGAATCCTAACACTGCATTACTACTCTTGAACTCATTCTATTCTACCCTGTTCAGCAACTGTCAGTATTTATGTCATGACTCATACTCTACCTCTCCTCCTCACCTATATACGGACATATTTTGTATAAGCCTGACTATTCTACAAAAATTGTGCAGTCTTACTCTGTGTCATACTGCTGTCTAAACTATAATGCCTGTATTTGCCATTGTGGCATTACTGGTTTGTGTGTACCTCCTTTACACAACAAAAGCATGGCTTCAATATGGGGAACACTTTTTGTCTCCAAGTCTGGATGGCCAGCTTGGAGGACCCCAGGGCTAGTATCAAAGGAGGGCTGAGGTGATGTGGTGTCCAGATTAGTTGAACTTCTGTATAGGTAGTTAAATATGCCTGCTCTAGTTGATGCGACCTTAGGACATTTTTTTGCATGGAGTGTAATCACAGGTTGAGATAGTATGGATGCTGCATAGTAGTTTGAAATATCAGGGGCACCTAAGCCTCCATGGTTTGGTAGTCTGCAAAAGGAGACTAATGTTATTCTAGGCAGATATTTGGTTATATATATATATATATATATATATATTCCCCATCACGCTCCCCATACACGTGTATATATATAATTAGCGTCAGGGGGTAGATAGGGACCTAGTTGGGGAAGGAGCGATGAGCTTGGGGAGCATTAGCCATTAATTTACAGTATGTAATCAGCTAACCCTGTAATGGATTATCTTGTAGGGCCCAGAAAAGTTATTCTTGGCCCTTTAAGGCCCTTATATAAAATTCCCAAGAGGTGTTAATAGATGAAAGTAGTATCATTAAGCAATTATATTTTAAATGAGCTTGGCAGTATATGGGAATTTTTAAAGCTACCTTTTAACTGACATTTTAGTTATTGTGCATTTGTGTGTTTATTTTGTGTCAACTTTGATATATTATATTTTAGTTACAATGTTTATTTGCCCTTTAAGTAGTGTAGTTGATTAACAAAGAATTGTACCTTGAATTTGGTTGCACATGTCTTCCTGTCAGGGGAGGATGTAGTTGTGTTTGTTCTGTTCGGGCCCAACCGCTTTTGAGGCGTTGGATTATTAGTTCCGCTGGAGTGTCTATAACTTCTCTACGACAGAATTACGATTGCCACAACATCAGTGCTTAATATAAAATATAGGGCTTTAAATTCCCCAATTATATCATATAATATCAAACATATCAGGCAGTAGCTATGGTTGTATAATAATAACAAAGTATTTAACCAGGAAAGGTACATTCAGATTACTCTGGTTTCCAAGTATGTCCTGGGGATGTTACCTTTGCCCAACATCCAGGGGTATGTTTTGAATACACATTGTTTCATATTTTACCCACAACATTTTTTATAAATCATATGATGAAAGTGCAATGTGGCCTGTTAAATAATTTTCCTACAAGGCACTCTAGGCTTCCTGGAAGCTCTCTGTGTGTCTATCTTACAGTGGCCAACAAGTTTCATTGCCAAGGGAAGCTACCACATTTTCACGAGGATACATCACAATCACACTTTCTGGTATGGCCTTCCACCGATTATTTTGCATAATGTTTTGGTCCCCTCCAGCTTTGAACTGGTTTAATAAACTTGCATTAGCTTTTAAGCAATTGTCCTGTCTGCTTTCCAAAAAAAAGTTAACCCTGCCCTCTGAGCAACTCTGTGCCTGTTTATTTAAGCTCCCTTGAAAAACATTCATATCATTCCAAGGGTGACTACATGTTTTTCATACTCATACTTCACATAGTTCTTAGTTTATCTGTTCATTAAGCTCAATGCAAGAAAAAAAGAAAACGTAATTCTCACATTGTTTATTAACCTTCACAATGCTGCCCATGATTTAAGGGCATATGACTTGAGATATTGCTAGGCCATATACTGGTTAATGAAGGATCTAGAGAATGATGATCCTTTAAAAAGGGGACAAAATCCAGCCAATAAGCTCATGTACAGAAAACAGCAAAAGCGCATGCGTATGATGCTGGGAGTTTTGCACTGCTGTGAGCTCTTATTTCTCTCTGATGTCTACATTAACAGTAATCAGGATTTGCATCTTGGCTACATATCATTTGACATCATATTTAAAAAAACACCAAATATTCCACAGTCTGAAAATCAGGATATATGTAAATGGTACGTATAGAAAGTACAGCCAGTTATGGTATAACTTTGGACTGGCCTATTTCCTAACTTTAATGCCGAATAAATGAAAGGGTCACTTACTGCTCAGGTTATCTAACAATAGAGAGTTAGGGTTATGTAAAAGCTTTTGAATGAAAATATCAGGATAAAACTACTGATCTTAACGTTTCTTAAGTAAAATGGAATGTGGCGTACAGATGTCACATGATATTCCCTCATGTTAGAGATATTAGGAACTAAATCTGCTTAAAAATGCACTGGCACTTCTCTTTTCTGCACTACTCAATAGCTAATTAATAATTAACTATTTGCTGTGCTACTTTTTTTTTTAAAATACAAAACTAACATTTTACAATAAACCAATTCATACCTCAACAGTCCCCAACAATCCCAGGTACATTTTAATAGTCCCATAGTTTGGCTTCATGTTCCACAATTTCTTTACTGCAGTCCCAGTTTTGTGGACACCAGAGAAACTGTGCAAATAAGCTTAACACAATTCATATCACCAAACTTTTGTTAGTATGCAATTAGGACCGGATGGACAGACCATGCCATTTACACAATTTACATCATTAATGATGCCCAAAATTAGCCCACCTAGAACTGTGGTAGGCCCACCCACAGAAGCGTTGTGTTTGATTGACAGCCTTCTGACTGACCCCACTTGATGTAGACCAGTCAAAGAGTGCTGCAGACCTGTGCTCTGCATAGTCATACTGCTCTCAGCACAGCACTAGTACCAGGTACCAAAATTGGGATGGGGAACAAAATTGGGATGGCAAACAGGACCCCCAAAATGGGTCTGTCCTGCCTAAATCAGTTTGGAGGCTTGCACAAGCACATCATTGGACATTCTTGTGTGGCACAAAACAAAATCAGAGCATTCTATGAGTATGCTTCAATAGTACTTAGCACGAAGACAGTCAGGGGGACAACAAGATTGGTTACCAGTTAGCCTGATAAATAAATATGCCAGGTTAACATGCACATCTTTTTTAGCCCACTTCCTTTACAGTGTCCCCACTGCATTACCAGTAATGGGCATAGCATCGCCATCATACCACGTGACAAAACAACATTAGTGGTATGACATGTGATAGGAATAATATATAATGTATATATTACACACAAAAAAATAACAACTTGTTAATGTAAGTATATTCTAAGCCTTATCCGTCTTTGTACCAAGTTAAATTTTACTTATTGTGAAACAACAAAAATGTAACATAAATACATGTATATATAAGTGAACTAAAAAGACTGACATTTTTTGACTACTATATATGGGCTTAATAGCTTTTTAAATTGTGGCACATAACATTTGCATATTTTTACCCTTAAGTATTCTGCTGTAGATTTGCTAATCTGTGTTGACTATTGTTACTAAATGTCCATTTCCAGTAAAAGCATTGTACCTTTCTGTAAATAACACAAATCATTGGATCCTTAGTTCATAATTGTGTAACAGGATGTAAAATAAATACAAATAAACCATGTGCAATCAAATCAATATTGTGATATGGAAACATTAAAGAAACAAAAGGCTTTATTTTCCTCACCAACATGTGAAATCAACCACCTGCATTGCGCATGTCAAGATTAAAGACAATTAATAACCCCTCCCACCACGTCACTGAACATTTAACGGTCACTGACCTAGCTTACCATTTTATCATAAATCCATCTTTGGAATACACCGGAGACTTTCTGTAATTCAACATGTAGACGTTTACCAGGCTACTAAGAGTATGCTCAAATGATACACCTAAGATCGAGTCAACCTTGTTGCTACAGAAGAGCAAGAAATCTGCATCCTAATTAAATATGGCTTGACTACAATAATGGTCAACCTTAGGTATATTAGCTGCAGACTATAGACTATGAATTCCATGGTTATATCCAAGCAGAACAGCTAGCTTGCTGGTGATTATAGAGATTAGCCATTCATGGTATATTCTTTGTTAAAGGAGACCTCTCATAAGATCTTACTTGAAAGAAATGTTATATATACTTACACACATACACACACAGATATATACATACACACACACAGATACTAAATAGCCACACACATACTGAATAGCCACAACATTAAAACCACTGACAGGTGAAATTAGCAGAATTGATAATGTTGTGTTACAATGGCACCTGTCAAGGGGTGGGATGCATTAGGCAACTGGACAGTCAGTGTAGGAAGCAGAAAAATAGGAAATGAAAAGATCTGAGTGACTCTGACAAGGGCAAATATGTATGGCTAAATGACTGGGTCAGAGCATCTCCAAAATTGCAAGGTACTCCCAGACTGGTCAGATTGCCTGTTATGGCCCTTCAATTGAGACAATTTAATTAAATGGAGTAATGGAAGAAGGTTGCCTGGTCGGACAAATCATTGTGTTATTTTAGTTTAGGTGGATGGCCACCTTGGATTCTGAGATTCATGTGGATGTTACTATTGACACGTACCACCTACCTAGAGATTGTTGCAGACCACATACACACCTTCATGGCAATGGTGTTCCCTGATGGTAGTGGCCTCTTTCATCAGGGTAATGCACCCTAACACAACTACTGGTTTGAGGATCATGACAAAATGTTCAAGGTGTTGCCTTGGCTTCCAAATCCCTCAGATGTCAATCCAATTGAGCATTTGTTGGATGTGCTGGAACAACAAATCCAATCCATGGAGACCTCTCCTATCAAATTGTAGGGCTTAAATGATCTGCTGCTAATGTCTTTGGAGCTCACGCTCAAAGGTCTTGTTGTGGCTGCACAAGGTAGACCTACTTGATATTACGTGGTTTAAATGTTATGGCTGATCACTGTATATGTATTTTGCATCAACTTCACAAAGTCACAAAGATCCATTTTTTCATGTGCATATTTGGCACAATAGATACCCCTTTGCATTATACTCTAAAACCGGTTGATCTTTGGAGTTTTTATGTAAATATATGAGACAATTTAAATGTAACATTACTGATTACTCAATGAGCATAAGTAATATATTGTGCTCAATTAATAACATTTCTGGCTATCATAAATAAATTTACTTTATCTAATATATATATATATATATATATATATATATATATATATATATATATATATATACATAGAAGTACCACTATTTAATTTTGTGGTCAGTCTTATGTGACTGTACATTTTCAGTTTTGTATATGTTCATATGTTCACCATGGACAAATTGGACTTGAAACCCTGGCAATAACAGAAATATACTAAAAAGACCTTTGCAGATCAAATACATGGTGAAGTACAGGAACTCTGCTCTGGGGAAGGTATGCTAGAATATTATTAAACATATGCAATCCCGACTCACAGCTAAAAAGGTTCAGCTGTAACCTTGAAAGGACCTTGTCATATTCTTCCATATTTTCAATAAATCAAAAGTGTATGCTTTAAAGAAGAAACCTATGGATTTATCTTTCACCCTCTCTCTTAATATTTAGCTATTCTTTTCAATTCATCAAGCTGTGTACTCATTATTTTATCATCACTTTCCCTGACAACCACCAGCTAATTCCAGACAAATACCAAAATTAGTAATTACATTTACCACAAAGAAAGACTAAAATTGCATCTCAATTAAAAACTCACAATCTACCTGCCACACTTCATATGTTTATGTATTTTCGTTATCTGCATGAGGTGGCCTCTGGTTAGAGCAAAACAGTATTACCAGCCAGAAGGCAAACATGACTCATTATTCAGTTTCTGACTATGTAGTTTAACGGGAAATATTAACATTTGTTATTTTATAGAATATATTACAATATGATAATTTGGAATGTTCTAAAGTCTAGTGCATTTATTTTAAAAGATATTCATTATTTTATTTGCACCTAAAAACTACCATAATGAGAAAAAAACCTTCTTTAGGTTGGAATACACACTTATTTTATTTATACTATAGTTTTGTTTTTTATTTTATTAAGCTGGTGTACTGTCAATTCTGCAGGTTAGAGTGGTACTTTCTTTCTGAAACAGTGACTTATTCAACCATGAGTCCATATTAGATGGTGCACACACAGGTTGGGCTCGCTAGTGTCATGGTTCTCACCGTGACATCCAGAAGTGCCCAGGAGATTTGAACCTGGGTACTTTGTGTTCCTTGGCCTGCTATCTACCTTTGAGCCACAACAGTTCCTAGTCCTTGGAAATATTTCTAGTCTTGTTCATCCTGGCTTGTCTGCGGCACCGGGGGCTGGACTGCTGTGTTTCACCTGACTCTGATCAGTCATCAGCAGGATATATAAACTCAGTATCGCCCTGGGAACTTTATCAAGTCTTTGATCCTATTGTGTGTGTTCAGTTCCTGTGTTTCAGTCTCTTGATCTTCTACTCCATATTGACCCCAGTTTCTGACTTCGTTAATCCTGACCTCTGGCATCCCTTGACTTCGGCAATCCTGACCTCTGGCATCCTTTGACTTCGGCTACCCCTTGACTATCCTGCTGTATGTGTCCTTGTCGGTACTGCATTGGAATCCTTTCCTGCACAGCCCCCATGCACAGATTCACAGTCCAGGTGGCTTCTTATCTGGTCACCTTGGACTGAGTCTATCTGCAAGGGTGAGCATACAGATCTGCACTAAAGACTCCCATCTGAGGTAAGACCCTGATAGCTAGGTAGCTTGCCTTGCAATATGGAGTTTTCCCAGGTTTTAATTTTTCAGAACAATTCTTACATTTTATGCACCTTTTGGAAGGTTTTCTGATAAGAGCATCCAGCTTCTGGGAGAAGCAACTTTTCTCCAGGCAGAAAAGTGATAAGTAACACTGACTGTGTACTCCCCATTCAGCTCCAGTCAAAAAACAGATCAGCAGTTCAACCTCCTACTCACATCCACTATTTCTCACTTCCGGAGCTCTCTTGGCAAAGAGATCTAAAAGGTTCAAGTATATGGCTATCTAACAAGCATCAACAATGTTTTATTTTCCCAACAATTAAAAAAATGAGTTTGACCATGTACACACACACACCTAAATATACTGGCATTTAAGAATCTTGAATTTGTTTTCATGTCCAGGCATTGTGGGTATGTTCCTTGGCATCCTTGCATGTGGGAACACCATAGAAATGCCCCCGATCTGTGCATTGTGAGCACATCATTAGATGCACTCGCAACAAATTGTAAACTTCAGAGCACACATGCCAGGCTCTTTTTGAATGGATTAACTATTTTAGAGTATAGACTTGCCCATTGTCATTACCCCCTGCTGGCCTGCCCACTCTCCCATCTCGTGGTCATACGTCCAATTATTGGGTAGTGTGTATACATGCACCAAACTGCTTTATTAATGTTGCCATATATATTTGCTACAAGAGCTTTCAAGGTCTTTAAGATGTGTGACATGTACTGATCAGTATGTTCTCAATGATAACAGAACTGTGGAACAAATCTGTTTTTGAAACAAACCGTCATCTTGAGGTGAACTGGGGTAAATGGGTGGAATGGGCTCAATATATTATCCTCTCCGTACACTGAAAGAAAGCACATTTCAGCAGACAGTATGATGTATCTTACAGCCGTCATACAGTCTGAGTCAAAGATATAAATAGCTCTTAGCAACTTGCACAATCTTCAATCACAGTTAAATGACTCTTCCAACACTTGATATCTCTCATATCTTTCAGTAAGATTTCAGAAAGTCTAAGTAGTTAGAAAACATTGCTATTTTAGCATAATGTATTGTCATCTTAAGCATGTTAGATTAATGCGATGCTGCCCTCCAGAAACCATTAAATTTTACCAAATAGGCCATCCCCATTCAGTGGGGATATATTAGAGACGTTAAGTCAAATATAATATCTGAACTAAAAAAAGCACGGTGAGAAGGAAAACGTTATAACAATGTTAACCCATTCGCTACTCATTTTCATCGAGGTTTAAAAAAAATATAGCATATATATGTTAACATAGGATGCATAGATAGTGCATACATCTAAAACAAAACAGCAGCTTTGAAGATTGATCACTGTAGGAGTACAACTTCTAGAATATAACATTCTATGTTTTAGTAAAAAAAAAAAAAATTGATCGATCTTTACAGAATTATGGGAGGAGGATAACAAGTGTAATAGTACCCTTTTACAATATTTCAGATACAGATTCAAAATATTATAATAGAAATACAAATATATATATATTTTTTGTCTAATACAATATGTACCAAATGGGGATTCATATTAATGTCACAGGAGTTTAAAAATAATGTCTTTAGGGGGGCGGAGCCTGACCAGTGAGCAGAGCAGACGTGCTCTACATTAGCTCCTGAAAAACTGGCACAAAAACGGAGGATTAAACCGGCTAAAGTGATCTCACCCTCCTGCAGGTGGGCCCATTGGATTGGGGAGACCGGCCTGAACCCTGAGACACCGAAACTGGCGCCCGTGATAACCGGGCTCCGCATCGGCAGAATGGGGCCTACCGCGGGAGTCGGCGGAGAAAGGCGGCAGCTTTCCCGCCAATCGCACACAGCCACTGGTACGCCTGGAACACTCTCTCTCCCCCCCCCCCCCCCCGATGGACCGGTGGGGGTTATCCCGGTCCCCGCCAGATGGGGAACCCCACGCCCAGCACCCTCCGACTAAGCCTGCGACCTCTTCAAGCAAAGCGGGGCTGGGGGCCTCCAAAATGGCGGCAGCTTGTAAACCAACGTGGCAAACGAAGCACTCTTCATCCCGGTCCCTGCTGGGAGAAGAGACCCAAACGCAACCACGAGGACAAGCCGCACGAGAAGTCCTGCAGACACGCGACCAAGCCAAAAAGGCAGAGGAGGCATGGCTCCCACATTCCGGAGACATACTCGCCAGGCTGAACGACCACTTTCGGGAATTATGGTGGCAATTACGAAGCAAACTATGCCCACTCACACCACCACAGCGCAGGGGAGCCCTGAAACACAACCGCCCGAACAAAACAGCACAACCACTGGGGGCGGACCGGAGAGGTGAGAGTCGGATGGCACAGAGATCCCCCTCAGGCCCAGAGTTCTTACAAAAGCCTGTCCCCTCCACTTTTGGCCCACCCAGGCTGAAGGCAAAGCCGAGCGCAACCCTGAGACATTGCCCACACTGGTGGAGGGCTCGCCGCCGCACTCAGCGGCCGACCACCCGCACCCCCAGCCACTCCCAACGGGAGAGAGATCTCACCCCTCGCGCCAGCCAAGACCGTGGACCCAAGATGTCGGCCCTGCTACTGACCAGGGGCAGGGGAATGCACTTACCTCGCTCCATCCGAGCCGCCAACTCCGCTCTCGGCCAGACTCACTCCGACATCCACCGCGCACAGAGGAATGTCACATCCCTATCTCACACCTGGACACAGCCTGAGGGACATACCCGGAGAGCAAAGCCTAAGCATAATAGACTATGCAATTATGTACTACAGAAGCCCACACAGGGAATTGGCTGACTCTGAGAGATGGATGCTGGCCAAGACAGGCCACCGACCAGGGACTTTGACTAGCACAACTGTCCTAACAATGTTTAACCCTTCTTATTCCTTTTCTTATGTTATCGTATGTCATGTAGTTAAAATCGGTTGGAACTAACGTATAGATAAGTCGCACCTTATCGGTATGTCTGTAGCCTTGTCTTTGCCTAGACACTAATGTGCCCACATAGAATACAGGATCTATAGTGCTGTTTAATCGGACATGTGTAGTTAGCTTGAGACCCAGCTACTCAACTAAAAACGTGTGCAATATGCCTTGGACCACCCACTGCAGACATTAATAGCTCTAGTAACCGCTTAAAGCAACAGTTTATTCTAGGTTCAATTGTTAAACTCAGTTCAATATTAGCATTGTTTATATTGGGACTGTATAGCGCAGGTTTTTCCTTCTTTGTCACTCTTCTGAAAATTCCTCTCTGACATGTACATCATACTAACTCACTTAACTAAACGAGAACACAAACTGTTACCATCTAGTTATCATTAACTAAAAAAAATTGTGCTGTTTTACATGTGCCATGAAGATGTCTTTGTCTACTTTTATTACTGTACTTGCCCATGCTGTCGTGGCTGCGCAAGCTCTTCTGTTATTACATGCACAACAAAAATAAAGAATTAAAAAAAAAAAAATAATAATGTCTTTATGGGTATAACAGGCAACTTGAGAAAAATCAAGTTTGGTGGTATATAGCCTCCTGGGGAAACATCTTCTGGCCAGTAAATTGTGGAATGGTTTAAAGCCCAGGGTGATACACCAGGACTGGTCACTCGATGTGCTTTTCAGTAGTTATGGCTTAGTAACACAGAATGGATGGATGGAAACACTGCACAGAGAACCTGTGCAAACTCTAGGTGCACTCGTCATTTATCATCCTTATCTTTTGATTGGTAAGGTGGGGAGTGTTTTCATTTCTAGCCTAGCTGTAATGACCCTTTTTCTTTTTTTCTTTTTTTTTATTGGGTAACTTTCTTTGTCAGGCTTGGCATAATTATTTTTGCATGTTTTAGCTCTACACTGAAATGCCACAGCAGGGACAAAACCGAAAGATATTCTTGCCTTAGTTGAAGATGACATATTTGGTAAGAGAGGTAGACCTAAAAGCCGCCATCTCCTCGTAGGTTCCTCAGTGCACTTTCAATTCCAGAGGCTGGCACATTTTTATTGTACTGATTGAAGATATGAGCTGGAGTAAAGTTTCCAATGCAAAATGAAATTCAGCCCATTAGAAGGCCTAAATATACCAGGCCTAAATATATAGTAAGATTAGGGAAAGCCCTAATCATTGAAAACTATTACAAAACACCATGTGCACTATAATTCATATCAAATAAGTAAAATGATGAAGAAATAGCTTTATCCACATTTTTGTGCCGTTCATCTCAGTATATTGCTTATTTTGCAGAAACCATGTTTTTTTGTTGTTTTTTTTTTTTTTCTAAAACCTTTCTGAATTGGTTTTATTTATATGCCACCCTTTATGTGCCAGTGGGTTAAATGTTTACATTTCAGATGGTTCTGTTTTACTGCTGAATGTTGCACTTAACTATAAAGTTTTTAACAATCTCATCTTTTGCTTTTCTAAATGAACCTGTTTATTTGAGTTCTTCTCTCAACTCTTACAGGTGGCAGAATAGCCTGGAAGGAACATTTCGTTTGATGTTTATAATGTTGTTAAGTTGATTTAACACAGATGTACAGCCAAAATGTGCATGACCCATTATGTTCACTGCTCAGCTATCCATAAAGTGTACAGAAAGACAAATAAACATGTAAGAAATCTTATAAAAACTTCACCTGAACTGAACTACAGCTCCTACACAAAAAAAAAAAAAAATAGGTTAACAGCTTACAACGTTGTAAGGTGACCAATATTTAAAACTCTAGTGCAAAAAAAGCATTCTGGGATTCAGGATAAAACTTGCCACAAGAATTGACACACAATAATTAGATGATTACTTGTTAATTATATACATATTAAAAATCAGAATGCATTATAGCCCGTCCGTGCTAACTTTGCCATTGCGCAACTTGTGTCACCTTTTTGGGATATGTTCACCAAACATATCATACTTCACAGCTGCACTATAAATAACTATAAGCTTTCCTAATTAAAAAGGGTACTGAGATCACAGATTACATCTGTGGTAGAAACAGGGGGAAAACATATAATGAGCTGAATGTTTTTAAAGTCATATGCTGGTTTAACAATGAAAACAATGAATTCCCAAGTGGATAAAGATTCGCCTGAGAATTCATTGGCAAATAAACATACTACAATGAATGTGAAATTATTGGACTGCACTGGGGAGGGTATATTGACCAGATTTCCAATTATGGTATGACGTTTCACAAAGAGCATATTAGACTATCACTGATTACTAAACAGTAAATAGGACTTTAAAAATGGTTGCACATCACGAAAACAGTTGTTCAAAAATCTCCAATATGGATTATCAAACCTGACCTACAAACTAGATCTAGAAGAACATACAATCTGGATATCTTCACTTTTGATCAATACAAATACACTCAACTCATACCTTGTTTAATATAAATTAAGGAACACAACAGTATACTAAAGGGAAATATTTTGCAATTTTCTTATGTAAGATAATCTGCTTACATAACAAAAAGAAGTAAAAAAAAAAAAAAAAAAAGCAGCAATGTCTGAAAGCACTCTTTTCCAGGGTTAGAGACAGCCAATGAAAATACACTGGCATGTGTCTTTAATAAGAATCTACAATACAGAAGTCAAAAAGAGGCAGCCAGTCATCATGCAGAGTTTACGACAAAAAAAAAAACAAAAAAAAACTAAACAAACAAAGTACTAGGATAGGAGTTTACAGCTTTTGGTCAGTTTCTGCAGAAATACTAAAGATGTTAGTACTGTTTGCACCCTTTTAATTTGTCATTTAAGTAGATTAACAAACAAATCAGCTTCCTATAATAAATCACCTTTGGAGTGCTGGAGTAATGAGCTGATTATGAATTGGCACATTAAGGGTTAAATGAAGGTGGACTGATGTGTCAGAAAAGATTTTTGTAAATAAAGATCTCATTTGCATTGTAACTCCTGAGTTGTATTATATAGATGAAAATCCATGGCTAATGATACAAAATGTATTATTTCTGCTACAAAAGCCTTTCATCCTTGCACAGCCGAGATTCTGAATCATTTCTAATCATGGACATGAGGTTACATATGATAGTGGCTGGAAATCCAATTATGCCTGTACTCTCCCCTACTGGTTTAATGGGAAGAAAATGAATGATATATGATAATGAGTACAGTCATTAATATGATAAATGATTTAAGTAAAAAAACAGGGCAATACATACAACTCCTCATTTTATTAAGAACGTAAAATAAAAATATAATTCCACATTGCATACTACCTCTAAATCTTATTGTGTGTGGACAGACAGACAGAACTATAGATAAGATAGTATTTCTCTGAATTATCAGGTTTTCACATGGCTGAATTAACAGACTTAGCTGTATACATGCAGTTTGACACTGGGAACTAAATCCCGTATTGCATTGTGCAAAGAAATACTTCAGGAGGCTATGAGATGGAAGATGGTAAAACACTATGTGCTGAAGGCATGTGTCTGTATGTGTGGTGCAAAAAGTTTTGCTGGTCTTGTGTAGCTTGGATGTGCTGGCGTGTGCTAAAAGAAGAAAGGGCTGAGTGTGCCAGCGGTAGAGTGTGGGTATGTGTGTTGGTGTTCATTAAGTGCAGAATGGACCCTTGTATGCTAAAGGCTGGTGTATTTCATAAAAAACACATTGGTTGCATAATGTGAATAACAGAGTTGCCTCAGTGTTGCTGGGGGTGCCTGAAACCTCTGATGTAAAGAACGTTAGCCCTGGATCTCTACAGTTCAAGTGCCGTCTTACCCTTTGTAATGTCCCCTTCCAAGGTCTATTAGATGGATGAGTCATAAGAGTCAATGAGGTATCTTTACACTCAGCAATTACCAGACATTGCATAGCTGTCAGCACCCCACAGTATGGCGACCTCTTCTCCCAAGACCCCAAGGTACATAAATGACCTATAATGGCCTAATAAATGTATGTAAAAGGTATAATTATGGTTGTTCTAAAAGTAGTGTATTTGGATATTCAATTGGTTTCTATGGTAATTACTCCACTTTTAGAATTTTCACGCAGACGTTTTATACATAACCCCTATAGTGTCATAAATTGTGTGAAATGTTGTACATAAATAAGTTAAAGTATTTTAAGCTACTCAATGTGGCTAAACTATATTTTACAGCTCATTACAGATCTGTTTAGTGACTGAAACCCTTTTTTGATTGATGGTTATGTTCTAATAAATTCACTAATGCTCATCTGTTTGACTATTATATGATTACTGTTAAAAATGTGATTAAAATAACAAAACAAAAAAACCATCTACCGCATCACAGTCATGCTATTGGATTTCTCTCCAATGAAGCCATATGTAGTTACATGTGTTTAAAATAGCAGTAATAAGATATTTTCTGAAATGTATATATCATAGAGCGCAAAAAAATTTCAATAAGGAAGATTAGGTTTGCAGAGAGTGTCCAGCTGAGATTAACAATGGCTGCAATCCGTTAAAATGTTTAGTTAAGTTTTCAAGTGGAATGACTAATGTTTCAAATTATATCTTTAAATTAACCGTAATAACCATTCTTCCTACAATGCAGCTGAGCTTTTGGATTTTGCCTTTGGTGTTAAACAAAAGTGGCATAGGTTAAGGGTCACCAGTCACTTCACACTGTGTTAAGGTATTCATCACTTACAGTTAAAGAGAGTCCTTTCTGCTCCAGCAGATGTCAATCAAAGCTTTTGAAAGGCATGACAATAATAGATGGCACTCACTAAATACTTCCCTCTTGCAAGCGTACACAGGCTGTGAAAAGGTAAATTGCTTGATTCTAAGATCTGCTCTCGCCTTGACCGAATAGGTTTAGTAGTTTAATTATAGTATTATAAGACTAATATTGCGTTACTGCTGTCACTAAATGTATTCGGATTTACATGAAATATTATAAAATTGAAATGAAGTGTTAAGTAGATTTTAAGTACAATTTAGGGATTTCCCACAACTTTCTAATTTCAGTAGATGAAAGATGTGCTGCATTCAATGAGATTAGTTTAGTGTAGTATACAGATTAGCAAGTACGATAAATCAATTAGTTCAAAATAAAACCGTGCTTTAATATCTAAACAGTAAATTGTGGTGGACCCGAGACTAAATTTGCAAAAAAATGGACCAAAATTTTAAATAAATAAATTATATATATATATATATATATATATATATATATATATATATATATATATATATATATATTTAAAATATATGTTTGTTTGTTTTTTGCAATCCTTCATTTAAATTAATTTAGAAAATTTGCTTCACAGAATAACTTTAGTGCATAAATGCCTTTAAATTAATTAACATACTTAAAAATATTTAAAAGCCATGTATATATCTGAATTGCAATATAACCATCAAGAGAAACAGATAGAGTCCTGCATTATGAGTAAGGATGTATAATTACCTTCTAGTGTAGAATCTTCCACTGCTTTATGTTAAAGGGTATAGCTAAATATAGTTCAAAAATAGCAGACTAGTTTGAAAATCTGAACCTATGAACAAATAAACAGATTTTATCCTGGACAGACAAAGATGCTTGCTTATATGTTTTAGGTTAATATCATTGCTGGCAAGGTCACATATCTATGTTCCTGTTCTGCTTAACTTCACCAGTGCGGTTTAATATCACATAAGATTAATTTTTACTCCCTTCACCTGTTTCACTGCTGAATATTTTCAAAAATAATACAAATCTAGTTTACATGCTTTAAATTGTGGTTCATCATCACCATGGAGTACCTAGTAGATGAAACCAGGCCAAATTTCCTAGAACTGCATGCTTGTCGCACATTTAAAATCTTAAATATGAGAACTACGTTTTCCATGATGGCGTCTCTCTAGAAGGAACATGGCTTAATTCCATACCTTCACACACAGGGCAGCATTCTCCAGGCACTTTCACTGGCTTAAGACAACTTTGACCACATGCAGTGGCAACACAGTGAGGCTCTCCATTAATGCACTGACAGAATGTACAGTCATCTTCTCTCCATCGGTCACCATGGCTTCTTATCTGTCCATTGGCATAACAACCGGCTGGGTCATGCATTGGGTAGACAGGATCTGCAAGGAACATATTTTATATTAATATATAACTCTAGAAGTGACAATGCAATCTATAAAACCAATAAACAATCACATCTACATTTGACCCACTCCAGTTTTTACAAATGTATTGCAGTATGTTCATAACAAATACATGATAAAACATGATTTTCTACACCCATTTGAGAAGTAACTGACATTTTTTTCAAGGCAAAAGAGGTTAGGTAATTTACTTTTCACTAAACTACTAAAAAACATTTTGTTATTAATATTGCTAGTGACATTGCTATACAGAAATAATTTGCTAACAATGAAATCATATAATCCTTTTTATATAGAAACATAGAAACATAGAATGTGACGGCAGATAAGAACCATTCGGCCCATCTAGTCTGCCCAGTTTTCTAAATACTTTCATTAGTCCCTGGCCTTATCTTATAGTTAGGATAGCCTTATGCCTATCCCACGCATGCTTAAACTCCTTTACTGTGTTAACCTCTACCACTTCAGCTGGAAGGCTATTCCATGCATCCACTACCCTCTCAGTAAAGTAATACTTCCTGATATTATTTTTAAACCTTTGTCCCTCTAATTTAAGACTATGTCCTCTTGTTGTGGTAGTTTTTCTTCTTTTAAATATAGTCTCCTCCTTTACTGTGTTGATTCCCTTTATGTATTTAAATGTTTCTATCATATCCCCCCTGTCTCGTCTTTCCTCCAAGCTATACATGTTAAGATCCTTTAACCTTTCCTGGTAAGTTTTATCCTGCAATCCATGAACCAGTTTAGTAGCCCTTCTTTGAACTCTCTCTAAGGTATCAATATCCTTCTGAAGATAGGGTCTCCAGTACTGTGTACAGTACTCCAAGTGAGGTCTCACCAGTGTTCTGTACAATGGCATGAGCAATTCCCTCTTTCTACTGCTAATACCTCTCCCTATACAACCAAGCATTCTGCTAGCATTTCCTGCTGCTCTATTACATTGTCTGCCTACCTTTAAGTCATCAGAAATAATCACCCCTAAATCCCTTTCCTCAGATGTTGAGGTTAGGACTCTATCAAATATTTTGTACTCTACCCTTGGGTTTTTACGTCCAAGATGCATTATCTTGCACTTATCCACTTTAAATGTCAGTTGCCACAACTCTGACCAATTTTCTAGTTTACCTAAATCATTTTCCATTTGGCTTATCCCTCCTGGAACATCAACCCTGTTACATATCTTAGTATCATCCGCAAAAAGACACACCTTACCATCAAGACCTTCTGCAATATCACTAATAAAAATATTAAAGAGAATGGGTCCAAGTACAGATCCCTGAGGTACCCCACTGGTGACAAGCCCAAGCTTCGAATATACGCCATTGACTACAACCCTCTGTTGCCTGTCACTCAGCCACTGCCTTACCCATTCAACAATATTCGAATCCAAACTCAAAGATTGTAGTTTATTGATAAGCCTTCTATGTGCAACAGTGTCAAAAGCCTTACTGAAATCTAGGTAAGCAATGTCTACTGCACCACCCTGATCTATAATTTTAGTTACCCAATCAAAAAAATCAATAAGATTAGTTTGGCATGATCTCCCTGAAGTAAACCCATGTTGTCTCTTGTCTTGAAATCCATGTGTTTTTAGATGTTCAACAATCCTATCCTTTAACATGGTCTCCATCACTTTCCCCACTACTGAAGTAAGGCTTACTGGCCTATAGTTGCCCGACTCCTCCCTATTACCTTTCTTGTGAATGGGCACAACATTCGCTAACTTCCAATCTTCTGGGACTACTCCTGTTATCAATGATTGGTTAAATAAATCTGTTAATGGTTTTGCTAGTACACCACTAAGCTCTTTTAATAGCTTTTTAATATATGACACTAAGCTCTTTTTAATATATGACACAAATCTACTTAACATATATTGGGTGTATGGCTAATATTAGTTCCTGGGCGCCTTACAAGGTGTGAAGAACCCATACTCCCATGCAAAACTACAAACATAATAATAGTCGTCAGTAAGCTTTTGAAAGAAAAAACAGAACGTAACCAGAACGTAACAGATGTCAGCCCTTTATGCTGAAATTGCCAGATTGGAAAATTAACATAGGGCGTCCGGGTCCCCAGAGTCACTCAAAGTTCTCCGGGGACAACTAGCAGATGTGCTAAATATAGCTTACAGGTATTCTGCTCTGCTCTGCTCTGCTTCTCGCACAGTCTCTATGAACACAGAAATAAATGAGGATGCCAATTGGCTAGGCTCCTTCAACAATGGCTCACTATATATCACAGAGGTGAAAGAGAAGGCTATCTACCCCTAGATATTGCAATGGCCTTTCAGGAGAATCAGGGCCTGTACAACCTTCATTCAAGCTTACATACTGCCGGAACACATCCACTACTGGAATGCATCCAACAATACCTCACCACAGTGGGTCTTTTGACTTTGTTGGAAGAAAGTTTACTCTGGAGAGTCCACTCCAATTGAAGGAGTTGGGGTTAGCTCTAAACACCCAAAACAGTTTGTGCACCAGTTCTGGATGGAAGACTGAGTAAAGATAATACTTTTCCCACACAAAAGTGCAGTTTACACGAACCTCCAGGAGGAGACTGCTCACAGGATATCAGATACCCCAGTCTCTCCATGCTTGGTTGCACAAATCTGATAAATGTTGGCAATGCTCTCCGCACACGGAGAGCCTGCTACACATGTGGTAAGATTACCAAACTTTCTGAAAGAAGGTAAACAAAGTAATCTCCAAATGTCAGACCCCTTCAACCCCTTCACACCAGTGGCTTTAAGTTTGCATTACACTGCCCAGCTTCTTAATGGATATTGGAGCTCAGTAGCATCCTGCTAGATAAACACTGCAGCAATACCATTAACCCAATGTAGTGGTGCCTCACTGTCACTGTCGCGAGGGGTGCCCATAAGGTTGATCCCCAGATAGTTTAAAACTACTGCTAACATGATGCTTTGTCATTTTAAAGGCATTCTAGAGGCATGCACAGCACCATGGGAGTTGTAGTTCTATGGTATCTGGGGATCTAATGCCCAATAGGTGCCCCTGCTCTAGGCTATGGTTGAGGAGATTTGTAAATTATTATATTGGCCATAACAGAGGCAGAAACTTAGCAGTACACTACTGACTGGTTCTACCGACTAGATTATTTGTCATCACCTATGGCGCAGGCCCTTCTTTCCTAGACAGGGGAGGCCCCAGACAGCAGAGTCATGTTCAAACTGTATAGTTAACTGGGATGGGCCTCCTTTCTCTCTATATATATATCTATCTATCTATATATATATATATATATATATATATATATATATATATTTATATATATATATATATATATATATCCCCCGATTAAACTTTTTTGCCAAAATTGAATCTAAGCTAAATACATATGAGGTTTTATTTTATCCTGAAACAAAGTCATTCGAGTGCTATCATTATTGCCTAAACGTATTATTTGTGGACAAGCACCAGACTTTAAGGATTTGTATACCCTGGAGTGCAGGCTCACAGCACAAGTCTATATATACTTGTCTTTATTGACTACAACTAACATGGATCGAGGATGGCAAGGAAGAGAATGGCATGCAGTGTGAAGTAAAATCGTTCATACTTTGTAGTTTAACATATTTTCCATATCAGTATTCTCCGTAAAGTACTAATAAGATAGGCTACATTTCACTGAAGGTGTGTTTTGAATGTCTTGTTTTCTTCCTATTAACTTTAATAATTAAGATATAAAGCAATATCTTGTTTTCAGAGCGGATTGTTAAATGGGAAAACATGAATGTCTCCATATGATTGCATATCAGTAAGAAGTCCTTGGAGATATAGTCAGGAAACAGCTGGTTTCTGAAAAATGGCAAAAGAATGTTGCTGATAATCACTATGTGCCCAATATCTGAATATGTTAAAGGTAGGTAAACAATATAGAATCTCTTTAGTAACAATTGGTGCATAGCACTGACTTAAAGGACCAACACATTAAAATGAACAACTATTTGAGTTTTTCTTTTTTTCATTTATAAATAAGTGAAAAAAATTAAATGCAAAAAGACCATGCCATGATGCAACGTGTTTAGATTAGACTTTAAAAAGCATTAAGATAAGTTTCCAGACTTAGTTCTGTTCTATCTTCTTCTTGGACTGATATACTTATAGTTCTGTTCCAGTCTCTGGCTGTTGGGTAATGGAGTGTAGCCAAGCAACACCTGAAGGCCATGGACAACGGCCACTTTTTAATTTATTGCATTTGGTAATATTTTAAACATTTTCACAATAAATGACCAATGCATGTATAAAATCTCATTATTGGAAACTGGCCTAGGTTGCCAGGAAGTCATGTTTATATTACGAATGTGTGAACAAAGCAATATCACGCAGGACTTGGCAACAGGACAGGTAAACAAATAGCCAGCAGTTATATGCAACTGAGGAGAAAGCAATGTTCTAGATGAGTGAAGAACAATCCATCACACTTACGACAAGCACAATCTCTTATGAATGAAACTGCACTCTACCTTTAAATGTGCAAGAAATATTTGGTTTTCTGCTAGTAATTTTTTTTTTTTTACATTTTTGGATGATCTTAAAATACATCAAACAAGACAATGTGTATTAAAGGTAAGATAGAAAAATTGCAGGAAGCTGGTTCTTAGAATCGTCTTGTCATCAGTCGTTAACAACAGGCAAAATGCTGGATGGTAACTGAAAGCATGAATCTTATTCTGCAATACAAGGCATATTTCAAATCCTACCATGGTCGGTCTGCTATTCTAGCTAATATGTTACCAGTTAAGTTAGATATAACAGTGATTGCACAATAAAGTTAACGTATTGCTTGGTACAATTTGACATGGTTTTATTTATTTATTTTTATAAATGCATGGAGGGCAATGCTCCTTTCATGTAAGTAGTAAAATATAATTGGAGTAACGTGTGTGTGTGAAGTCATCCCAGAAATATAGATTACAGATTGGAAAATCAGGACTAGGGAGGCTAGGGTCAGAGTTTGCAATTATTATATAATTTGCATTATTGGTGACACAATTCTGCATCACCGGTTAAGTACTGCAGATGGAAAACATGTGTCATTCTGACACATAAATGAGCTGAGTTGACATACAGCCCGACGAAGCGGAGAACCAAGTCTTCACATGAGCAGCATGCTCATGAGGAAATCTTGTATTGATGAAAACGTCCTGAAACAGACTTGCACAGACACGAGATTGTTGTCAAACTAAGTGAGAGCAATTCTTTGCTGACCCAATGGATGAGACTATGCGCCAGATCCAGGTTTGTTGGACAGGCATGGTGTAGCCATGGAAAAATACACCTCTACATAAATTACTCACAACTCTAGCCAAATTTATTTTCTATCAGAGATTGTCACAACTCTCTGCACCTTACAGTACAGAAAAGCAACATCAAATAGAATGGTAAAAAATGGTAGACGACAATCTACAAAGTTGTTAAGCAGTTTGCAGAAATGCAGCTACAATAATGCATTGGTCAAAACATGAAGATATGAAACTTTATTTACTGTCAGGATTCCCCCACATTGTTTGGGAATTCCTCCACATGTGATTCCAGCCAGATCGACATTTAGCTTGTGATGTCATCCCTTCCTGAGTTAAAGGGAAGCTGCACCTGTTCTCAGGTGCTCAGTGAATTTTTCTCTGTCAACTCCTGTGATTGATGTGCTCACGCTTCTTACTACATGGTTGCCATTCCCCTGCTCATTTCAATTACTGTTTACTGAACCTCTGGCTTTTTTCCTGGCTATGCTCCGTTCTACTCTAACACTCAAGAAACAGACTTAACTTTGGATTCCTGCATCTCTTCAGTTACTTCAAGGAACCATAAATCGATCTACATTGGAAGGACTTCAACTCCCATCATTCATTAAGGAAATATAAGTTTTTCTATGATTGTATTTACTAACTGGTTCTAGCCACAAGGGTTATCAAAAGTCTGCCTCTGAGATTCTACTTGCTATATCTATTTGAAATATAATTTGCCAAATCCTTAATGATATTACTTATTGCTATTGGAGCCTACTAACTACAATCACTTCACATACCAGGCTAATTCAGTACCAACTTATTTCCTATACAAAGTTAATTTCCTTTATTTAAATAAATATTTTTTTTAAAGTGACAATTTCAAATTTATTATTTTATCCGCAGTTGTGTTCCAAATAAATTTTCTCCCGAGAGCATTACATTTACATACAGAAGGCTGCTGCAGGGTCTAGCAAGCCATTAACAAAGCAGAAGATAAATTATAAATTAAACAGAATTTGCAATAAAGGGAGTGTAAACTTCAGATGACGTTTTACAGGAAGAATTTATTAAGACTGTGTAAGTCACATGCATGGAGGAGTGATAAGGGCTGCATAAACAAAGTGATTTAACTCCTAAATGGCAGAGAATTGAGCAGTGAGACTGCAGGGACATAATCTATACACCAACACTGCTTCATTACCTAAAGTTGTTTTGATGACTATAGTGTCCCTTTAATGAGATATATATGATCAGTGTCTGGTTTCAAAGACTTCTTTGCTGGTGTATTAGTTGGATCACAAAGTATGTTACTGCTTGAAAGTACGTTCATAATTTACATGTTAAACCACTTGTTGTATATACACCATCTATTTTACAAATTCGTATGCCCCCAGCTGAGAAAAAAATAATCAAATATTTTCTATGAATTTAATGTAATTTGTATCTGATTTAAATAGCTGTGTGTTGGTAATCTTCGAGGTTTCGAAAATGTATATTTTAATATTTAGAAAATATGATGCCGCAATTGTATCAAGGCAAAATCGAAAGCCATTCTGATGCAAAATGGTAAATAAGGAGCAATCTTCAATACATTTAGTATGGGTAGTGTATCACAGTATTTTTAAGGACTCTGTGATGTCAAACTCCATCCATCTATAAACTTCCTCCTCAACAACTATCTTGTAGTATATTTTCTGCATATTTGCAATACCCTATCTTTTCAGAAAAATTGAGATATCCATCATTTTACTGTATTTTTAGCATACATAGTATATTAATATTTTTCAAGTGATAAGCGTTTGATGCACCTGGCAACAGGACTGCAGATATAAATTCATAAGGGAATTTATTCTTGTATATTTGGAAAGTGTGTGCGAATGGTAAGCTGGCATTATATTCTGGCACATAGTTCCGCAAGAACTATAATTGTGAGGAAAATCTTTTCCTTTGAGAATTGCCAACTAATTTTAAACAAACTATTCCTGGTTGACAGAATGCAATTCATGTCTGGTAACATTCTGCAGGACAGATGTTACATGGTACATAAAAATTTTAATAGATATTGTAAGTCTTTTCAATACACAGAAGTACTTCAATCTGCTTAAACTCTGACGTACAGGCACAATTATTTGCTACTGTGTATTTTTTAAATGGCTATATGTATTGTAAAAACATTAGCTGCTGAAAATAGTGAAATGGCTTGTTCATGTTTACTAAGAATAAATCACACGAAGAATCAGTTGTAAAAATAAATAAATATATATTAGGATTGAATTTCAATTAGTGAGTATTCCATTGTACACGTAAATATTTAAATAAAAAAATTGTACCAAGATTTGGCACAACCTGAACTTATTTGGTACATATGTTAAAACTAACATGAACATACTATAAATTGGATATTTGTAGAGAAACAGAAACTACTGTAGTTTTAAAGGGACACTATAGTCACTAGAACAACTACAGCTTATTGAATTTGTTCTGGTGAGTATAATCATTTACTACAGGCTTTTTGCTGTAAACACTGTCTTTTCAAAGAAAATGCAGTGTTTACATTACAGTGATAACTTCACTGACCACTCCTTAGATGGCTGCTAGAGCTGCTTCCTATCTCAGTCTTGCCTAGTGTGCAGCACAACATATCAGTATCTCCTCCCTCTGCATGCAGACATGGAACTTTCCTCATACAGCTGCATTGATTCAATTCATCTCTATGCGGAGATGCTGATTGGCCAGGGTTCTGTTTGACTTGTGCTGGCTCTGCCCCTGATCTGCCTCCTTGACAGTCTCAGCCAATCCTATGGGGAAGAACTGTGATTGGCTCAGACCACCACTTCTGATGATGGCAATAGGCAGTTTCACAGGCAAACAGGGGCAGAGGTAGCAGGGGGGGGTGGGGGGCGCCTGAGTTTTGTCCTGCCTAGGGCAGCACAAAGCCAGGATACACCACTGACCACAAGTGTGACAGTAGTCACCGTTACTGGGTGCATGAGACAGCCACTTCATGTAGATCTTAGGATGACTAATGTTTTAGTCACCCTGTGTCCATTATGCATGTAGAATGTGCATTATTGTTATTTGTTAAATTTGTGTTTGCTTGCTGTCCTGCTGATGCTCTGTACAAGGTGGATTTGGCTTTATAACTGGTCAAGCATTACCTGTTGGTGCAAAGATCTTGCAACGGATATGTACAGCACTGCCTATTGGTTGCAACTGTTATGTGCACTATCTGAATAGCAAGACTTGGTTATTTGCATATTCAGGTAGATTTGCATATTATGGTTTCTGCAGGAAGGTGACTTTTCTTGTTAGTCATTTTCCTCCCCACCTCTTTACAAATATTGTATTGTGCTATTATGAGTGCCTGTATGATTGCCCTTATGATTTGGTTTTATATATTGGATATTGTCACCATAATAGGGTCCAGTCCTGAGTGAAAATAAAATATTGTGTGTTAGTTCCATTGGGAACTGTGTGTAATGTCTGGTTTGTTTAAGGATTCCAGTAGCAGAGTTTTTGGACCTGTTGGCTGGCTGCACTGGTCCCGGGATGAGTTAAGAAAGAGCTAGGCCTGAGAGCCACAAGTGCCTTTGTAAAGGAACTAGTTGGAGACAGTATAGGCAGATGTGTCAATACCGGCATAGCACAGGAACAGATTAGGCAATATCAGAGGAGAAGATACCTTTAAGGAGAGAGCTGCAGCCTGGTCCGGTGGAAGAGGTCCTAAAGACCCAATTTAAGTTTCAATGACTGTCTGAAGTGCTCTAGAATCTCTGGTAGCAGACAGGAAGCTGGCCTGCTAGAGGTACTCAGTCGGAGTACGTGAATTCTGTCACAATGGGCACGCGTTTTCAACAACAATAGTACCACTATTTGCTTGTTCTCTTCTTCTGACATTGCCATGTTTCTACAGTCGATTCTTTTTTCTATTTGTTTCTGGTTAGAATGTTACAAAACATCCTTACTTAATACATACAGCTTATTTTTCATAATAAAGCATACCAGCCTTTGTGTTTTCATAACTCTGACCTCTGATATTCCACTCCATTCCTTTGATTTTCTTTTTTTACCTGCTACCTCAGTTCTCTAAAATGTTATTTATGGTATTTTCTCAAGAACTGCAATCTTATTGACATCATAGAGCATCATTATTCTGTCAGTATTCTGTATTTTTATGTGCAACTTTGTCTCTTTATTCTTGATATTGTGTAAATGCTGAACTTTTTGTGCACGCAATTTTTTTTTTTACTCCAAATTAGATATAATGTGTAAGATATATACGGTAATAAAAAAAAATAAAAGATAAAAAAGCACATACTAACTAGAGTACAGCACCACACCTTGCATTGACACAACCTTACAAATAAATATAAGCAATATAACTGACACGGACAGTATCTATGCTATATTCACGGAGGCTGTATATCTATACCAATGGTTATTTTACATTTCAGAATCATTTATTATACTTATACAGAAATATAGTAACAGAATAGCTTTCTAAAGTTATCTATGGGATTTTAGACTGTATTGCACTGCACAGCTTATTGTCTTTATAGTGATAGTATATTGTACTCTATACTAATTTGTGTTGTTTGAACTGAAGATACATGTGGCAGTAATATTAAATGTTTAAATATATTTTATTGCAAAATTGTTGGCCTTAGCAGCATAATGCTGTAGTGGTGATGGTGCCAGGAGTCCCTTGGCACCATTCCACTTCATCTCCCAAGGCACCTGTGGTCCATTTTTCTTTTCACAAATGTCCTTAAAGTGAACATTCCCTTTCAGTTTTACCAATAGGAATGTTATCCAGTTTTGGTAGAACTCACTGCCTGAACAGCCGATACTCTCGGCCAATTAATTCTGTCAAAAGATTGATTGAATTTAATTTTCTTATTTGAAAGTAGCTTTAGTGATATATGTGAAGAGGGGGGGTGTACCTGACAGACCCAGGTTACTATCAACATGCTGTAGGGGTTATGATGCTTAAAGTGACCCTTTAACTATCACATACAGGAGATGCAGAGTTTATTTTGCAGTAACCTTTTGTGTGTTGTTATGAAGCTATGCTTTGAGAAAATCATAATATTGAAATATGGTGTAAGGCACATTTTACACTACTAACCTAGGAGTAGTGATGAGCAAAGACTTTGTGACATTTGCCAAAATCTCTGAATCCTGACAAAACCATATTTGATGAAAATGTAAAGACTTTAATTTGTGCTGGTTACTTGCCTGCACTACCACATCTTCTGGTGCTCATTTGCTCTGCCAAGTAGATAATGATTAACAGACTTGAAAGCATGTTTTACATTTGTTTTTAATGATAACCGTATCTGTAGTCTTGTTTATATTTTCTATGATTCAATTCTTCCAACCCAGCAATAGTGTATTTTTGTAAGCTGAATAGAATTGATAAAGATTTTTTTTTCCAAGGTCTAAAATTCATCAATAGAGAAATGCTGTTCTTTAGCTGTGTGTAGGAAGAGCAATCTCCATCCCTGGTGTAATGACCCTACACAAGGCTGTTGCTTTTCTGTTTTAATGCATGAATGGTTCAGTAAACTGCACCAGGTTTGTCAGATGTTGGAAGCAGATGTTTCAGACAGATGTGCATCATCTCCGGCTTTAAAAAAAAGAAGAGTTCATCTATGCAATCAGACAGATATGAACACTGAAGACAGGTATTCCAGGTGAATGAGTAATGGAGACAATTCCATGTCCCTCGTGTCATGGACCAAGGAGGCCATTTGCCTGATTGTCCTGTGCATTGTTGCCAACAGGAAAAATAACCCATTAATGACTAGGTTTTTTAGTGTGCCTAGCCATAGTGGACAAGGCATATACTCAAGCTGTAGATCTTGCCGTTGAGAAGACCAGGTGCAATTTACATAACCTTATAGCAGTTGGTTCATGTAGGTTAATTTGTTTGTCAACATTGGTATTGTGTATGTGGTAAGAGTATAGTTGATAGGGTTTACTTCAACATCAGAATCATTTTACCCCTTAAGGACACATGACATGTGTGACATGTCATGATTCCCTTTTATTCCAGAAGTTTGGTCCTTAAGGGGTTAAATGAAAGGAATATTTACTTACATGACCTCCTCTACTTCCATGCTGGATGGATGGACAGATGGAAGGACACTAATATTTTCTTCTATTTTGATGTCACAGTGGTAACATCTAGCTAAAAGAAAATGATGTACACAATTGGTTGCAATTTTGCTTTCTTAAAGGTACACTGAAGTGTTAGGAATATTAACCTGTATTGCTAAAGCTCTAGAGTCCTTGTCCCTGCTAAAAATGCAGAAAATAAAGGTTTTAAATACCTTTTTCCAGCATCGAGGCTTCCTTTGCACTGCTTATCTCTCTGCCTCCCACGATGTCACAGAGGAGGCATGGCCTCATCCACCATGGTCTAATCCAATGTTCCTGATAGGGACCATTGATGTGCATGCGCAGTAAGTGCCTCACAAGATTTCAAACTGTAATGTTTTACATTTCAGGGTTAAAAGGACAGGACCACTGCAACCAGATCACTTAATTGAGATGAAGTGGTCTGCGTGATTTTAGTGGTCCTTTAATACGGATAATATATTGGGTATCAAGCAATATTATCACAAATGTTCTTGTCTGTCTCCAGTATCAGAATGAGAAAATTCAATTCCTCATTAGCAGTATAAAATCAGGACAATAAGAGTACTCTTTGCAAGCTCATTACGAGCAATATGCAATACTGTGAGCACGGGACTACAACACGATTTGGCCACAATATAATGCTGTAGTGCTTACTAGGTCACATGAACCTGTAGTGAATACCCATAGCATTTACATTTGTATTTATGATGAGGAAGCAAAGTTCAGAATTATGATGTCAGAGGCAAATGTGGTGGGTTTAGGGTGTTATGGAATCTCCAGTTTTTTTGCTAAACCACTTGAAAAGAGTTTGACCAAAAAGTTGGACTGCACCCAAGGCCTCCCTTCATTAACCCCTTAAGGACACATGACATGTGTGACATGTCGTGATTCCCTTTTATTCCAGAAGTTTGGTCCTTAAGGGGTTAAAAGAACTTGAAAACGTTGTAATGGTACTTGGTGTGTCAGTTTCAATTCCTTTTGGAACCATACTTTGGAATAACAAATATATTTTGTTCAATACTAGCCAATAAAATTACCTTCACAAACAGGACAGCATTCTCCTTCTGGCACATAGTAGCGGTCACAGTGCAGCTCTCCGCACTGCGCAGAGAAACAGATGGAGACACCGCCTTGACATCGACAAAATCGGCATGCATCCATACGGAACATGTCCCCATCGAAGTACTCCACGTTGTTAAAAATACATGCAGGTTTGGTTTCTAAAACAAGAGGAAGAAAAAAAAAAGTGTTTTTTTTTTTTTCCATTTTAACACTAATGAATAACTGCTGAGATATTCACAATTACTTTGGGATTTAATGCCACAGGTCAACAGCAGTACGTATAACTGGGAATAATTATGTTACAACAGGTCATGTTAATTAAATGATGGAGCATAATAAGACACTCGGAATTACATTTATTTCCTTGACTGACTTCTTTATATGAATTATGTACTTATTGCATAATTCATAATAGACAACTTTTTTTTTTTCAATATTTTTTCAAAGATACAGAAACATTACATAACAGTGCTATGGAATTTGCAGGTGCCTTATAAATAATAAAATAATAATAATAATAATAATAATATCATCAATTCACCGTTGTAGATTTACACTGTAACACATGAGTAGTAACAAAAGAAGTGGCAGGCAAGAGTGCACACGACAGTGATGGTACAAATAGTGGCTGTTGAAACAGTGCTGAGGTACAATACAAGCATCTCTTACAGGGGGTATTTACAAAAATGAGAATTTACAGTGAATTCAACATTTATTTAAAATTTAAAGCCTGAGTAGTCAAACAGAAAGCTGACAGAGAATTTTTCTAGTTTGATTATTTTGACCTTAAATGTAAAAATCACTCCAATTCACCATTAAATTCTCACTTTGTTGAATAACCCTAATAAAAACATGGCTGCACACATCAGATTGTAAAGCTAAGCTTTGCGTAATGTGAGCAAGACACAAGATTTGCTCACAGACTTTTGTCTAATAAATGCATGTCTTTTTATACATTTTCTTTCTCCTGATACTTAATAAAAGACAACTGTAAACAGCTTTCTATGCTACAGCAGAACTGTATGTCTTGACAGCAATACTTTAGCAAAAAAGATAGCTCAAACAGAGTATGAAGTAATGTTTAAGATTAAACTGAATTGTGATGGAGCTGACCACTGTCAAGCAACATTCAAATCACAATAGCAAATGGGACAATACAGTTACTACAAGGCTCTGCTTAGTGAATAAAGCCACAGGAGACAAAACTTAGAGAACTGATTTTTTTTTTTAAAGTCACACATTTATGCAGATGTCATTCTATATCTAATCCTGAAGACTGCTAATAAACATGTGAAGCTTATTGGTATTTTTCTATTAACCCTGTAAAAAAAACAAAAACAAAAAAAACCACACACACACAGACTCAAAAACAGAAAACAAAGATTTACCTACTTACAATACAAGCAAAGCATTAGCATGCTGAAAAATATATTTTGAAATTCTTCAAATTATGCGATGCAGACTTAAAAATTCAAAACCAAAAACGTATATAGACCAGTTTATGTACCCCAAATGAACTTCGACATCCGTACAAATACTACAGATCATGATGAACATTCATAAGTGTGTAGCTGTATTTCATTTATTCATAATGTGGAGGGACCTTGTTTTTAAAACTATTATATCCACAATACTCAAAAACTCAAGCTTAGAGTATTTCTTTAATAAAAAAAAAAAATATATATATATATATGCGATATATACTTGATATACATTTTTAAATATTTTTTAAGTTATCATCATAACCTTTCTCTTTCTACACATCTCTATATTAAAAAATATAGTTCTGCTCCCAGACCACCCTGTATAGGCACCTAGGTATATGTCATTTGAGTTATTGTCCTATTTACACTTCTGTCCTGAAGCAAGCAGCTCACAAGAGACATGTATTATGCTTGACTAATATATAAATGGGGGCAATTTATCTTACAACGGCAATGCAGCAGTTCAGTTAAAGTTGTGCTGAGATTACAAAAATCTGATTTACCAAGTGTCATAAGGGAACATTCATCAATATCAAAAGGAGAACAAACTAAAAAAAATGACATATTTTAACTTATCTTATTAGTGGTGTAAGAAAGTCTTCTATTCCACTTTCTGCATGCTTGCTAAAAATCAAAGTAGCCAACATGTAACCATGCTTTAAGGTACAATCCCTTTTCTTTCTGCCATTCAGAGACTTTTTTTATTGCATGAGCATCTGAGAAAAAGAATCAGTTTTAGGATGGCATATTCATTATATAGCTGTCGAGGTCAGGAGTTTATGAGAATTCACCCTCATATAGCTGTCTTTAACAACATTCTTGCTGGGAAAGAGTTGCTTACAAGCCTCTGCTTATTAAACTCCGAACTTGCTAATCAATTTTGACAGTTAGTCTTCTTTATTCATCAACTGTCCGTAATAGCTTTCAGTAAATAATAAAATAAAAATAAATACAATGCATTTACATAGAGCAGTGGTTCCCAACCTGTGGTACGTGTACTCTCAGGAGTACAATCCAGTACCCCCAGGGGTACGCAAAAATAATTTGGCAATGGTGAGTCTGCTGGTGCAGCCGAACCATACAGGGTGGGAACCGCAAGGTGAGGGGGTCCCATGCATTTAGGGTCACCCAATAGACATCTCTTGTAGACATCTGTGTATCTGTATGTGTGTCAGTAATTGTATCTGTGTGCCTATGTATCTGCATATGTGTCAATGTGTGTATCTGTAGGTCAGTATTTATGTGTGTGTGGCAAGGTTTGTATCGGTGTGTATGTACATCTGTATGCTTGTCAGTGTATCTGTATTCGTTTGTGTAAAAGGAAAAATCTCAGGCACTCACTGTGATGAATCAAGCAGATTTACCACAACACTTCGACCTGTACCTTGTACCTCAAGATCTTGATAAAGGCCGATTTGTCGGACGAAACATTGATCTTTTCATGCAAATTTTAACACTTTGTTTTCTAAATCAAATGCATTAAGTGCTCTTGTTGTTACTCTGATGTATGTTTTACTCTGGGAAGCACCTCTGTTCTTTTTGACAAGGTTTGGATTTATGAGGGAAGAGTGCCAGAAACTTCAAGATTGTGTGTGTGTGTGTGTGTGTATGTATGTGTATATATATATATATATATATATATATATATATATATACACACACACACACACACACACACTATAGAATATTGCATATTCTATGTTTCTATTGATTATTTATGGATGTCTGGATTGACATAAGTAACCAATGGTATCAATAAATCACAAGGTTTTCTTGTATGAGAACTCTGGAATGTGGATTGGGGGTCTTGCCCTTATATGGCTAGAGTTATTCTCTGACGTGTATTCCTGTAGTTGCAGACCAGACGTGCACAACGGTCAGGAGTAATTCTTGACCATTCCTCTTTACAGAACTGTTTCAGTTCATCAGTATTCTTGGGATGTCTGGTGTGAATCACTTTCTTGTGGTCATGCCACAGCATCTCAATCGGGTTGAGGTCAGGACTCTGACTGGGCCACTTCAGAAGCCCTATTTTCTTCTGTTTAAGCCACTCTGTTGTTGATTTACTTCTATGCTTTGGGTCATTGTCCTGTTGCAACACCCATCTTCTGTTGAGCTTCAGCTGGTAGACAGATGGCCTTAAGTTCTCCTGCAAAATGTCTTGATAAACTTGGGAATTAATTTTTCCTTTGATGATAGCAATCCTCCCAGGCCCTGACGCAGCAAAGCAGCCCCAAACCATGATGCCCCCACCACCATACTTCATAGTTGGGATGAGGTTTTGATGTTGGTGTGCTATGCCTCTTTTTTGCCACACATAGTGTTGTGTGTTTCTTCCAAACAACTCAACTTTGGTTTCATCTGTCCACAGAATATTTTGCCAGTACTGCTGTGGAACATCCAGGTGCTCTTGTGAAAACTGTAAACGTGCAGCAATATTTTGTTTGGACAGCAGTGGCTTCCTCTGTGGTATCCTCCCATGAAATCCATTCTTGTTTAGTGTTTTACGTATTGTAGATTCGCCAACAGGGATGTTAGCATTTTCCAGTGACTTCTGTAAGTCTTTAGCTGACACTCTAGGATTCTTCTTCACCTCATTGAGCAGTCTGCGCTGAGCTCTTGCAGTGATCTTTACAGGACGGCCACTCCTAGTGAGAGTAGCAGCAGTGCTGAACTTTCTCCATTTATAGACAATTTGTTTTACCGTGGACTGATGAACAGCATATCATTCCAAAGGGTTCACATACTTTTTCTTGCAACTGTAGATGTATATTAATTTTGCAAGCCTTTGACCCAAGACTATATATATATAAAAAAGACTGATAGATCAACCAACGAAAAAAGACACAGAGGAAGCAAAAATATTATACACATATACCTGAGCAGAGAAAGAGCAGGGGGAGCCTGGGACAGAGGAGAAGCAAGGGAAATTAGGGCTGAGAAAAAAGGGAGATGGGGCAGAGAAAAAGGAATACATTTTAAATAATTATATTAATAGCAAACATTTTTCTAATATGAGGGTACAATTTATGGAAATGGGTTGAAAAAAGTTGGGAAGAACTGACACAGAGAATGAATATATAATATGTTTCTCACTGCTTCTCTTTTACTGTTTTATTCCTGAATAAGAATGTTTTCTTTCAATGTTCTATCATTTTACATTTGCCTTCAATAGGTTCGCTGTTTGGTTTCTTGCAACAGAATGCATCAGCTCAAATCGGAGGATGTAAGGCTTCCCGCTTGCTGCTTTCTATTGTTGTGTATATTCATGAGCGTCCCACAGAGAACCTTCCCTTTCCAGTACTGTCACTGCACTGTAACATGATCAGGAGGGAGGGACATATCAGAGACATGCCAATCCCCTTACAGTTTCCCACAGTGCTTGAACATGGCAAGCAAGCCAGGCAAGTAACGAAAAATTGCAGATGTAAAAATAAATAAAGAATAACTGTCAGTTTCAAAAGTGGTTCCATCAGCTGGCAGTGGGAAAAATGACAGATGGGTAGGCAAAGCCACAGGGAAACTAACCTGATTATATATATTTATTACTATCTTGGACTCTCCTTCTCTATGAAGTTTAAATGATAAAAACACTGGATCCATGAATGGTGATATTGTTGACACTGTAATTATTTGAGAGGTATACAAACAAATTTTAGCAAAAGAAGGGTTAATAAGCATATTCATTTTAAAATACAACTTCCATACTTCCAAACTATCCCGAATTACCTGGAACAGTCCTGATGTGTTTCTCTGATATCTCAACAGTGTTAAACTAACCAAGGGCATCTCTGCCCATAGAATAAGGATTCAGCAATGCTCTATGCATTGACAGCCCTGCATGCGGCAAGTCAGCAGGGTATGCCAGTCAGCCTGGCATGTGTGCATATCGTACTGACCTTTACACCTACTATGAGGAGGTATGAAATTGGGACAGAGGGAACCCCAAGGGGCTGAGTATCCCATGATGTTATGAGTAGATGTGCCAGAAAAGGGACAGACAGTGTCAGCCTGGCTTGAACCCACTCGGGCTGTTGGCCAGTCCTATCTAGTGAAAAAAACTGAATTAAATTTCTGGACTGTGGGACAGCAATCCAAACCTAGAACTGTCCCACCAATTCTAGGACTTTCAGGAAGGAGCTTTTCTTATGCATGTTCACATTCTCAATGTGTTTATAACTTGCTGTTTCCATTGTATCCAACCTTCATATATGAAGTTCAAAAAATGATTTAATATCCAACCAGTTCATCCTGGAGATATGTACTGCAGATGCATAAGTAATTTGACTATGCCAATACATACATGAAAATATGCATAAATGATTGAGATTTTAGTTTGCATAATTTAGTCAGTTTCCAGAAATGTTCATATTGTGAAGAGGAATTGGAATTAATGAATTGGCAAAGTTCTAGCACAGGAGTGGGCAACCACATGTTGTGAACTATATCTCTCCTAATGCTCTACAGTCATAATTTTGGAAGACCATAGAGCATCAGAGGAGATGTAGTCCACAACATTTGGAGTACCGAAGGTTGCTTCCCCTTGTCCGCTAGGGGGAGAAAACTTTTTTTTTTTGGTCCATAGTGAGTGAACCGCTTTTAACACATCACTCCACTTTTAAAACTGTTTTATAAATTTCCTTGTTGCGACATAACATATTGCAATTGCATCCCACTGAGGTAGTCAAAGGGTTAAATATGAGACTATTTGCCAGGGCCAGGTATATACTTGAACATATGTTTATTATCTCTTTTTTTTTTTTTTTTGGATTAAAATATGACCTCAAAGCACCCTTCTGCCTAATACAAAAGAGGTTCTGTTTTTTATATTCTTCTCAGGAATAATACCATACACATTTCACAGATAATGAACAAAAACATTATTGTGTTGAGGTCTGTTTCACGAGTATTTCCCAGCTGTAGCAAGCGTTACATTGGCTGTGTCTAGTTTGCTGTACTGCTGTAAAATAATAGACCCCAGCTTGAGTAATAACAGAATAATTGACTCTCTTTTTTCTATTTCCTATTCAAGAAATTCATACCCTTCTTACATGTTAACCAAAATGTATAAAAATACATTTATTTACATTTATTTCCAATGACAAGCTGAAAATTTATTTTTACACTATCATGAGTTCTACAAATAATAACAATTAGATACCCTGACAACCAATTCCAATTTTAGCACGTGTGTTGATATGTATATTGCTCAAAGTCAGGTCTTCAGGGTCCAGTAAGTGTTTTTTTTTGTATGTTACAATCACACTGCTCTCTTGAAGTGAGAACCTGTAAGTTAGTTAAAACTGACATATTATATATAATTTTGCGATTTTATATTCTGTTAAAATTGCGGTTTGTCAATCCATATAGATCAAATGAGTTTACTGGAATGAATACACAAGTAAAAGAAAAACAGAAAAAGACAGTCTTTCTTTAACCCCTTAAGGACCAAACTTCTGGAATAAAATGGAATCATGACATGTCACACACGTCATGTGTCCTTAAGGGGTTAAATCCTACCTAAATTATGTTTATACAAGATTACAAATTACTACTCAGTGTTAGATTTTTGAAGGGATTTGCAACCCTCAGTAATACCAATACATGGTAATCGGTTGTGTATTTTGGTTTTGTGCTGCCCTAGGCAGGATTAAATTCGGGCACCTCCTAATCTAAATTTGCCCCACCCCTTCTGGTTAAGGTCACACCTCTTTCAGTTTAAGACCGACAGACACTTTGACTGAGACTCACACACCCTCAGTGACAAATATACACTGGCATGCACTCACTAACAGACACACAGTCATCGGCACAAACACTGTTTAACCAACACACACTTTCACTGACTGACACATCCACTCACTGACAGGCACACACTCTGAGATACACATACACTGACATACACCCACTGACAGACACACACATCCTCACTGATTTGACACACGCTCACAGAAGCACAGTCACACACACACACGCACACACACACACTTTCACTAATACATGCACACTCACAGACACACAAATTCACTGACAGACACACACTGGTGGTACTGACACACACACACACACACACACATTCACTCATACATTCACAAATTATTGTTTTTTATTCTGATTCAAGTCTACCTTTGGGAGAGCTAGAGTGGATTTTTTTCCAGTGTGGCTGCTATGATCCTGTAATCTTCCTGCTCTTCTTCCTCTGCTCCCTTGCGCACTATTTAGTGGTGCCAGGGCCAGAGTGACATCATATTCTGGCATTACAGCAGGGCGCACTGGGGAGCAGAGCAAGAAGAGACAGAAGATTACAGCTCCCTCACCATCACATCCATTCTGCACAGCCGCTTGCCTCAGGGGGCACCAAGGTGACCAGCTGGCCAGCTCTTGCGCCCCTCATGATGCGAGCTTAACAAGGCATTTATTAAAGTTTTTGAGGCATCTGAGCAGGAAATAAACAGCACTGATGGTTATAGGGGCAAAATAGAAAGCATTCAAATTTCTATTAAAGATTCCAATACATGTCCTTGAGATCTATTGTGTGTTCGGACATCTATAAGGAGTATTTAAAAATGGAAAATTACAATAAAATCATGTTGGAAACATTCACTTAACCCCTTAAGGACCAAACTTCTGGAATAAAAGGGAATCATGACATGTCACACATGTCATGTGTCCTTAAGGGGTTAAAATGGAGTTGTAAAAAGTAAGAGTTTCTAGTCACTATAGTAATTTATACTGATTGCTGTGCATATATGTAAACTTACGGATCAATTCACTGCTTAGTAAATCGATCCTTTGGTTTGATTCAGGATTTTGAGGACTAGATGTGGATTTTCTTGCCATTATGTGTTTTAGCACTTCGTCTTCATAGGAGGCCTTTTAAATTGATACAAGTCTTATTCGAAATGTAAATTGTTGATAGAGGGGTTAAGGTGTGGTACTATTCAGAAATAAAAGGGTCTAATAATAAATATACAGCTCTTAGAACCCATCATCTTTAGATGTTTTAGGGAACAGCGTCAATTGTAGTGTTATCTAAAGGAGATTCTCCTGTCACTCAAAGTTCTTGGTTGGATTTAAATTGGTAGCCTAGAGGCAAATGCAGACACCCGCTTCTGCTGTGAAAATGTTTCAAAATCATTTGTATCGGTTTCTATTTTACCATTAATCATGAGATGAATCCAAGCCCAGCCACAGCCGGTGAAAATGGAGTGAAATTACATTTTGAATGTACATTAAAATGACTGCAATTTGCTATGTGACAGCTAGGATGTGATATTAACTAAAAGCTGCAAACTGCAGTTTAGCATATTTTATACACCATACAAAATACAAAGTAAAAAAAAAAACTGTATTCAAAAGATTTAACAGCAAAGAAAAACGATATTTATAAAGTTCACTTCACTCTCATTCTTCATATGTTTTGTCTGTGGCCAAGTACCTCTTTATCTCTGGTTAAATGAGCAGTGTTATTCGTTTTGTTTTTACCGAAAATGCTAACATTTCCAAGAGGTTTGCAGATAACATAAAAGCATTTGAACATTATTTTAACAAAGGAAATCATGTATATATGTATGTAACTTTATTCAATTCAAATACAAGAATATGTGCATGGACATTTTTTTTTTTCGTGTTTTTATTGTTATTTATTTAAAAGCTACATGTAACTATAGATATGCAACTTAAAGAAAAAATAAGACTGGAGCCAATATTTGCAAGAATCCTCCTAGCTGAGGGATAACCCATACAGAGTTACAACATACACAAAAAGAAAATATAGGAGGATGCACAAACATAGCATATGGGAATAGTGGAATACTCCTATGGTGAAACAACCCAATTCATTAAAACCTAACTTTTAATATGTCATTTGATGGACTTATAAATGTTACACAAACTGGACAACAAAATGGTACAATTTACAAAGGAAAACAACGATAAAAACACACAGTCGGTCGTAAGGAGAGTCTACAGCAAGCATGTCAAACTCGCGGCCAGCAATGGGCATCTTTGCGGCCCGGCGAGCCGCGAGTGCATGCTTAGTGTTATAGCAGAGTAGGCACCGTTTTCCCCACATTGCAGGTGTCTACTCTGCTAAAACTTACCCGGCCGGGGAGGAGGGTCAGCGAGGGAGCTCAGTGTTCCTACTCCTCACCGCTCCCTCATGCCATGTGTAATGAAGCCAGGTGCCGGAATATGATGTCATATTCCGGCACCCGGCATCACTAGACCACACGAGGGAGCACATAGAAGATCTCCATGGAGATGCCCCACATTGGTTCCCAAAGCAGGGAGCAATAAAGAAAATAATGTGTGTGCAAGAATGTGTGTGTGTGTGTGTGTGTCTGTGTCTATGTGTGTGTCTGTGTCTATGTGTGTGTGTGTGTGTCTGTCTGTGTCTGTGTGTGTGTGTGTGTGTGTGTGTGTCTGTCTGTGTGTGTGTCTGTGTCTGTCTGTCTGTGTGTCTGTGTCTGTCTGTGTGTGTGTGTCTGTCTGTCTGTGTGTGTCTGTCTGTCTGTCTGTGTGTCTGTCTGGCTGTGTCTGTGTGTCTGTCTGGCTGTGTCTGTCTGTCTGGCTTGTGTGACTGTGTTGGTCAGTGTTGCATTGGCTGTGACTGGACAGTAGAGTAGCTGGAGGTGCATGAAGGCACACAACAGCATGTCACATTCCGACGTGACATCAACGTGCTCCCCCTTCACAGGATTTCAAAAAGTAGCGGGAGGATCACATTTGGCACAGGGTGTGGACGGCGCCATTTGGGGTATACGAGAGGCCAGACTCCAGAGTCGCATACTGGCAGCGGCAATGTAAGTGTAGTCTGCTTGTTGGCTAGAGGGGGATGCTGGAATTTAGTAGAGGGGGAGGACTGGGATTTAGTATATGGGGGGACTTGGATTTGGTAGAGGGGGGTGCTGTGGTTTAGTAGAGGGTGCTTTTTTATACTGTACTTTTCAAAATAAACCTACGTTTCTATGAAAAAGGGGGGTTTTTTTGCGGCCCACATAAACTTAAACCTTCTTTATATGGCCCATGCTAGACTTTGAGTTTGACATGCTTGGTCTACAGTATGGTTATAGCAGAATAGCTTAAATAACCTGCCATATCAGAGTGTACTGTAGACTGACTCACCAATGACATACTATTACTGAAAGAAAAATGTAATGGTGGTTGTTTTATAAACCAACAGATAACACTTGTAAGTATGAGTGCAAAAACGTGATACGTAAATAGACAATTAACGCTAGCATAAAGATGTCGAGGCTACTGAGACCTCAAATCAATTTATCTGTGCTCATAGGTGTGAGTACAGAAATATCGTGAGCCACCCAGCTACAATTGTGTGTGTATTCATAATGTTTCAACAATTGTAACCAGCAGTATAATTGATACAATGTCAGTAAAGGGAATAAATGTATCCGGGATGAGACGGGGAATATCGAGTTAGAGTGACTTTCCCTATTGTGCCGTAGTGGGCACCCCTTGATCCCGAAAAAACTTTCCCTGTCCAATCTAGAAAGCTATAATTAGCCTCTCTTTGAGATTTCTTAAGTGATATAGATATTGACCTCGTACTGCATCATAATGGATTTGGTCAAACTATACAACCTTAATAGCGGTCAGCCAGTAAATGACATTAAAGGGCCGTTAGTATTCCAAATTGAAAGTAATGATTCAGTGGTGGTATGAACAGAAAGGTTAGCTCTGTAGCTGATAGCACTTAGTTGGTACGATGCTAGATAATGTTGCAACAATTGTAGCCAGCAGTGTAATTGATATGGTGTCAGTTAAGTGAATAAATATATCCGGGATGAGAAGGGGAATTTAGAGAGTCTGAGAGTGACTTTCCCTATTGTGCCTTCATGGGCACCTTTTAATCCCAAAAAAGACTTTCCCTGTCCTGTCTTGAAGGATATAAATAACCTCCCAACGAGATTACTAAAGTGATATAGTTGTTTTGATCGTACTATACAAAACTGATGGTCAGCCGGTAAATTACATTAAAGGGCCGTTAGTATTCCAATTGAAAGTAATGATTCAGTAGTGGTACGAACAGAAAGGTTAGCTCTGTAGCTGCTAGAACGTAGCTGGTACGATGCTAGTGAGAGCAGGAATGCCCCTGACGCGCATTTCACTTGTTCAGCTCATCAGAGGGGATGCATCATGTTCTCAATAGGTAGAGATGGCTGCTACCCCAAGTGCACATTTTTAGGGGTGCCATAATGTATGGACAAGCTTCTTCTACCCAACACAGTTATAATACTTTTTTTTAGAGGCACATTGGATGCTAAAGTCACCAACTATGATTTTAAGATTTTAAAGAAGAAATGGGTCCATGTCATGTTTGTATTTCACCGACTCTTGCAGTTATGTTTTTGGGGCTAGAGCTAATACTGACTCTACAGACTGTCAGTAGGTTTGCCAATAAGAAAGATGAAGCACAAACATTGAGATCTCAGTATATGTCAAGCTTATATTCAAAGAAATCTTACTTAGGGTATGTAATGGAATGGCTATGGGGGAGTTCAAAATTGGTCTTGTGATATTGGGTTGGTAAATCCAACTTTAAATGCATTTTAGAGACATTTGATTACAATATACAGGGAAAATAATAACTGAAAAAAGAAAAGAGTAATCTTTAAATCAATACATTTCTAAACAGGGGCTGTCTGAGTGTTCTGCCACAGGTGTCAGGTGGGTGCACAGAGCAGGCAGCTGCCTACTTTGCTGGTATGGGTGCCACATGGAGATATCTGCTCTGCAACTTGTTTTAAGTGGCTGTGGATTAGACTAAGAGCTAGTGGCTATGATCTTTGTACTAAGTGTCCAGCTCCCTCACATGCCCTGTAGTGATGCTGGGAGCCGCAATGTGTAGTCACTCCAGTCCCGGATATCTGGTAGTCCATTAGTAGAGAGTGGCAAGGAGCTGGTCAGCAATATTAATTAGCCACTGGACTCCATGAATGAGGTTACACTCACTCCAGGATCTGTTAGGTGGAGGGAGCTCTGCAAGAAGAACCGGCCACATGAGTGTGTACTAATTGGGGAGTGCCCTACACTTGTCAGCAGAGCAGTGCATTTCCTTGGGGGAGCTGAGCAACAACAGCTAGTAATGCACATCAATTACTATCATCCTCAGCACTCCCAGAGCTTTATGAATTGCAGTCCAAGTATGTTATATGGAAATGGTTTATTTACATGTACAGTATATTAATGTGTGTGTGTATATGAGCATGAGTGTATATGAATGCGCATGTGCGTGTGAATATGAATGTGTATGTATATGAATATATGCAACTCTGCTCTAAATGTCCATCTCTTTCAGCAATCCACCAGACTTGGATCCTCCACCAGTTCCATCTAGTTCTGATATTTCTGTAAACAATACGCAAGATCCAGCGCACTCTCCTATCTACTAAACAGCAACTTCAATGTTTGCAGATTGTATTAGTTTTTTTAAAAGTGTTTTTCTAAAAAAAAAAAAAAATAATAATAAAATCTGCAAACATTGAAGTTGCTGTTTAGAAGATAGGAGAGTGCGCTGGATCTTGTGTATTGTTTATTGTATAATATGGCCCCCAGCAGCACCCCATTTAAGCATGTTCAGGTGAGTGCAACCACCCCCCTATGTTTCCTATATATATGATATTTCTGTATCTGAGATGTATGAGAGAGCTGTGTGGTTCATATAAAGATCCTCTTACACGGAGTCTAGAAGGATCAGTCATATAAAAAAGTGGATCACCGAGATAACATTACAAATCAAGATTGTATCACCTAGGTAATAGCATGTACTTAATTTGGGTTAATGTCAAGAAACGCTAAGGAGCACTGAATATTATTTCAAGCCTATATTGACAGTAAGAAATAGAAAAACTTATTTTGCTCTTTCTCTATACATGTACTGGGATCTGGTTTGCCATGGCTTTTAAAAGGTAGCCATATTCAAGGGGCAAAGTAGCAGGCAGTTAGAGGTCCATTAATGAACTCAAAACACAGAAGAGAAATCTGCAACAAAGACTAATTGACTGAGAGAAGAAAATACACTGAATCTTCAATGGGAAAATCATAAGTTTGGTCTAAAAATTTTCTAGGTGTCTAATAGCCATTTAAATATCATATTGACTTATAATGTAGCAATAATGTGCCTCTTTTACCCGTAATGCCAAGGATATGTCATGCAAATATTCTGGCATTGCAGTATTAACAAATGCTGCCAAGCCCTTGATTTATGTAACCTTTTTATGGAGCCAGAAATTCCAATACGTTTTACGCCATGTTTGTCAGCTGCACTCACAAATGTATATTTAACGGGGCCATTAGCAATGATCTACTGATTTAAGCTTTCAACCTGGAAAAAAGTCCTACTATATAATCTTAGCTTTTATATTCTGTGATTTTAGTGACATTTAAAGTGAATTTGCAAGTTGCAGCTCATGTTGAGAGCTATAGAGGGCAAAGAATGGTTTACAACTCCTATCATTCTCTGCTGTTAAACAATAGTGGTATCCTCAAGCTTTTAGCAATGTAAATTAGGAATAGTTTGGTGGCTAGTTTTAAGAGTTAGTCTAAGCACCAAACCCACTTTAGCTTAATGAAGTGGTTTTGGTACATATATAATTCCCATGTAGTCTCACTCCTATATTGTCTGTAATTTAGTAGTTAAATTACATCATTTCTGCAATCCAAGGCATGCATGCCTCCAATGACTGTCAATCACACAGCCTCCCTACACACTCTCTATAAAGATACTTATTATGTCTTGCATCAGTACCAGTGTTCACTTTAAGACTAGTTGCAGGCAGGCGATCCTTATTACTTCCCTGCTCAGAGTTTTCAAACATTCACAACTCTGTTAAGTGGCTGCTGATGAAGGCATTCAACATTGCTCCCTGTCATTAGCCTCCTGTGTGAGATCAGATGAAGATTTCACACTGTGACTGAAGAAAATCCTGCCACCTTTGAATCCTTCATAGCATAGGTTTTGTAAGTATGGTTTATATCAGGGCTTGACCAATTTGTTTGGAATCTGGGAGCCAGCTAAAAAAGTTAGGAGCCATTTTTTTTTTTTAAAGGGACACTATAGTCATCAGAACTACAACATGTTAATGCAGTTGTTCTGGTACCTATAGCCTGTCCCTGTAGCCTTTTCAATGTAAATGCTGCCTTTTCAAAGAAAAGGCAGCATTTACATTGCTGCCTTCTAAGACTTCTAGTGACAGTCACAGAGACGGCCACTAGAGAGTCCTGGGTCAGTGCTCTACATGGAGGCGATGAATGTTACCCATAGAGAACATGCGTAATATGCTCTCAATGCTTTTCTATGGGAAATCATTGGCTTAGCTGAGATCATTAAGATCTCAGCTATGGAGGCGGGACAAGCCAAGGCGAAACCAGCAAGGCGTGGGAAAAAATGTGAGTAAAAAAACAATAATGTGATCAGAGGGGGGCAGGTACCTAAACAGACACATACACGCACACACTGACAGACAGGCATACACACGCACACACTGACAGACACACACATTGACACAGGCATACACACACACTGTCTGCAGTGATGCCAGGGCTGGAAGACATATTTCCGCTCCTGGCATCATTACAAAGCGCAAGGGAGCAGAGAAGAGCTGCAGGAAGACTCATACCTCCCAGGTCAGTCAGCTACATACCTCCCAGGTCAGTCAGCTACAAAGCTCTATGAGCCGTCCGCCTCCATACAGGCCAGGGCAGCTGGCTACAAAGCTCCCTGAGCCAGCCGCCTCCATGCTCCCGCAGGCGGGCAGCAGGCTGGCTCCATTGTTTGCCCAGCTGGTGACTTTAGGGAAAAGGCTGACAAATCCCAGACGCCAGGGCTAAATTTCTAGTCTCCATGGCGACCTGGGATTTGTTGAGCCCTGGCTTATATATTTAATTTGTAAAGGTATCCAATGTAGACTGTCACGTATTCATCCGCATATAAAATTGTGGTTAATGGCATTTACCATCCTGGCAGGAAAAGTTGTGCCGAGCCGCATGCACATGGAAACCTGGTTATTGTTATTGGGGTTAAAAGCCGGTCATGGCCAATCAGATCCACAGGAGGGTTTGTGCTGAGCAGCAATCATGCACCTGGAAACCTGGTAATTGCTTTTGGGGTCAAAGGCCGGTTACAGCCAATCGGATCCACAGGAGGGGTATTTAAACCCAATTCTCCTTTTGCTCATTGCCCTGTCGTGGTTTCATCCTGCTGGTAATCCGAGAGTACGTTCTGGTATTTGACTGGATTTTCTGGTATTTGACTTTGGCTTCGTTTTGACTTCCCTGAATTCTGGTATCCTTGACTTTTGGCTTTCCCTCATCGTTGTGTCTGATTCTGTTTTATTGACCTTGGCTAGTATTTTGACTATTCTTGGATACGTTAAGTCCAGCCATGCTAAGGTCCGATTATACGTTATCCTTAGTCCTAGGTGTGACACAGTTCTGTGTGCTGGATCAACTTGTAATCCTGACATAGACATTCCCTTTAATAGGAGGTTTCGAATAGTGGTGGAACTAATGAGAGCAAGACATTATGTTGGGCTTCCCTGTAGTGCAATGGTGGCCAAAAAGTAGATGGCCTCTGCTGTCATACAACTCCACAATTCTTTGCCTTCCGGGGATAGATTATGTGCCCATCCTTGCAGTGTTATATTCATGTGCCATGTCTGTGTGTTTCAATGTAAGAATGTTTTTGTATGAAGTGTTCATGAATGTAGTAATATATGTGCGTGTGTGGTGTTGGACTTCTATGTACTGTTGACATTTGTCTGTGGTCTTAACGTTTGAATGCAGAGGTGCATTTGCGGGTTGAGTTGGTGTCTGAATGCAGAGGTGCATTTGCGGGTTGAGTTGGTGTCTGAATGCAGGGGTGTTTTTGTGTGTGGTTTTGGAATTTGAATTTAAGAGTGCATTGGTGTGTGGTGTTGGCATTTAAATGCAGTTGTGTGTTTGTGTGTAGTGATTGTGTTTGAATGCAGGGATGTGTATGTATGTTGTATTGGCATTTGAATGCATCTGTCTGTGTATAGAATTGGCATTTAGATGTAGGACTGCAATTGTGTATAGTGTTGGCATGTGAATGCTAGGATGCATATGCACATATACACATAAAAATACTCACACACACACACAGATAAAAACACTTACACATATGCAAGTCAGAATTTAAATATTTTTTTTAGCCACCTTCCTGTTTCCATACATTTTTAGTCCAGGAGCATGGCTTCCTTAGGGTTTAGTTGGACCTGGCTCCATAATAATAAAACTGTGTATTAACTGTTCCCTCCTGAACTACAACTCCCCAAATGATGCGCTCTCGTACACACGGGCATGGGAAAGAGGCATAGGCACCCCAGACAACCCCTCAGACTGGACTGACATATGGGAGGCCACGGCTTCACTCACAATATGTGTTAACCACAAGGAGCTAGCATACAAGAAGATGCTACGGTGGTACCTGACACCCCGAGACCTAGGTCTCCAACCTCTCTTCCAGAGTTCTGCACACAGAAATTTTCATTTATTTATAAAATATTTTACCAGGAAAGACACATTGAAATTTCTCTAGTTTTCAAGTATGTCCTGGGACCCTTGGATATGGCTCCTCTCCAAACCCCATGCCCACCTTAAGAGGTCACAAAACAAACTGGTGTCAAAATTAGCCCTGGCCACCAGACGTACGATCGCAGAACAGTGGGGTAACCAAACCATAAAGCTCAAAAAAAAACACAGAAACCATGGAGATGGACAAACTCTCTGCCTTGATCCATGACACAACTAAAAACTACCACAAAATCTGGGATCCTTAGATCCTAGGCTGCCACCCCCTGGAAAAACCCTACCATTACCTTCCAATTCATCAACATCTCTGCTCTCCCCCGTTTCCCACGCAATAAACACCTCCTCCATACCTACCAGCCCCCTACCTTCCCTATCTCTCCCTCCCCCCCACACCCAACATGTACCAGACCCTACCTCCAACCTCACACAGCAAACTCATCCAATGCACTTATTACTAGAACGGGACACAAACAAGTGACCGCCACCCCAGTCAGAGCCCACTTACCACAACAAATAAACGATAACCCACTAACACTCCGCAAAACTCCTAACATAGGTGGAGGGAGGAACCACCCCGAGAATATCCGGGTTCCCCTATCCACCCACAACAAAGATACTAAGGGGTGCCCAACGCATAGTACCACACCTCCTCCCCCCTTAATACCTCAATCCCAAACTAAAAAGCCATCAGTCCACAACCCCAACACCACCACAAACACTATTACAATACATTGGCCCACCTACCAAGAGGAACTTCACCGCAACAACCATGTCTAAAGGTGTATCCAACCAAATGTATAGTACGAGATTTCATATGTACGATGGAAATATAATATAATAGCACCGATTTTTAGCTTACCACAGTACAGACAGAACCTAAGCCTTTGAAACTGTACTTCATAGATGTATCATGTTGAAACTGTACCCCCCTTTTTTTCTCATTCTGTACCCCTAATTGAAACATGACAAAAATGAAAAATAAAGAATTTACAAAATAAAAAATACAAATAAGCATGAGTTGAAGAAAAAAAACAAAAAAAAGGAAATAAATAAATAAGAAAAAATAAGGCAGCTTAGAATGGGATTCTAAAGAAACTAAAACAGAAAAAAAGTGATAGAGCCACATTATATTTTTGAAGCTCTTACAAAACAGTTTACAAGATAGAAAATATAAAACCTACATAGAATTAAAAAAAAAAAAATGTGTTTCGTAGAGGAACTCTTGAAACACCCACATATGTACACATTACTACATAGAGTAAAATAATATTAACTGCTTTCCCCTCCCAGAAAAATAAATAAATGGGTACGTAAGTAGATAACTATAGATTTCAACAAGCAGTTTTTATAGCCTGTTACTCACTTTTCTTAAGAACAAACCACACAAAAAAACAGATACTTGAAATGATAGCTTGCAACGTTTATTATTTTCTTCTGAGTGTAAGCTGTTGTTCTGATCATTACAGGTTTTGTGCATTCTGTTCTTTCCAAGTGCCTTAGCAATTGAAATGCAAGCATAAAAGTATTGAGTTCGACTGTAGTAGCATCTCCAGACTGATTTAGATAGAATTCACGTCATGTAGCAAGTAAACATTGCTTTGGATCCATATCCTAGACACTCATTAGTTAAAATAAATAAAAAGCTACATTCACTTTGGTCAAGCAAAGCTGTCCTTTGGTCATAGATCTTGCCTCAAATAATAGACCAATTACAGTGCTGCCATGCGGAACTATGACTAACACATTTTCAAACCAACAGAATAACTTCAATGCCACAATAAAGAGCCTAGATATTATTAAATAGTTGTCACAATCCATAAACTACAATGCAATCATAAATAATCTGGATATTATTAAAATAGCTGCCACGATGCATTAAGTCCAGTGCCACCATGAAGAATATGGATGTTATTAGATAGCTGCCACAACCTATGAGATAAAGATTTGAGATCCATGTTCATGCTAAACATTTTAATTTGTTTGGCCTCAGGGGTAACAGAGATCTAGTTACACAATTGTCCTACATGGCATACACTGATCAGCCACAACATTAAAACCACTAACAGTTCAAGTGATATTATTTTGTTACAATGGCACCTGTCAAGGGGTGGGATATATTAGGCAGAAAGTGAACATTCAGTTCTTGAATTTCATGTGTTGGAAGCAGGAAAAATGGGCAAATGAAAAGATCTGAATGACTTTGACAAGGGTAAAATAGTGATAACTAGATGTTATGCAATGGTTAGTACCTACCAACAGTGGTTCAAGTAAGAAAAACTGGTTAACCATCATCAGTGCCATGGGCACCCAAGACACATGGGGAGTTAAAGCTAGTCAATCTGGTTTAAATATACTGAATTGCTGATCTATAGCTTAAATTGCTGTCAGTCAGAATGATGACCCCTGCCCACCACAGAGAGCGCCTTCAATGGGGACTTGTCTATTATTTACCTGGGTAAGAGATGGCAGCAGGATGCACTATGGAAGGGAGGCAATGTTCTGCTAGGAAACCTTGGGTCCTGGCATTGATGTGGATGTTTCTTTGACAAGTACTGCCTACCTAGAGATTGCTGCAGGCCACAAATCCCTTCATGTCAATGGTGTTGCCTGAGGGCAGTGGCCTCTTTCAGCAGGATAATGCACTCTGTACCATTTAAACAATTGTTCAGGGATGGTTTGAGGAACATGACTGGTGTCTTGGCCTCCAAATTCTCCAGAGCTTAATCCAATTAAGCATCTGGGGGTTGTGCTGGAACAACAAATTGATCCATGGAGGCCTCACCTCACAACTTGCAGGACTAAAAGGATTTGCTGCATGCCAAATAATACTGGACTCATTCAGAGGTTTTGTGGAGTCCATGCCTTTGCGCATGAGAGATGTTTTGGCAACGCAAGGGGGCCCTACATTTTATTAGACTGGTTTTAGTGTTGTTAATGATCAGTGTAAGTCGCTATGCTAATCAATGAAAATATTTTTCTTTTGTAAACAAAACTATGAGCTCTTATTAACTGTAAAATAACTTGTGTTATAAACATACTAAAGGAAATTGCTGTAAAACCGGCCAGTGAAATATTTTAATAAATAAAAAAAGGAAAGTGGATAAACACAGTGAACCACTACACATCAGCGATTGTTATTGGGAGTCCCAGTATGTATGGCTACTTACTATCAGTTTATAGAGCTCTACTACTCATCAAGTGATGGGTGAAACTGCTCTTGGAGGATAGATAGCTTATCTCATGAGCCTCTGCTGGATAGAGGTTCATTAAATTTAAGAGTGTTTTCTAATAAACCCAGTAAACAGCGCATCAAAAAGTTTTTTTTGCATTATTTGAAATAAATTATTTATATAATGGATGGGGTGGATATTTCACTAGTTTTGCTTTAATGATTCATTATAATATTCAGTGTTCAGCAGAGCAGGATTCTTGTTGCTAAATTGCTACCTGCTACTAACCGACACATCCTGCTATAAACAATATAAGCTATCTTGTACTGCTAGTTTGCCAGACATTCTTAAACCAGCAGATGTGGATGCCCATTGCTTCAAGTATCAACAGACCAAAGAACTGCTGCCATTCATTATTCTCACATATGTTCAAAAATACATCTGTATTACAGGCTTCTACGAGTTGTAATGAGAAATGGCAAGGGGATTTATTTTAAAGGGACACTCAAGGCACCATAAGCAGCTTACCTAATTGAAGAGATTATGGTTCCTAGAGTCACCAGGAGCTGTTCTGCTATTCAGTTTTAAACTGTTTTTGAGCAAGTTCCTTGCGCACCTGCAGCTTGACCCTTGTCTGCAGCTTTTGTTCATTAGCCGAGCACCGCTGATTGGCAGTGATAGACTGATAGCTGATCTTGACACCCACTGCTAGTATAAGCTGGTATGGCTATGTCTCTGCCTTAGCGATTCTCCGGTGGAGGCTGAGGCAGAAGTACTTGGAGACCCTCATTTAGTGTCAAACTATAAGAAAACTGTTTAATGCTGAACCAAAGGATTTACTAGGGGAATTCATGCATCCATAAACCATAACTACTTCAATAAGTTGAAGTGGTTATGGTGCTTGACGAGTCCTTTACTTATATGCAGATGTGGTTTCTGTGTGGGTATTTGTTCTGAACATGTAGGTTATGAGGCTGCTTCTAAACAAGAGCCCCAAAAAGTGTTACCTAACATCTGACATTCTCACCATCTACTGCAAACCCTGCTAGTGTTGATTGTTCAGTTAGCACTAGCAGATATATAAAGAAAAGACCAGCTTCAGGCAAGTTCCTCAGATCTCCACAGCCTATTAGGGTCTGGAAACCACAAGATTCCCATTTCATGAAGTATCAACAGGCCAAAGAACTGCTGCCATTGCAGGTTACTTTGCCACAGTTTGTGGCTTAGTAGAATCTAAATCTTTGTATACTAGGTATACTATTGGATTTGTCTACTGTTGCACAATGGGTTGTTTGCATATAGTAACTCCTTTATTATCTAATTAGAATGCCAAAAAGAGCTGCCATAATACCATAATATCATAATATATATATATATATAAGAATTACACGTAAAATTAACTAGGAAGATCGTCACTATTACATACCAACACTACGTAAAACACCTTTTAAATCTAACCCCAAGATGGCAAGTGTAATTCCCATAAGGCACCAGGGTATAGCAGGTACATCCAATCCACAAGTGTGTAAGTTTAACCCCTTAAGGACCAGACTTCTGGAATAAAAGGGAATCATGACATGTCACACATGTCATGTGTCCTTAAGGGGTTAAATGAGCATTTTGTATAACAGAAGAGGGGTTTTCAGATGGTGCCATTTTAAATCTACAGATATAAAAAAATAACCAGGCATTTGACATCTGCAGACATCAGTGACATGATCTTTCAAAACACTCCCAGAGCAAGACAGGTTTATTTCTCACTGCGATTTTGAGAAAAAAAAACAAATTAAAAAAAGAAAATTAAAGGTTTGTGGTGAGACTGCATATTTCTCTAAATTGGGAAAATTAACATGTATTCTTATCGTAGCTGGATGATAAATCAAAATTGTGGCATTATAGGGGAGTTAATACCTTTCTTTTTAGCTCCTACCAGATTATATAGAAGTGTAAGGGACTAAGCAACATTTTCTGTAGTTTTCATTCTTCGATCCGTGTTAATGCAGCGCAATAAAAAAAAAGTCTTAATTTGCTACATTTCTGTTTGTCACTATGAAAGCACAACAGTCATGAATAACAATTTTCTCACCACACTCTCAACAATTATTTAGTTCCTCTTCTTTAGGTTTACATCTTGTTCTCACAGTATTAACATCATATTTAGACACTGCTGACTAAAGCTTTATGAGATACTGTCGCAGTATACCTTTAGGCCTCTTCAAGGAAACAGTTGGATTTGTTAGTATATTATTTTGTTGGCACGCATTTCAGTTTAGAACACCAATATATACAAGAGATTCAATTAGATCTTTAGTTTTCTGCAAATATTCTGACGCACTGTTAAAATGGGTAGAGGAGACAGCTGGTGAAGTATTGCAGTTGTGAAATACATATAAGCCAATAAATAAAATACATGAATAAATAAAATTTAAAAAATTAGGATGCTTGCACTCCTGGAATGCCCGGTGCTGGTCAGGCACAAAATATAGAAAAATTGAAAATGGGCACACTCTGAGGACTTGTATATACATAGATATACAAATATGCCAATATTAAAACATTATAATGCCCTTTTAAAATATGCACTGTAGCCTTCCTGTTTTGTACTGTTAGCATGGCTAGGGTTTATATACTAAACAAGGTGTGGTGACTTAAAGGAACAGTTTTATATATATCAGGCCTCTGTGAAACCTCTTCAGTTCCCTGGAAGTTTGGAAAAAACTAATGATGGCTAGTGAAGTTTTAAGATGTACCATGTTAAAGAAGCACATCCTGATCTAGTAGAGTCAGAATCATATTTTTTCCCATTTAACCCTTTGACTGATATAACCTGAACACTGCAGAGCAATGTGCATGGCACACTTCTGGTATTGCAATACATTGCTTATTATACATCACAAATATTTTTCTGTATTTTCGTTATCTAATGAGCTGCGCTACTCCTGCTTTGATACAATATCATATACTAAAATATGATATTATTACAGTTGTAAGCTCAGAAAAATTACATTTCAAAACGAAGACTCGAAGAAAGTGACAAGACAATAATGGTTTGACAGCAGAAACACATTTTCAGCATACACGGTATGCAGTTATTAGGGACATTTTCAGTGGTAACACAGTATTAGGAACACGTCTTTGGACATACATTTTCAGCAGATATACACAGTGCTGGTATAGCGAACATAGTATCAGTAGACACACAGTACTGGAATTGGGAAATACATTGTAAGCAGACACACAATACTAGTATTGAATGACTCCTTTTCAGCAGACAGAACTGATATTGCAGCATGGCTGGCTAAGTACCGGAGTTACATTTTTTGCCTACTGCTCAAACGTTTGTTTAATATCCTAGAAGTCAAGACTCACTTCTTTGTTTAGGCATAAAATATTTATTTTTTTTTTTTTTTTAAATCCTAATTTTTAGACAAAAACATTGTTTGAAATGTCACATTAAGATAATGTATTATTTTACAAGGATCGACATTAAAGTTGTAGAACCTACTAACTCTTCCATGTTCACACCACAAAAAAGAATGCAGTGTCAATTATAATACAAAAAGAAATTAGAAGCAGGAGCAAAAATTTAAAAAAACAAAAAACAAAAACAGCACACGGACTGAATTTACATTCATTGCAAGCCCAAATCTCTTCTCTGCCTTCCAGCAGTAATATACCTAACGACTGTAAGACTTTTAAACTATCGTCATCAATAGGAGATCAAGACTTAAACCTAAATTCTATACAATTCCAGGTAGTCTTAACAATTTATCTGAACATCCATTATTCATTGTCAATAAATCAGTTTGTTTTATGATGGAATAAAATTAGAGGAAATTATAGCACTGCGGTTCTGTATATTCTCACAGGAGAACAATGCAATTAGTTTATTCTTTCACTATGGGCAATAGTTTTTCCTTTTAAAAAAAAAAAACAACAAATAAAAAAAATAATAATAAAAAAATGAATAAAAACAGTTATTTGGGAAGGCACTGACTCAAGTTTCCCTGTGGACAAGAAACCATATACACCACAGAATTAATCACTCTCAATAGATTTCCTCCAGATGGGGCGTTGCAGCCTACAATAGTAAGTCTGTTTTTAATTTACCATAATTTTTTTCTTCAGTAAAGACTCTCCAATATTATTAGCTTATCTACTCTCTATTTATTTTAATAATTTTGAAGTAAAGTGAATCAATAATTGAATGACATGTTAAGGTTTGCATGCTATAAAAAATTGTCATGGGCAAGTTGGCATCACACCCATGCTAGCACCATTTTATAATGCGTTCAACACAGAGGCTGACCAAGGAAGGGAGTACATTGTGTGTTTACAGCACATCTCCCTCCCGCCCAAATGTAGAGCATCCTGCTGAATTTGGGTCAGTTGCTAAGAGTTCCACAAATGGGTTCATTCTATAATATAATTCCATGGTATGGTTTGTGTGTTACCCATCACATGTTAGATTAGTAACCAAGTTGGAGTAGACATCTGCAGGACATATAGATTAAAATCAAATTTTACTTGTGTGTACAATATTTTGATAAACTGCAGCAAATAAAATCATTGCACTTCTAATTCACCAAATTGATTTTAAATTACACTAACAAGATTAAAAGAGCAACGATGTTACTTTGAACTGTTTAACTTTTGGTGGAGAGGAAGAAGATAAAGGATGGCACTGAAAGAGTTCAAACAACCATTAAATACTTCCAAGACTGCAGATTGAACTAGTTATGCAACTTCTAATTAAACTGTGATTTTCAAGAGGAGGCGCGCTTGTCACTTGCATACCAAACAGGTTAAACATCCGAGAAACAAAACTGTCAAACCGTGGCTTAATTCAGTCAAATACAGACATGCTTGTTCATTACGGCAGTTTAATTATACCTTGAATGGGAAGGCATTTCTCATTATTTTTAATGATTAATGTATTTATCATTTTTTGCATTTCTAGCAATTACTTTCCTTTGTGTCTTCCCAGACTCCTTTGCTCTTAATAACATCAGCAACCACATTGGTTCCTGTTGTGAAATGTCCAATTCCCGCAAATATCTAATTCATGTTATATCATTTAGTAATTTAAAGAAATACTACAGTGTTAGGAATACATATATCTATTCTAATACTATAATGTTGGACTATATGTTTAGGTCCCCGGCGCCCCACAGAAAGGAGTAAAATTATAGTGTTTTTATCACCTTTTCTTTCGTTTGCCCTGCCTCCAACCCTACGATAATTAATCTTGACTTTTCCCATAGAAAGCATTTGGAAGCTATTGCGGATGTGTGGGAAAAGACCACGCTGCACCAATAAGTATCTCCTCATAGAGATGCATTTTATCAATGCATCTCTATGAAGAGCATTCAGTGTTTCCATGGAGAGTACTGAACACAGGAACTGCACACAGTGCAGCAGTGACACAGGAAGTACCTCAAGTGGCCATCTAAATGACCGCCTATAGAGGTGTTCTTAGGCATTAATGTAAACACTGCTTTTTCTCTGAAAAGTAAACATTTAAATTGCTGAGCCTGCAGGGACATGCTATAGACACCAGAACAACTACATTAAGCTGTAGTGGTTCTGGTAATTATAGTGTTCCTTTAATAGGGTATTCTGAGATAAATGTTTAAGGTGAGTTATGATATAACACACGGCACATTTGACACAGGTAACAAGATCAATAATAGGAATTCTTTCTTTTCACAAATTGGCGTAAATATTGGCTTTAAAATTGCATGCACAGTCCTTAGATAATTGTAAATCAAACATAAAAAGGAGGGAGAACAATTTCTGTAGGTTTACTTGGTGTAGCTTCCCGAGATCTCTCTGGTCTTATAACTGGTAGTAAATGATAGAGCTGTAACACCTGACTCATGCAGATAATATTTATATATTGTGTGGACTCAGCTTTAGCCATGCTTGTTAGAATAAATATCCAATTTGCATTAGTTTGATGTTGCGGCTTCAACGTTTACTGTGTAGTTGAATGACAGATCTGAGTTGTTTTATAGCTCTAGCCAAAATCGTTAGCAAATACATAGATCAAATATATTTTGTACATAGAATTCTTCTGTGCTGGATTACTCACTGGCACAAAAGGCAATTTCATCTAGAACATTGCCAATATTTATGTCAAACTGTATGTTCTCCTCCAATGTCGCTTTTGTAACAATAGTACTTGGATAATAATCTTGTAAAGAAATCATGGATGTAATTACACATGATGATAGAAACTTTTGCCATGAAAATATTCTCAGTCTGTATACTGAAAATAATGCAATGCACAGGCATTCGTTTCCATTACTATACTGGATCTAGCTTCGCTTGCTGGCAAAATACATAATTTAACAGCAAGGCTAGAATAAATTCCACACTTTCAATAAATGCTGAAATATTTTATATATATTTTTTTCTACTGTCTGCACAGAGAAAGAGAGGAAGAAACAACAAAAAGCAAGAAACAAATAAGACATTAATATTACTGTCAACAGCTCATATGAATCATAATGGTATGAACCAGGAGCATACTTTTAGCCAAACTATTATGTAATACAAAAAAAAATGCTTAATTGTTTATTGTTTATAAAAAAAATCAGTCTATTTACTATGACAGATTTCCATTAAAGCAGGGGAATCACTTTGCCATTTTTCATAAAAAATTAATTCTTTATTGAAAACCTGCTACTTCTTGTGCTGATTTGTTTTTTCTGATTTTTTTTTTTAATTCCAATGCATTTTAAATTCCAATGCTTAGACTACATTAATTAAGTAATAGTAAGGATTATTTTCTCCAGAGGGCTCAACCAACATTTCCCAAGCTAAATTGTCCTACTTACATATTTACATATTTACATCAGAGTCAACCACTTTAACTACAGTTAAAGCCTATGGGAATTTTTTCACTTGCCCTAAGATCCCTTGATGCCTTATGTCTTCCAGGATCTTTCATAAAGCACCATTCAATATTCTCACATGTGTTCAAAAATACATCTGTATTACTTCTATGAGTTACCATGAGAAATGGCAAGGGAAGTTGTTTTAAAGGGACACTCAAGGCACCATAAGCAGCTTACCTAATTGAAAAGATTATGGTTCCTAGAGTCACCAGGAGCTGTTCTGCTATTCAGTTTTAAACAGTTTTTGAGTAAGTTCCTTGCGCACCTACAGCTTCGCCCTTGCCTGCAGCTTTTGCTCATTAGCCGAGCACCGCTGAGTGGCAGTGATAGACTGATAGCTGATCCTGACACCCACTGCTGGTATAAGCTGGTATGGCTATGTCTCTGCTGAAGCGATTCTCCAGTGGGGTCTGAGGCAGAAGTACTTGGAGACCCTCATTTAGTGTTAAACCATTAGAAAACTGTTTAATGCTGAACTGCACGATTCACTAGGGAGAATCCATGCACCATAACTACTTTGATAAGTTGATGTGGTTATGGTGCTTAAAGAGTCCCTTTAATTACCTGCACATGTGGTTTCTGTGTGTGGGTTTTTTCTGAACATGCAGAATTAAACAAGAGCCACAAAAAGTGTCAAATTACATTGTCACCACATACTGCAATCACTGCTAGTGTTGAACGTTAAGTTGGCACTAGCAGATATATGAAGAAAAGACCAGCTGCAATGGGGAGTTCCTCAGATATTCACAGTCTTTTAGGGTCTGGCAGCCTCAGGCCTGGGGGGCAAATCCAGTCAAGTGGCCCATTGCACCCCCGAATCAGCTCACCACCCATTCCCACCTTTTCCTGTTTTTATAACGGATATTGATGTTATGCTAATCAGTAGCTCTTTGCCATACCCACTCCTTTGCGGCTCCGACTTTCAATGTTGTTAGAGCGCAGGCTGAGAATCTCTGAGCCTGTGCTTTGACTCACTAACTGAGCACCGGAGCCACAAGGGAGAGGATATGATCTGACTGCACCTACTGCACCAATGGACCACCAGGGAATCATTTAACCCCTTGAGGACGCTAGACGGTTCAGGACCGTCATCGGCATTTTTCCCTTGCCGACCGACGACGGTCCTGAACCGTCCTAAATTTAAAATGTACTTACCCGATCGCCGTCGTTCCCCCGGCGGCGATCGGCGGTACTCCCGGTGTGGGGAGACTGCCTGCAGCCCAGACAGTCTCCCCATGGCGGTTTAGGACCCCTGTGGCCATGTGATCGCCCAACAGGGCGTCCACATGGTCACAATAGGTGTCCTAGTCTTTGCCTGCAGGGGGACTGTCTGTGCTGACAGGCAGTCTCCCTGCAACTGTAAAATCAAAGAAAAAATGTAAAGTGAAAGTTAATAAAAAAAAAAAATATTATTATATATGTGTATATATATGATATATAGATATATATTATACCTATATAATATATGTCTATATATCATATATATAATGTCATGCACTGTACATATATTAATATAAAAATACACTTATAATTAATTTACACACGTATATATATAATATATATAATAACTATATATATTGTATATATATATTATTCTAAAATACGAATAATAAATAATTTAAATTAAATTAAAAAAAATAAAAATAATAATAATGAAAAAAAATTATATATCTATACGAAATTTTATTCTAACTGTATTTTGATATTAATATATACATATTTATATCAAAATACACTTAGAATGAAATTGTATATATATCTATGTATATATAAATAAATAAAAATAATGCGAACTATTCATATGTCCATATACAAAATTACATAAATAATTATATAAATATACACGTAGACTTCAAATATATAAATATGCATATATATTTAAATTCTACGTGCATATTTATGTAATATTTTTACATAATTAAGTTATTTTATTGATTGCAATTTAAGGGACCTGCCTGCCAACCCAGACCGAAAGTCCAGAAAATTTAATTTTCTATCACTGTATTTTACCCTGTAACGTTCTATGACACCCTAAAACCTGTACATGGGGGTACTGTTTTACTCGGGAGACTTCGCTGAACACAAATATTAGTGATTCAAAACAGTAAAACAGTAAAATCATTGCATTTTTCACACACAAACAGCACTTTTACTGATGATATAATTGTTGTGATACATTTTCCAGTTTTGAAACACTAATATTTGTGTTCAGCAAAGTCTCCTGAGTAGAACAGGACCCCCCATGTACAGGTTTTATAGCGTTTTTGAAAGTTACAGGGTCAAATATATGGGTCAAATATTTTTACATTGAAAATGGCCAGGTTGGTTACGTTGCCTTTGAGAGCGTATGGTAGCCCAGGAATGAGAATTACCCCCATGATGGCATACCATTTGCAAAAGAAGACAACCCAAGGTATTGCAAATGGGGTATGTCCAGTCTTTTTTAGTAACCACTTAGTCACAAACACTGGCCAAAATTAGCTTTCAATTTAGTTTTTTACTTTTTTCACACACAAACAAATATGAACGCTAACTTTGGCCTGTGTTTGCGACTAAGTGGCTACTAAAAAAGTCTGGACATACCCCATATTGAATACCCTGGGTTGTCTACTTTTAAAAAAATATGTACATGTGGGGTGTCATTTAGTAATTTATGACAGATAATAGTGTTACAATGTCACTATTGATACATTTTAAAATTGTATGTTTTGAAACCGCAATATCCTACTGTACTTATAGCCCTATAACATGCAAAAAAAATAGCAAAAAACATGTAAACACTGGGTATTTTTGAACTCAGGACAACATTTTGAATCTATTTAGCAGTTTTTTTCATTCGCTTTTGTAGATGAGTAAAAGATTTTTCACATAAAATTCAAAAAACGTGTATTTTTTTCAATTTTTCATCATATTTTTTCATTTTTTTTTAAATTAAATTACATGAGATTATATAAATAATGGTATGTAAAGAAAGCCCCTTTTGTCCTGAAAAAAACAATATATAATTTGTATGGGAACAGTAAATGAGAGAGCGGAAAATTACAGCTAAACACAAACACCACAAAAGTGTCAAAAAGATGCCTGGTCGCAAATGTACAACATCGCAAAAAAAGTCCGGTCCTTAAGGGGTTAAATTAAATATGCTGGTGTCCCAAACTTGTGAGCTGTGTTGGCCGCCAGGCGCCTCTGTTGTCATGGCGCCCTACGTCACTCCACAGCTTGCACACCTCAAAGGTTGGCCCTGCTGACACTGGCACTCACTCTCAATAACACACACACAAACCCTGACAAACACTCACTGACAGGCAGACACACACATTCAGTGACAGACACTTACTTGACAGACACACTTACTGACAGACACCAGTGCCATCTTAACAACATTATGGGCCCCAGGGCAAAGCAGTGCACTGGGGCCCCTCCTACACAACTTACAGGAATAAAAACTTAAATTATAGATACAACGAAGATTATATTTATAAGTACCTCCAAGAAATGCAATGCATACATACAATACATACACACAGACTGCTAAATACAGTCACACACCGACTGCTGAATACACGCATACAGACTGATGAATAGACGCACACAGACTGCTGACAACACACACAGACAGACTGCCAAGTACACAAAGAGAGTGCTGAATACATACACAGAGTCCGCTGAATACACACACAAACATACACACAGACGGCTGAACACACACACAGACTGCTGAACACACACACTGCAGTGAGGGATGCAGTGTATGTGTTTGTGTGTACGGGTGCGGTGTGTGTGGGGTGCTGTGTGTGTGTGTGTGGAGTGCTATGTGAGTATAGAGTGCTATGTGAGTGGGGTGCTGCATGTATGTGGAGTGCTATATGTGTGTTGGGTGCTGTGTATGTGTTTGAGAGGTGCAGGTAGCAAATGCTTTTTGGTTTTTTTAATACTACTATACACTAAATACAATCTATATGTCCCCCACCCTTCTTCTTACCTTTGGTGAAAGAGGCTGGGACACAGCCAGCCCTGGTGGTCCAGTTGTGAATTCTGTACAGCCTGCAGCTTGTCTGGCTGCAGGCTGTCTCCTGTCCTCCTGCAAGCAGAATGCTGTGTGGAGCATTGCCTGCTTGCGGGAGGAGGGATCTGCCTTACAGGGGGCCCTGAGGTGGCCGGCTCCTGGGCCCCCCAGGAGAAGAGGCTGGCCACAGTGGGTACATACCTGGTGGCGAACCCCGGTATGTACGCCACTGCCTCTGGGTCCTCTCCCCGGGGTCCAGTGACTTCCATGCTCTTCCTACTCCTCTCTGCTCCCTCGCGCAGTTTAGTGATGCGTGGCCGTAATTACATCATATTCCGGCTTCCGGCATCACTAGAGAGGGCACGCGAGGGAGCAGGAAGATCATCAGCAGAGGCAGTGCTCCCTCGCCGCCGCCTGCCTCCTTGCTTAGCCAGCCGGTATATTCCTGCAGAGTAGGCACCTGCCATCTGGGACAAGCAGGTACCTACTCTGCTTTGCTACCGGGGTGCCCTAGGTGGCCAGCTGGCCACCTGCTGGACTCCCTGTGGCAGGCCAACGGAATGGTCCGCGCTGTACAACCTCTCCTCCTGGTGGCGAGCACCGACCCTGCATCGGCCGTTTTTCAAACTATTTAGGGCGGCCCAGCCTGCCCCTGCTGGAAACCACAAGTGCCACGCATAGGTTACTTACCACTGCACTATATTAATAAAGGGGGACAATAAATATCCATATGCTCATGAACCATGGAAACTTATGCTATAACCTTTATGTTCTGGTACCCTGAATTCAAGGATTGGCACTGCACAAAGGAAGGTACGTTGTGATTATAGAGAGAAATGCAAACATGACCCACTCACTATGCAATGTGGAGTTATGACATGAAGCCCCTTGTTGCAACCCATTGAGTCAGTTACCTTATTTAGGTACTTTTTGAGGTACTTAAAGGGACACTATAGTGACCAAAACAACTTTATCTTAATTAAGCAGTTATAGTGTGTAGATCATGCCTATGCAGTCTCTCTGCTCAATTCTCTGACATATAGGAGTTAAATCATTTTTGTTTCTGCTTATGCAGTTCAAGCAACACCTACCCTGGTAGTGACTCATACAGCCTGCATGGAAAAAAAATGGTTTCACTTTCAATCAGATGTTAACTTACTTTAAACATTTTGATCACCCTGCTCTGTAAATTGAACTTTAATCACTCACAGGAGGCTCCTGCAGGGTTTAGCAAGCTATCAAAGCACAACATAAGAAATTCTAAATTAAGCAGAATTTGCAATAAATTAAGTGTTAACATTAGATTACTCTTTACAGGAAGTGTTTAGGAAGGCTGCATAAGTCACATGCAAGGAGGTGTGACAATGGCTGTATAAATAAAGTGATTTAACTCTTAAATTGCAGAGAATTTAGCAGCGAGACTGCAAGGGCATGATCTATACACCAAAACTGCTTCATTAAGCTAAAGTTGTTTTGGTAACTATAGTGTCCATTTAAGGATTTGATGTGTGTCAGTATTCCTGTATTCTGCACCACACACATATATGTATACGTGTAAGAACAATCATAGATACATACATACATACACACACACCACATTATTATATATATATATATATATATATATATAATAATAATTAGAATACAAGATTCAGCGCCCAACTTTTGCCTAAGTTAGTTTGTCAGTGTTTGTGGGTCTGTGTGTGAACCTGTGCATGTATGTCAGTATGTGACAAACTAACTATGTGTGTCAATCTGAGTAATTCTGTGTGTATATGTGCCTGTGGGAATATTTGTGCAACCGTGTACGTGTATTTCTGTGTATATGAATATGCCCCTGTGTGTGTGGCAGAGCATGTAAATAAAAATGTGCATGCAAACACACTCCTGCATTCATACACTAAAAAAAACCTTGCATGCAATCACCATCTCTACATACACCCCTGCAAATAAATGGCAACACTACACACAGGCATTCAAACATCAGCATTATACATAAATACGCAAACATTCACACAAATATACTCAAAGCATGCCCACATTCACAGACACTGCAATAAAATAGAACTGCAAGGATGGGTAAATAGCAGATCCACAGCTTGCAAAGCATCATAAGATTTGTACGGCAGCTGAAGATCTACCTATTGGTCACCTCTGCTCTATAATGATAGTGGGAGGCCCTTAGGTTACCAGTTACAGCCTTGGTATTGTGGCACACTTATGCAATGCATGTTTATATACTGTAACTAACACCCCATTATTTCATTCCTAAATTAGGTGTTAAAAAAAAAAATAAAAAAAAAAATATTCAATTATGTGAGCGTTGAAGTTGCTGTTTAGTGAATAAGTCAGTTCACCGGACCCTGTATGATAGATATGATATATATACACACATACACACAGAGAATTCCTCCTCAAGTGAATAAGTGCATTAAGCTTGCCTCATACTTCAGGCCAACATTTGATGACAATACGTGATATATAAGCTCATCTTATGTTTTCAGGGTAAATCACCAAAGGGGCACAAGCTGTGTGACCATGTGTGACCATGTTCCTTATGATAGCTCAAAGATCTAATTTCTGAACATTCTTCCCGTGGATATACAATGGCAGAAAGGCTGATAAATGAACGTATGTTTGTAAACCAATTGCTATCCTATTAGGAAGAGTGGACTGACTGCCCCATTATCCATTCTCTTAGGAAGAGATTGACCTACATGTGTCAGTTGTACCACCATTTCTCAAACAGGCTGCCTGTTCCTCCTGAGTGATGGTTTTTTTTTTAATATTTTTTTGGGCTTACTTGATTGTAGCTTATATTTCTTTTTAATTTGCAGAATATAAACAGAATGTAAAAACAGAATCTCAGTGCTAAATAGCATATCTAACACAGCAAAGTGTAGCAGGACAGCAAACACATATCTTGTCTGGGAAATGACTGATGTTTTGTAAAGAAGACATGTGAGGCAGTCCTTGAATGGCATGGTTGCATTGATAGAGACTATCTATATATCCAGATGTTTGTACATATGTTGTCTTTTATTAAATGTGGGGCTAATCTAGATGGCATGTCTGAATAGATTGTGCTATTTGTCAAATTGCTATTGGTGTCTGTCATACGGGAAACATAGATGTCACATGGGGTTATTTCCTACAATACAATCATTAAAATGTATGCCAGAATCTGGATTGGCTCAGAGCTGAATCTACAACTTTAGGGCTAGGTGCGGAGTATGTTGACTGGCATAATTCGAGAGGATATATGTATGTGCATTTCCACTGTCATAGTAGCTGCTATGGATTATGGGTAACAATCTAATATACTACTGATCCTTGTGGCTCCTATGCTATTGCAGTGTTAGATAAAGTCTGTGCACACAACAAGAAACAGCCACCATGCACAGTACAGGCTGAGCACGAAGTAGCAACCCAGGAAGCTATTAACAAGACAACAGACATTTCTGATGTACAATGAGTGGAGCACTGCTGTAGTGGTACAAACTATCGCATTACAAGTAAATAAAAAGGAAAACCAAACACTTCCATTGTGGCTGCTTTGGCATGGATCTGGAGCTGCTGCTCTAGTAGCCCCTGATGTTAAAGGGACACTTCACTGCCCAAATACAAAATGAGTAAACATCACTGTTTAGTAGATATACCCCACATGAATACATCCATGCATTTAATTGTGAATTTTTTTCATAGGACTTAGATCTTAAAATAGCTTGCAGAAACTGAACATCTCTTGTCTGCAGCCTTTGAAAGGCCTCCTCTTCTAACCCTGCCCAGACTTTCTGCGGCTGTCCAATCACAGACTTAATGCAGCTCAATGAGGCGTCATTGATCACAGGCACTATGAGCAATTTCTGCCTCTTGAGTTCAGTGCAAATAAGCTAACCAAACCAGGAAGTAACAGGACCTGTTGTCTGCTTGACAGCAAAGGGGGTGTAACCAGATTAATTCATAAAAGTGTCAATTTCTACTGAAAGCTGCACTTTATCCAGAATGAAAAAAATAATAAATAGGACACAATCTACACATACAAAGCTTTTCAGCAAGTGCTTTACGGGTCTGGAGTGTCCCTTTAATCTAGATAAGGAATTTCATCCACTTTCTGTAGATGTCACTTTAGACGCTTTAGATGCAGGGTAACAACAAATGAGTTGGATTTCTTTTTAAACTCTAAAATGCATTAAATGGGTGAGGGACAACTGATGGCTGAAGTGTAACTTTTCTTACCAAATTTTAAAACAGTACATCAGATAGCATACAACACCATAATGTCTAGGTGTATTTGAGCACATACATTTATCTAAATTAGGCTTATCTATGTGGTGACAAAAGAAGAGAAAACGGTTCATTTGTTGTCTTGATTATTGATGTATTTATGTGTTAGTTATCCTTTCCAATAGAATAAAACTAACAATTATAATGACCCAGCTCAAACTCTACAATTTTGCTTTAGTGCAGTAGTCTGGAAGTAATTGAATCGAATGTGATAGCAGCCTTGAAATAAACAAAGGCAAATCACTGCTGACTTAAACAGTTGTTTGATAATCAAATACAGTATATGACTAGGGAATAAAAAAAAAACCACATAAGAACAGTAGTAACAATACATTTAGTGTCTAAAGAGGTTGTGCTTGTGTATGCAACTGATTCCTTTAAAGGTACACTACGGTCTAGAATGCTTCTTTTCATTCATATATAGGCAATGCATTAAATGTGTAGATAAATCTGTATATACAGTATCTCACAAAAGTAAGTACACCTCTCACATTTTTGTAAATATGTTTTAATATCGTTTCATGTGACAGAACTGAAGAAATTACTTACCGTATATACTCGAGTATAAGCCGAGTTTTTCAGCCCATTTTTTGGGCTGAAAAACCCCAACTCGGCTTATACTCGAGTCAGAGTCTGTATTATGGCAATTTGCATTGCCATAATACAGACCGGGGGAGAGGGGGGCTGGCAGAGCTGTACTTACCTTTCCTGCAGCTCCTGTCAGCTCTCTCCTCCTCCGCGCCGTCCGTTCAGCACCTTGGTCAGCTCCCAGTGTAAGTCTCGCGAGAGCCGCGGCTCTCGCGAGACTTACACTGGGAGCTGACAGAGGGAGCTGCACAGACCGCGCGGAGGAGGAGAGAGCTGACAGGAGCTGCAGGAAAGGTAAGTACAGCTCTGCCAGCCCCCCTCTCCCCCCCACTGAACTACCAATGCTGGACCACCAGGGAAGGAGAGCCCCCCTCCCTGCCATATATCAAGCAGGGAGGGGGGATGAAAAAAAAAAATATAAAAAAAATAATAATAATAAAAAAAAGGGGTATAAGGACCACTATGGGAGGGGGGGGGGTATAATGACCACTATGGGAGGGAGGGGGTGGGTTAAGGACCACTATGGGAGGGAGGGGGGTATAAGGACTGCTATGGGAGGGAGGGGGGGTATAAGGACCACTATGGGAGGGAGGGGGGGGGGGTAAGGACCACTATGGGAGGGGGGGGGTAAGGACCACTATGGGAGGGAGGGGGGGATAAGGACCACTATGGGAGGGAGGGGGGGATAAGGACCACTATGGGAGGGAGGGGGGGATAAGGACCACTATGGGAGGGAGGGGGGTATAAGGACCACTATGGGAGGGGGTGGGATAAGGACCACTATGGGAGGGAGGGGGGTATAAGGACCATTATGGGAGGGAGGGGGGGTATATGGACCACTATGGGAGGGATGGGGGGATAAGGAACACTATGGGAGGGAGAAGGGGGATAAGGACCACTATGAGAGGGAGGGGGTGGGATAAGGACCACTATGGGAGGGGAGGGGGAAGTAAGGACCACTAGGGGAGGGGAGGGTGAAGTAAGGACCACTAGGGGAGGGGAGGGTAAGGACCACTAGGGGAGGGGTGAGTCAGGACCACTGGGGGGGGAGTGAAGGAACACGGGGGTGGGGAGGTAAGGACCACTGAGGGAGGAGGAGGGGAAGTCAGGACATATGGGGGGGGGGAGGGGGCGGCAAAAAATGTTTTGCCTACGGCGGCAAATATCCTTGCACCGGCCCTGCACACACTGCATTCACACACTGCATTCATGCACACACACACTGCATTCATGCACACACACACTGCATTCATGCACACACATACTGCATTCATGCACACACACACTGCACTCATACACACACTGCACTCATACACACACGCTGCACTCATACACACACACATACGCACACACTGCATTCATTATACACACACTGTAAATAAATATTCAATTAATATATTTTTTTTAGGATCTAATTTTATTTAGAAATTTACCAGTAGCTGCTGCATTTCCCACCCTAGTCTTATACTCGAGTCAATTAGTTTTCCCAGTTTTTTGGGATAAAATTAGGGGCCTCGGCTTATATTCGGGTCGGCTTATACTCGAGTATATACGGTACTCCCTAAACTGGATGCACTGCAAGCCTGGTGTCCCCATTACAAACCAAAAATCATTGTGCTCTCAGAATCATGGTTAACGACTAAAATACAAGACTCTGCCATTGCAATACAGGGTTATTCATGTTTTAGAAATGACAGAGCGCAGAGAGGAGGAGGCATTGTTATTTATGTTGACAATTCCATAAAGTTCACCCTCTTACAAAACTTTAGCCCTCCTGCCACCTTTGATTTCCTTTCTGGCACAATTGACATCCCGTACAGTAAATTAATCATTGTTGCAGGAATCTACCGCCCACCTAGCTCCCCAGTGCTTTCCCTATCTGAAATAGCCCATCTCCTTAGTGAAATCATAGCTCAAACCCCAAAAAGTGAACTGTTTGTCTTTGGAAATTTTAATATTGATTGGCTGAATCCTAAAAAATAATACTTCTTGCTCACTGTTTAAGACTTTGCAGCTAACAATTAAAAGGACCACTCTAGTGCCAGGAAAGCATACCTGTTTTCCTGGCACTAGAGTGCCCTGAGGGTGCCCCCACCCTCAGGGATCCCCTCCCGCCCGGCTCTGGAAAGGGGAAAGGGGTTAAATCTTACCTTTTTCCAGCGCTGGGCGGAGAGATCTCCTCCTGCTCTCCTCCACCGATCCTCCTCTTCTCCTCCCCGTCGGCTGAATGCGCACGCGCGGCAAGAGCTGCGCGCGCATTCAGCCGGTCACATAGGAAAGCATTCATAATGCTTTCCTATGGACGCTTGCGTGCTCTCACTGTGATTTTCACAGTGAGAATCACGCAAGCGCCTCTAGCGGCTGTCAGTGAGACAGCCACTAGAGGACATAGGGGGAAGGCTTAACCCATTCATAAACATAGCAGTTTCTCTGAAACTGCTATGTTTATGAAAAAATGGGTTAACCCTAGAAGGACCTGGCACCCAGACCACCTCATTAAGCTGAAGTGGTCTGGGTGCCTAGAGTGGTCCTTTAATCTCCTACCCAACTCGCATAAACATTAAAAGCCATAACTATACCCTGCTTGACTGGATTCTCACCACTTCTCCTGATAGAATCCAGGAGGAAGTGTTCTCCCTAACAGTTTCAGTGATCACTGTTTAGTGTACTGCGTGCGCAAAATAAAGGCTACTAAATCCTCTACCAAGGTTTAAATCACCAGGTCCTTCAAAAAAAATTAAATTTTGAATCCTTTCTTAATGACATCAAGAACCTCCCATGGCACAGATAAAACATTATCCCAGATCTAGACTGTGCAGTTGAATTCTTTCAATCTGAACTCCTATAAGTTTGGAATTTGCATGCCCCGCTGCATAAGGTGATAGTAAAAGAAGCACATATGAACTGAATCACAGCTGACCTCATCCAAATGTACCAGTTTCGGGATTCATCGTGGTCAAAGTTCAAGCGTACTGGCTCTATTAACGATCACTGTGCATATAGAAAATGGTGAAATATATGCACAAAACAAACAAACTTGGCCAAGGCCCAATATTTCTGTAAAAATCTGAATAACCTATCAAACCCTTGAAACTTTTGGAAAGTCATAAATAAATTACAAACTCCCCCAATCCACTCCCAACCCTCCGATGTCAAAGTGGTTAACCAAACCCTGCAACTTTCCTTAGATGTAGCAAATGCCTTTGAAGGATGCTCCACTACCCCGATTGCCAAGCTAATAAATGACACACCTCCTGAAACTACAAATGTGAATCAGGCCCCACTGAATTTGAAAAGACCCAATATAGACAAGTTCATTTTTAGACCTGTTCCTATTAGTGTCATTAAGAAACACCTTAATAATCTCAAAATGAAAAACCAGTCTGGACCTGATCATATCCCAGCAATGATGCTAAAGCTCAGTGCGCCAGCAATTGCTAAACCTGTCACAACCCTAATTAACACATCCTTGCTGTCTGGATACATAACCAAACTTTGGAAGACTGCAAGAGTAGTGCCTATCCATAAAAGTGGTGACACTTCTTTGGTTTCTAACTATCGCCCAATATCATTGCTGCCAGTATTGTCAAAAATCTTAGAAAAATGTGTCCATATGCAACTATGTGAGTATTACCAACTATCTGACCTCTGATCAATCAGGTTTTCGCTCGAATCACTACAACTGCCCTCTTAAAAGTTTGCAATGACATCCAAACTGGCATGGAACAAGGAGACCTAACTGGAGCTATTTTCCTTGACTTTACAAAGGCCTTTGACGCAGTAGACCACAACATTCTACTACACAAACTCAAAAACTCAGGTATTGGTGATTGTCTGCTAACCTGGTTTCGATCATGTGTATCGGATCGCTCACAATATGTGTCTATTTCTGACAGCGAATCCCTCTCCCAGTCACTATTACTATTCACATTATTTATAAATGATCTACCTAATGTCTGCTAATCCTCAAATGTACACATTATTATTATGTTATTATTTATACAGCGTACACATGTACACAGACGACACTGTAATCTATGCAAGCAAATCCAATCTACCGCAGCTTGAGGCTGTGCTCCAAGACCAGTTTACAGAGGTAGAAAAGTGGATTGCAAAAAAACAAACTCTTCCTAAACACTGACAAAACTGTCACAATGATCTTTGGAACAGTACCTAAATTACCCAATTCCCACCTATCCATCAAAACAAATTCAAATAGCACACTGACTACAGTCCACTCTTTCAAATACTTGGGTATGTTGTTAGACCCCAACCTATCTTTTGGCCTCCACATAGAAAAGCTTGCATCTAAACTTTATCCAAAACAAGGTGCCCTGTACAGAAACAAATCCTGCCTATGCCCTACAGTAAAGGAAAAGATTGTACAGCAAATGCTGATGCCAATCATTGATTATGGGGATGTAGTATATGCACCTGCATCGCAATCCCACATTAATAAACTCAATATATTGTATAACTTGTTCTGCCGATTTGTGCTACAATGTAATTACACGACCAACCATTGTGACATGCTAAAAGTACTAAACTGGCTGTCGCTGGAATCCAGACGCACCCTTCATCTTTCCAGCCTTGTGTTTAAGAGCTTTTCTGGGAAACTCCCACCCTAGCGCAGCAGAATGCTCTCCCCGGCTGTCATTTTGTCTACCATTGTATTCTGTGTGAAAATGTGATTTATAGCACATATATCACAGGTGGTAAAATCCAGTGGAAATGTTCTTATGATTGATATAATGTGATTATATGATTATAAATATTAACAAATACTATTCAAGTTTTAGGTTACTTTTATATATACATATATACATACACACGTGTGTGTGTTTTGCTCAGGCATAATAGACAGATAATTCTGCTCTTTCAGGCCATCTCTTGCTGTGAATAGCACATGCAGTTGTTGTCTTATCACTGAAGAAATACTCTAGGGAAAGTTATAAATTATATTCCAGAAGAAAAAAAAAGAAGAGTTGTGTCCTAGAAGCCAAAAGTGACCTCACAAGCTGCCACCCACACATACTTACAATTGTGATCCATCACACATGTTTCCTTTCCTACGTTACATAAGAAGCAATTTCTAGGAAGGAGGGGAAGTTCGAATATTTTACTGGCATAGTATTCCATAGCTGCACTGTTTGACTTCCAGATGTTGTAAGGACCTGCCCAACAGAAGCTAAGAATCTGCACTTGATCGGCTCAGTGAGAAGTTCCTGGCAAGATGAGGCACTCTGGTTGAAAGTAACAATCTGCACCAAGGGGTAGCCAAGAGGTAGCTCTTCAGCTGTTGTTGAATGGCAAGGACAATGATCCTCAGCAAGTTATTTAGCTCGGTTTATACGATTAATGCAAATTAAAAATGGTAGGTTATCTAACATTCACAGTTTGCTTTTTTTGAGTTGTATTTAATCTGATCTGATAAATATGTCCTTCCGGTTACCAAAATAACTTTGCCCTTTGGAGATCTATAATGTGATATTTTTGCACAACAGTTATTTTCAATTAATCAAGCAGGTGGATGCGGTTTTTCTATATATTTATATTTTGATAAAAAGTATGTTACTAGTAAACCCAATCAGTAGAAAAAAAAGACCAATAATCCCAAGACTCATTGCAGTGGTATTTTTATTTAATGAAGTTGCATCTAATGTGTGCTCCAGAAAAATGTTGTTATTGGAAGTTATCCAATATATTAGGAGCTAATAATTTATGTAACTGAAAATGTAATTTAGAACACAATCAAATTTATCTTATTTACACAGATAATTTTCAATCATCATTTTAGCATGAATTTCATCTGTGAAACTCTGTTACATACTTGTATATCATCCAAAGAAAAGAAGACAATCGTGGCATGAAAGAGGGGCTGAGGGACTAGACCCTAAATATAGACATTTGGGAGATATATTATTTTGTGTCAGGAACTGGGATTAATCTTCACACAGAGAGTTGGTTTCCTATACCAAATATACAGGTGCAGAATTACGTAGCCCGCATTTTAACAGAAAAGGGGCAGTATAGTTTAATTGGTGAGGGATGGGTGGCAAGGTAAGATGAGAAAAAGAATACATTGTGAGAACTGACAGATTGCCCTTGAAATTCTCTACCTTAGGCAATGCTATATTTCCATATTTTATATAGCACTGCCTAAGGTACAGAATTCCAAAGTCAACCTATTGATTCTTTGAATGATGCAAGAGTAAGGAGTAATTTATATAAAAGTATTGAGTGGGAAGAAAATGACTAGCTATATCATAACTTAACATGGTTACTATACAATCTTAGCTTGTGGTTACTTAAGGCAAGGTATGTTTTTATTTTATTTATTTTTTTGCGTGCCTTAAAAAAAGATAGATAGCTATACAGCTAGGTAGATAGACATACAGACAGCATAGTCAATAAGATGATCACCATTACTATGCTGATAAAGTATACAATCATTACATGATTATTACATACATAAGGGTATTTCATAGTAGATTAAGTGTGGTGTAAGTAATATGGAAAAACCTTAAATTATCTGTGGTCTGAGTTTGCAGAAGGCAATATTTGACTTACATCAACTTGACAAATACATTCACATAACCATTATGCCAAACTACAGGTCTAATTGTAAAATACATGAACATTGAAAGCAGACATACGTCTACCTGCTTCTTCTTAGGAGCTGTATGACAAGCTAAATAATAGCGAATCAACCAAATATCCTTATTTAGGGGGAAGGGGCGCAATCCCAATTTCTAGCTAAAAAGTCCTTCTGCCCACCTTACTATACTAATGCCCCCTTTTTTTCCCCAAGAGCTCCTTATTGCTGGTGTGTCTGTGGGTAAAAAAGAGCTCTGCAGCAATACTATTCAAAGTAATGCATTTAGAAATCAATCGGTGTAAATAAGATACATTGTTCTAAATTACATTTCCATTGCATAAACTGTTATTACTAAGTCATCTGCCATTTTTCAGAACAGCTCCACCCCCGGCCACACTACATTCACCCCTCTAAAATTAACGAGTCCCTCTTTGTCCATTTGAAATGTTAGGAGGTATGTAATGGTAATTTACAAGTGAATGCTCAAATACAAGGCTGACACCTCATTTCACAGGGGACTGTTCCTTCCCTTTCTTGTTGTCCCAGCCCTGTCCCACATTTAGAACTCCCAGTGCTGGGAAGTATGCAATAGTGAAGCTAGAGAGTAACTACTCAATATTTAAGGTATGACACATTTAATATGGAAATGGATTGGGGACTTTTCTACCCATTAATAAACTTCCATGACCTCCACAAAGTGCAGTGTGAGTAGTTGTTCTGGGTCTCGTGATTAATGGAGAACCCAGCTGTTTCCGCTCTCCTACTTGATGGAGGATACCACAGATCACTGGAAGGGGACAAGCTCCCCACTGAATATGTTATCTATATTGCTTGTACATTAGTATATCGTACTCCGTATCAATATAGAAAATGCCATAAAAAGATGGCTGAAAAGTCAGCATTTAATAGATATACCCAAAGGTCTAACATCAAGTTATCGAGATCAGTATAATTTGCACTCCCCGACATGATTGATTTATTACGGATAGCTCATAAAATTTGGTTTGACTGTTATCCTTGAATTATGTTCCCAGAAAGCAAATAACAAGATCAGTAGAAGATTTTCTCTGACCTATGTGTCTCTGACCCAGGACCATTGCTGTTGTAATAAATTCACTGGTAGAAAATTTATGTCAAGAACATACAAGCATATACACTGTAGCAGATTTTGAGAGCAAAGGTCATAATTTTAATAAAAGAGGTGCAGCAAAATGTCATTAATTCTGAATATTGTAATTAGATTTTCTTATGATTTTCATTTCTGTTTTCAAAGAAAAAATGTTTATATTCACAATCAACATTCACCTGCAAAAATGTAAAAAAAAAAAAAATGTCTATACCTATAATTCTAATCTGCTATGTCAAAATGGGTGGCAGCAATATAATTTATTAATCTATCATAGCTATTGAATATTTGGATGTAATATATTTGCAGGTAGCTATTATTAAAATATGTGATTCTCTAGACAATAGAAACGTATACTTGAAGAAAATGAAATACCGTACTTAATTTGGATTCTAGTTTTATGTTATCGTATAATGAAATTATTGTTCTGCTGTAAAATTGTTGTTTGATACAGTGGACATTTTAACAAAGATACAATTGTTTGTAAAATCTATCATTCTTTTCTTCCACTTTCAATAAAAAATATTAAAATAAGTCATAAAGTTTGAATGTTCTATACAAGTTCTGTTTAACATTTATATAAAGCAATTTTGATTATATCATTATTTCTAAGCCAAGAACTGAAATCAAAAACATTTTCGCACAAGCAAAAAAAAAACAAAAACAAAAAAAAACAAGTATCTGAGTAAAAAATCTGATACATATATGGAACTGCATTTAAGCAGTACTTTCAGCTGAGAAAGAAAACATGCAATGATGGATCTTCCGATACCAGAAGTGCTAAAAGATAATGGAAATAACATGACAAAACAACCATCTGTAAAAAAAAAATAAAAAAAAAAATACATTAAGAAACTGAGCAAAAAATATTTGATGAATAAGCCTTAAAGGAGCATTTTAAGAAACATTATCAGTATATCCTAATCTAGGGGTTATGTTGTGGTGTCTGGCATTATCATGCTGCGTATGGGGACGATGAACAGGGAGTCCTTTTACAAATTGAAGGATTTGAAGAAGGAAGCACCTCTACTGGTCTTGGGGATCTCCTGGGACTTCTAACAGCCACTAGATGTCTAATAGCCACAAGATGCATGTTTACACTAAATGTAAACATGGCCAGAAATGATGCCCCATTACATTAAGGAGTGTCTCTTTAACATTACTAGTAGTTTATGTATGTCTTGTCATACATTAATCTAATCATGGATTCTTAACTATGCATAACATAAATCACTGAAAGGGCGGGAGCTTATGGAATTAATACCTTCAAATATAGCAATGTATTGAAAGAAGGATAGGAAAGTTCATGGGTAAAAAGGTGTGTGTGTGGCAGTAACTCAACATGTATGATTTTTGCTGTGAAGCTCACCAGTGCGCCTATAACAAGATAACTAGCCTTTGATGACATATTTATGCTGCACGTTCTAGTCAATTGTAACCTGGAATGTCCTTTTCAGAAAAAAATGTAGTGTTGATAACTATAAAGGGACATTATAGGCACCCAGACCACTTAATCTCATTGAAGTGGTCTGGGTGCAATTCTCCTGTTCCTTACTCCTGCAATGTAAAACATTACAGTTTCAGAGAAAATTTTGATCAATTCCCATCCCCCCATAATCCCTCCCAGGTTGATTGCAATGTACACACTATAGTAAACCAAATTATGAAATAAAGAGCCCTCACCCATCACCAATATGAGATACATTAGTTTCTCCTTTTATTTGAATAAGTAGCCCTCACCCTCAACCATTAGTGAGGACAGGGGAAGGTTGCCCCCTCATTTTATTTAATAGCCACCATCTACAGTAACGGTTGAGGCACAGGAATCATATTTATCATATATAGAATATGAGAACATTAGCGATCTGTCCAACCCCCATTATTTAATTTAAAGCCTCCTCCCAATGTCCATGACAAGTTTAGATGTTTCCCAAGTTCCCCCCTCCCCCTCTCCACATTTAGTGAATAACCCTGTCAAAACGACTTCCTCTATATATCTGATTGTAGATGCATGGTGTGAGAGTGGCTAAAATTCTGAAGGATTTCAGAAATCTGGGAGTATGCCACAAGGCTGCCCTGAGCTGGGCATAAAACTTTTTTTGAGGGTTTTTTTTTTAAATGAAGAGACAAGTGCATTTGTATGGATACACAAATTAAAATACAAAAGAATATTCATTTCAGGAATGCATATGGTGCAGCAATGGAAATGTCCTCTATCTTGGTCCTTCTTGATTACACTGGCACCATAGTTAAAGGATCACTATAGGGTCAGGAACACAAACATGTATTCCTTACCCTATAGTGAAAACCCTTTTAGGTTGGCTTGCTCCCCCCCCCCCCCCCCCCCTCTTAGCCCCCTTCAGAATGGGTTAAAACTGACCTTATTTTCAGCTCTCCGTGGGTCTGCCGGCGCTGGCCCAGCCCCGTTGGTTACATCATCAAAATTGCCGCTTTTTAGCCAATCCAATGCTTTCCCGAAGGGAAAGCATTGGATTGGCTAAAATCGGCAAGGGGCCGATTTTGGCCAATCAACACCTCCTCATAGAGATGCATTGAATCAATGCATCGCTATGAGGAAAATTCAGCGTCCCCATGCAGAGCGTGAGGGCGCTGAACAGCAGGGCCGCTTACTGTGCAGCCCTTAGCCAGGAAGCCCCTCCATTGGCCATCTGAAGAGTGGCCACTTGGAGGTGTCCCTAGGGGCAATGTAATGCATTTTTGCATACAAATGCCTGAAGGGAGCTATTATACTCACCAGAGCAACTACATTAAGATGTAGTTGTTTTGGTGACTACAGTGTCCCTTTAATAAAATGGGCTTCCATGTCAGGGGGCACTGCCGTCACTTGTGAACTCTATATTATACAAAGCTCAGCTTTTGTAAAGGGTAAATTGGAGAGCACCTTGATTCTGTGTTTGTGAAAGGGTTATAGAGAGGCTATGAAAGGTAACATTTTTTCAGATTTGATATATGATCTGGTATAAAGTAGCTGGCCAGCTTCATCATCCTCCTCCTCTGCTGTTGTTTGAACAAATCATGGCATATTAAGGAGAACAGGTTGGTAAACCACAAGAATGCAGAACTGTCTGTGCTGCAGAGACTAAGGGCTGTCTCTGGCAAGCAGAGTTGTGTCTGACTTCCCATTTCATTGCCTGTTATGAATTCCTGAGTCCTGACAAGTGCAGACAGCTCACTAAACAATTCATGTTTTCAAGCTGCCTGGCCCACTGCATGTAATCATACTGTGCATGGCTTGCACCATGCCTGGGAACTTTCAACACTAAATGTAAAATCTACAAAGTAAAAAATCACTCCATCATAGCCACTCTCTGGAGAAAACTATAAAAATATTGTTCTAACACAACTGAAATCAGTAGGAGTAAGGATTTAAGAGAGATCCTTAAATTAGTCACCTGTATTTCCGCAAGGGACATGCTATTATGGGCGGCTCAATCACCATAATAGTGTAATTCAAATGGAAACCCATTCTGCTAGTGCCCGTGTGATTGAAATATTTCTCTATTAGCTTGGCACTGTTGTTAGAATGCTGTTGACAAATGCCTGAATATTTAACATATGGAATTAGTATATATTTGCAAATTATAGCGATTACATGCATAATTATTTAAAATTCTCTTAATGTTAGTGTCTGTATATCCACCGCTTTTTTCCACCATTTTGTGCATTTGTGTTTTACTGCTTAATAACTATTTAATACCTATTTTCTTGCACTGTTATGTTGCATATAATATTTTCAATATGTCACTGAAATATTATTATTGTTATCATTTATAAATTAATAATATTATTATTATTATTGGCATTTATAGAGCAACTTATTCCGCAGTGCTTGTCATAAAGGGGGCAATTTAACAATAACTATCAAAACATTTTACAGAAACAGCAAGTTGATGAGGACCCTGCTCAAACAAGCTTACAATCTAGGAGGGGGGAGTATAAAAACACAATAGGAAGAGTTGCTTTATGGATAGGAACCAGGCAAGGTGGAAAAGTATCAGGGTTTGAAGGTGAGAGTGAAGTGGACAATAGACCTACTAATTAAGTTCAGAGAGTAATAACCGTTATTCTGGAAGGCCAATGTAATTCATAAGAGGTGAGTTTTTAGGGAATTTATAAAGGATTGGAGACTAGGGGAGAGTCTCATGGGGAAGGCAGGCTGCTCCATAAGAATGGAGACACCTAAGAAAAGTCTTGTAAACATGAGTTAGCCGTTCAGGTATGAGCAGCAGACAAGAAAAAGTCACCAGCAGAACGGAGCGGCCTAGAAGGGGCATACCAATGGATTAGAAATGTAGCTGAGCGTAGTTGGTAAGAGGTTTGTAGATAAGAGTTAATATTTTTAATTGAATGATAGAAACATAGAGGAGGCAGATAAGACCCATTCGGCCCATCTAGCCCAATTTTCTAAATACTTTCATTAGTCCCTGGCTTTATCTTATAGTTAGGATAGCCTTATGCCTATCCCACGCATGCTTAAACTCCGCACAGAAAAAGACAAGTGGAATATGTAGCCAACTTGCATAAAGCAGGTGGGAACACAGATCCACCAGGGAATACCTCCTAAATTGGAACGTCACATAAATAGGAAAAACCTTTATTAGAAAAGATATATATAATAACACACCAAAATAATGTGTGAAACAATGAAAACCAACACCTAGTAAAAAACTTTTGGCTGGATCTAATAGTAATCTTAGATAAAGTAGTGTAGTGGGAGCCCGTGATATTGTGAAGTACAATAATAGTACAACTGGAGATAAATCACTGTATATAGCCCATAGGAACACAGTATAAATAGCACGATTACTAAAGAATCAATCAAATGGACAGGGATAGTGTCTCACAGTGGTTGTGGTACCATAGAGAAGAGACAATAGTTAGCAAAATGGGGTTTAGGTAGAGGCACAGTGTCCTAAGGACGCCTTAACACGTACAGGATCCAATAGCCTATAGTATAAACAGCGCTCTGGTACACAATAGGAGTAAGGAGTAAAGGTAAAGACCATTAATGAGTAACCAGCTGGAGCCCTGAAAAACGTAAAATAGGGTAAATAGCCAAGACCTAATACACCCTAAGCTAACTGTTCTCAGGAAGCCACTACTAGCTGCTGCTTCGAGGCAGCCTAACAAAAAAAATCCCTCCCAATTGAATAGTAAGACGCCTGGATAGCGTCGAACACAGCCCAAGTTAAGTAAAAATCAAAGTAGAATTTAAATAGAAATCATAGCGTCGGCTATTTCGCTCGACGCGCGTTTCGGCGTGTTACAAACGCCTTTGGCTCTTGACAAAGGCGTTTGTAACACGCCGAAACACGCGTCGAGCTAAATAGCCGACGCTATGATGACACCGGCAATCTTATGTTAATAATAGGATATTAAAATTAAATTAAACTAAGCATATGTTATTCTTAGTTTAAAAAAAAAAAAAAAAAAAGATTTAAACAGTGTGTCCAAGTTCCGAGCCTAAACAAAAATAACAATTTGGGCATCAAAACACCTTTCTTATTCATCAGGCATTTTAGTTTGGAGTTTCTGAAGGAATTAAATAGTTGAATCTTCAGCTAAAGGAAAACAAGATTACATCTGTAGTTTTAGTTCAGAGTCTGACATTTCAGAGAACCAATTATTTCACTGTTAATCTGGCAATATAACAACATCATTTTACATATTAAATCTTAGTTACTGTGTTATATACCTTGGCATTTAATTTGCCAATTTGAAAGCGGAACCTTATAACCAACCCAAATGGCTGCTACAGAGTTAAACGACTGCAGAAATAATACAAACTCCAACTGCATTATAGAAAATGTGAAGTAGGCAGTGCATCATCTGTTCTTATTGAAATATGACTTTCAGAGATAGAAGCAATTTAAATTAGATTATAACATCAGAAAAAAAAGACACTTGACCTATCCAGGGCCCCACACTCCAATCTACTGCACCTGAAAGCTCATACTACTTATCTGTTCTTCATGAATGCTGCTTTACACATTGAAGGTATTTCTGACTAACTGCATCTGGGAATGAGTGCATTGAACATGATGCATAGCATAAAACAAAACTATATATCTGGTAAACAAATAAATACTTAACCGATAAATGCACCACTATTTCACGCACTAATGAGTTAAAACATATGATCATTAATTTTCCTGTTATCGGCCAGGGTTAAACACATAACTATTAGACTATGATAAGTTGTGGCAGTGATACAATGTCTATGTAGCGGACTATTGTGTAGTTGTAAACAGAAACACTTACTTATAATTGGTGGTGGTTTACCTTAATATCAGATTGTTTGCTGAGTAACCCTGTAGTTCCCAATCCAGTTACAATGAACATCAACAGTATAGCATTAAAGGAACACTATAGGATCAGGAACACAAACATGTATTCCAGACCCTATAGTGTTAAAACCACCATCTAGCCCCCCTGGGCCCCTCATGCCTCCCTAAATATAGCAACATCTTATTTGTATTCAAGCCTGAAGGTGTAACTCTGCATGCTGTTTGCCGCAGAATAGCAAGCTGTCTACTGACATCATCAGAAGTGGTAGCCTGATCCAATCACAGTGCTTCTCCATAGGATTGGCTGAGACTGACAAGGACGCAGATCAGGGGCAGATCAAGCACAATTCAAACACAGCCCTATAGTTATCACTAGGCTGTAATGTAAACACTGCATTTTCTCTGAAAAGACAGTGTTTACAGCAAAAAGCCTGAAAGTAATAATTCTACTCACCAGAACAAATTAAATAAGCTGTAGTTGTTCTGGTGACTATAGTGTCCCTTTAAGATATTTCCCAATTACGTTTCAATGGATATGATGACAAAACCTGGTCCACTGGTATGCCTTGAGTACTAGGTTGGGAATCTCATTGATCTGGATGCTATGCACTCACATTTAATCAGGATGGTATTTGTGTTTTCAACAAAGTTCTTGCTGCCGGGTACTACGCAGTGGATATCAGTTGATAAATCAGCACCTTGTAATGAAACACAATCAAATAAAATATAGATTTGTAATACTTTGTTGAGAATCCTTTGCAAGCAATGCCTGGTTGAAGTCTGAAAGGCATGAACATCCGCAGTTGCTGTGTTTCCTCCTTTGTGATGCTCTGCCACGCCTTCAGTTGTTGTTTGTTTGTGGGTGTTTCTGTCTTAATTTTTGTCTTCAGCAAGTAAAATGCATGCTTGATTGAGCTGAGATCAGGAGATTGACTCACCAATTGCAGAATATTCCACTTGAGTTTTGGGCCATTGCCCATCTGTAAAGTGAAGCGCCGCACAATCAACTTTGCTGAATTTGGCTGAATCTGAGCAGACAATATATCACTACACACTTCAGAATTCATCCGGCTGCCTCTGTCTTCTGTCACATCACCAATAAAAACTAGTGATCCAGTGCCAATGGAAGCCATGCATGCCCATGCCATCACACTGCCTTCAACATGGTTTACAGATTATGTGGTATGCTTTGGATGAACCATTTCAAGCCTTCTCCATACTTTTTTCTTCCCATCAATCTGTTACAGGCTGATGTTAGTTTCATCTATCCAAAGAGTACTATGTCAGAACTGGGAAGATTCTTTAAGATGTTGACTGGTTTGCACCATGGGGTAAACCCTCTGTATTTGTTCTCATAAAGTCTTCTCTTTCTGGTAGACTTGGATAATGATACACCTACCTTCTGGGGAGTGTTCTTCACTTGGCTGGGTGTATGGTGTGAAGGTTTTCTTCTTTAACATCGAAAGGATCCTACAATCATCCACCACTGTTGTTTACTGTGGACGTCCATTCCTTTTTGTGTTGCAGAGCTCACCAATGTATTATTTTTTTTCTCCAAGTGTACCAAACTGTTGATTTGGCCACTCCTAATATCCTGGCTATCTCTCTGATGTTTTTTTATTTATTTTTTTATTTGCAGTCCAAGGATAGCCTGTTTAACTTGCATTGAGGGTTTCTTTGATTGCATGTTGTGGGTGCAAAGCAACAGCTTCCAAATGTGAAGGACACACTTGGAATCAACTCCAGACCTTTTATGTGCTTAATTGATGAAGAAATAATGAAGGGATAGCCCACAACTGTCCATGAAACAGCATTAGTTATATGTGTATGCACAAACTAATAATTTATGGTTGCAACACACGAGCGTGTAATACATTAGAAATTGACAATGTACTGTAATTGTTGGTATCTCTTTCTAATATATAGAGCAAGTTTTTAAAGCAGCATTGGTCCCTTGGAGAACAATCTTTTGTCGTAAACTGATGCAGCCCCATGAGGTTTTGACTGTACACTGTAATTTTACACAGGACAAGTTCTCATGTTGATCTCCTCAAAAGGTATCGCAGCCTACAACAATTTTTATTTCACATCCTGTATAATTATGGCAAAATGTACAGGCGTAATAGTAGGATTGCAGAAATGGGGTTGTAATATGATATTTAATTTAATGAGCAGGCCGCAGAGGTAAGAATAAGTTTCTAGATTTCTCTACTTTTGTTTTGCTAGAAGGAGGCTGATGTTACCTTATATTATTTAAATAATACGCATATATGCTTATACTGGTATTATTTCTATTAGACAAGTAGATGGAATATTACAGAAACATATTAGACAGTGTATAATTCTAACAATTCTAACTCTTTTAGATTAAAATGAATTTTTTAATTCTATAGCCGTACAGTAGTAATCAGAGCATATAACAACTATTTAATCTTGGGAACGATACTCACAGAAAAAACAAATGTTGATGATGCATTTTAAAACACACACACACACACACACTTCAAAGAAATAAAAAAAATATCAGGAAATGTGATCAAGCAATTTACTCCATAGGAACGATTTGTGTGAAGTAACAATAAGGAATACTGATTAGAATAATTCTACAGAAATAATACATTTTGCACATACAGGGTTATAGGGAATTGGATTGTAAGTCATGTGCTATGCAAGTGGTGGACACGAAAATAAAAGAACCTTCCCCATAAAAGTCAAGCTTGCACCAGGCTCAAAGACATTTCTTCGATGTGGTCAGGCAAATAAAAAGTGCTACTAAAGCTTGTGCTAAGGGCTAAAATGCCATAGATTCTAGAACACGTCTAGTGCATTTCAGCATGTTCTTGTGCTGCATTTTGACTCTCGTAGATTCCCGAGAGCCAACACAGTGCAATGCCAGGTCTGACAAGAACACCTTAGAAAAGACAGAGATGGAGACTTCCAGTAAGGGGCATATTGGAGGCACAAAGATGGTGGCACTGTGAACAAAGACCCGTCAGGAGCAGCAGGACTTGAAAAATGGTAACACCTGTTCCCTTGTGACGGTGTAATAGGTAGACCAAAAGAATTACCGGGGTATGGGGATATTAGAACGTGAAAGAGACATTTTAATGGGTGCTTAGACACCTTTACTATTATTGTTATAAAACCATAAGGCAAGGGACCGGCAATCTGTAAGGGCTAGAGACGTCTCTGTTTCTATGTATGTATATGATTGTCTGTGTATAAGTAAAGGTGTTTGCAGGCATATATTTGTGTGTATGTCATGTAAGCAACTGTGTATGTGATCATGTATTTGCTTTGTGCATACACTTGCAAAACATGCAAGTGCATATTTCTTCCAGCTTTCAATCATCCCTGGGCAATAGACATAGCCAGGTGTTTTACTGTGAAAGTCACAGCAGGAATAAAGGTATAATTTTCTTTTGTTAACATGACACTCTGAAGAAGTGGACATAAAAGCCTTCCCTGACATAGAAAGCACGTCAAAGGCGACATAGTGAATGTAAAGTTAAACCAGCAATGGCAATCAATACTTCTGACTGCTTGTCATTTTATAAGCAGTGGCAATCATAAACTTCTTAATACTTGGAATCTCTAGAAAAAGGTCACTTCTACTGTGAAGATTAAAGGTTACTTGATACCTCTATGCTCTGGAGGTAATGATGAATGGCTACTGCCACCATCTCCACTGGCATGTGATTAGGTTAGATGGGGGTAAAAAAAAGTACTTATTTTATACTTAAAAAATATTTTCTGTCAATTTTGAAAAAAAATTGTAACGCATCAAAAACCCATCAGAATAACATTTTTACTGCGTAGTTTCTTTTTAATCTGTGTTCACTCGACCTGTAACCTAAAGAAATGATTTTACCTGTGTTGTAAATAAACCTCACATTTTATTCACACATTTTAGACACATAAATAGTGAAAATCACTAAGAATTTCAGGTAATAGATAATCACAGGTAAATGGGCTGGAATATGAAGGTTAATGTTGTTGCAGACATATTAAGCATTATCTATCATAAAGTGCTCGTTTGATGAAGAAATTACCTCCGGCACTGTAGGGGAGGATAAAATACCATATATGCATTATACAACAAAATTGTAAACAGATGTACAGATTTAATTTTATTCTAAGTTTCAATTTTAAAGTAAACATTCTATACACCTTAATATTTTATAGTGCAACAAGGAAAGTGACATAATAGGGGAACACACAAGATGCATGTTGTATGAACCATGTCTACCAGGACCAGTGCTAGGATTTTTAGTTACACAGGCGAAGATGCATTTTGGTGCCCCCCACCCTCGTTTAAAATAAGGTTCATACAAACACAGAAATAATCATACAGAGACATACAGACACAGACAGAGACATACATGCAGGCATATAGACATACATACAGAGGCATACCGTCATACAGACACATACATACATACATAGACAGACATACAGAAACATACATACAGAGACATCCAGGCATACAGACACATACATACATACAGGCATACAAAGACATACACGCATACAGACATACAGACACATACATATATACAGGTATACAGAGACATACAGGCATACAGACACATACGTACAAAGACATACAGGCATACAGACACATACATTTGTACATACAGAGACATACAGGCATACGGACACATACATTTGTATATACAGAGACATACAGGCATACGGACACATACATTTGTACATACAGAGACATACAGGCATACGGACACATACATTTGTATATACAGAGACATACAGGCATACGGACACATACATTTGTACATACAGAGACATACAGGCATACAGAAACATACAGACACATACATGCATACAGAAACATACATACAAAGACATACAGGCATACAGAGACCTACATACATACATACAGAGACATACACACATACAGAGACATACACAATTACATACTAGTTCAATCTTTTTTTTTTTTAATTCTTTATTTTGGTGTGCAATAAAAGATAAACAAACAGGCTTGTATTGCCACGACAGCTCTACAAGCTAAATGTATATAAACAATTCCATACAGTGTCATGGCATGAGAAACAAATGCACATTTTTATATGGTGAAGGGATATTCTTCAGTATATACTGTAGTACTATTTGCGTTACAATTATATGCATGCTAAATAAAATAGACTCTGTGCTGGAAATGATAGTGAAAGCCGTCAAAATATATATGACCCCGCTAATAATATAACTGCTTATACATGAATTAGTATTCGCTGATCAGAGAGGTTGTATATAGCTAGGTGTGTGTACAGACTAGTGCATTTTGACTTTAGAAAAACATTCAATCTAGAATTAGTTGTGTCGCTTGAAAACTATGTGAAGACCTCATTTCTTGGCTGCCTGAGCTTTGAGAGAGTGATTGCAGGTTATGTGAGGCTTGAACTGTAACATGCGTGGCTACAATAAACATTTACATATCTATTTTTAGATTTACAATAATGTGTACAAAATTGTAATTTATTTTAAACTTTGCTTTCAATCTGGTTTTGGTTGTATTCCACGTCTATTAATTCAGAGTACTTTGTTTTCAAAATTGGAAACCAGAAGTTTGCCTGCGATTTAGTCCCGTGTTTGCCACTGGTGGGCGCCAGGTCCCTGCAGCCATGCTGGTTGCCGAACTGGACCTTGCATGTGCGGGCAATCAGTCGTCCGTGTTGATCGGTGTCCGTTCGGTGCTCTGAGGGGATCTGCTTACAGGGCTTCAGCGCAGGGACATCTGCTTTCGCTGACGGGACTCGTTCTGCAAGAACGCTTGTGTGAGCCTGCATCTCCGTCTCCTCCGCTCATTCAGGGCCTGTGTGTTCTGTTGGACCGGGTGCGGTAGGTGCCAGTCTGGGGTTTGAGGTTGCCGGTCTGGGAATTGAGACGCTTACCCCTGGTGTCGAGCCAGCCCCTGCCCGCCATCTGCTTGTGGTGAGTTAAGTGAGGAGAGAGCGTCGGTCTTCCACCCAGCCACGTGGTCTCCGCCATTGTAGTTGCGGCCCTTGGGTGATGGTTCGTCCTGGCTTTGTGTGGGGCTATGAGGTGTGGACCGGGATCACCCCCACCGGTCCAGAGGGGGGGGGAAAACGGGGCCAGGTCCACCCAGCTTCATACTTCTAGCATGGCCCTATTAGGCAGGGCAGCGGGGCGGCGGCCGTCCACCCCGCTCACCGCCAGAGTAGGCCCCATCGTGGGCGGCAAAAATCACCCCCCCCTGAGGGACTAAAACAGTCTCTGCAAGCCTCGCCTCAGTTCGGGTGTGCCTCCCTGCAATGTGCTGAGTCTGTCAGTCGTCAGGTCTTTGCAAAATTCCGATTTTTGTGCCTTAATCGTGGAAAGATTGCAGGAGTCGCTTTCTTGTGCGACTGTTCAGCTCGGCGGCCTGGCCCCGCCCCCCATACTAGTTCAATCTTGTCCCCTGGATGCATGCTGTCTGGCTCCTTGGAGTCCTGTCCTGCAGCTCAGCCCCATCACAGGGCGCCAGCCGCGCTGTGTGGTACACAGGGAGCAGGGATATGATGTCATTCATATCCTCGCCCCCTCCAACACATGGCGGCGGGCACCTGGTCGCAGGGGTTGCAGGGCTGTGACCCCTGCGACCGCGGTATGTACGCCAGTGCATGCAGATGCACACACAATTAAAGGACCACTACAGACACCCAGATCACATCAGCTCAATGAAGTGGTCTGGGTGTCAGGTCCCTCTAGTTTTAACCCTGCAGCTGAAAACATAGCAGTTTCAGAGAAACTGCTATGTTTCACCGAGGGTTAATCCAGCCTCTAGTGGATGTCTCACTGACAGCCGCTAGAGGAGCTTCCGCTATTCGAAAACACTGAACGTCCATAGGAAAGCATTGAGTAATGCTTTCCTATGGGCGGTTTGAATGCATGCGTGGCAAGAGCATTCGGAGCTGAGAGGCGGAGGGATCCCCAGCGCCAAGGGAGTCCGGCGCTAGAGAAAGGTAAGTCCTGAAGACACACACACACTCTCACGAACAGATGCATACACACCAGCTAACAGACACACACATTTACTGACAGACACACTCAGCGACAGACATACATACACACTCACTTACAAAACATACACTCTCACTAACAGACATCAAACAGACTCACTAATACACACACAAACACACTCAGTAAGAGACACACAGTAACACACTTACTGACACTCACTAGCAGACACACTCACTGACACTCACTAGCAGACACACTCACTGACACTCACTAGCAAACACACACACTGACACTAGCAGACACACACACTGACACTAGCAGACACACACACTGACACTAGCAGACACACTCACTGACACTAGCAGACACAATCACTGACACTAGCAGACACACTCACTGACACTAGCAGACACACTCACTGACACTAGCAGACACACTCACTGACACTCACTAGCAGACACACACACTGACACTCACTAGCAGACACACACACTGACACTCACTAGCAGACACACACACTGACACTCACTAGCAGACACACACACTGTCACTCACTGACACTCACTAGCAGACACACACACTAACACTCACACTAACACATTTTTTTTTTATTTAATCCCTCAGCCTCCTTACCTTTTTGGAGTGCTGAAGGGATTCCCTGGGGTCCAGTGGTGCTGCTGGGCTCCTGGGCTCCTTGGCTGGCTGGCTCCCTCCCTGGCTGGCTGGCTCCCTCCCTCCCTCCCTGGCTGGCTGGCTCCCTCCCTCCCTCCCTCGCTGGCTGGCTGGCTCCCGGGCGGGCGCGAGGGAGCACTCTCCCATGTGTGCTTCCTCTTCAGCTCCCTCGCGCACCGCGTAGGGATGCCGGCGCCGGAAGATGACGTCATCTTCCGGCTCCGGTATCAGTATGCGGCGCGCGAGGGAGCTGAAGAGGAAGCACACATGGGAGAGTGCTCCCTCGCGCGCCCGCAGAACCGGGCGCTCGGCCACACTACAACAGGTCGTCGGTTGGAGGGGAGCGCAGTGCGCTTCCCTCCTTCCGGTCAGCCTGATTTTGCGCCCCCAGGGCCGGTGCGCCCTAAGGTGGCCGCCTGGGCCGCCTTATGGTAGCGCCGGCCCTGATGTCTACCTAAAACAAACTACAAGTAACTTTTAGAGGCTGTCTATCAGGCTGTCTAAGAGAAACTGAATAGCTGCCACACACATTTGTGAGATCACAAATACTTCCATTCATAAAAAAAAAAGGAAGAAAAAAATTAATGGAAGTACTTAACAAGCTAAAAGTGGTGGCTGCACTTAAGAGTAATTCACTTTTTTAAAATAAGTATAAGCACTTATGGCAGCTAAGTTATACATCCAAAAAAAACTCGATGTGCTCCATTAAAAAACAACTGAAGGACTGGGATTGACTGAGCGGACTAAGCAACTACTTACTGGTCTCTGCTTGTCATGAGAACAACAAAATCATTTTTTTTATTTGTATTCATACTAGACAAAAAAACTGAAGAATTAGCTCCTGTAGCCTGTAGGCATTATGAGATGTTATACGTTTCATCATAGGAACACTATAGGCACCAAGACCCTGAACCCTCCAAATGTAATTCTTGCAGTTTTTAATCAACTGCAATAATTACCTTGGAGGGTTAACTCCACCTCTAGTAGGAGAGACTTCTGGGTCGCTTTATGGTGAATTATGGTTGCCTGACACTAGACGTCCTCACGCTATGCATGAGGAAATCCAGCGTCATGTAAAACCCCACAGGAAAGCATTATGCATGCTTTCCTACGGGGGAAATACTAATGTGAGCGGCGTCATTGTCGCACATACGCAACAGGTCTCGCTCGCAGATGTCAGTGGAGCGAAGGTGGACCTGAACCAGCACCGATGTCCCTCTGAGCTGGACTCAGGAAAGTGACTGAAAGGTAAAGGGGGGCACTATAGAGAGCTATAGTACCAGAAAAACAGCTTTGTTTTCTTGACACTATAATTTCCCTTTAAGGAGTGGTGCTATTCTCAAGGAAGCCATCTTGGTGGATAAGGCGCAAATATATCTGTGCACAAAATCCAGTGAATTTATAAAACAAACAAATAATGACCTTGTCATTCACATGTTTTGCTTTAAGTAACATTTAATTTAATTATTGTAGCTTTACTTTTTCTAAATTATTGTTATTGTTTTATTTTTTGGCTGAAAAATATAGAAACTTGTTTTCTCAAACCTTACTTTTTATGTTCTTTTTCGTATTCTTTAACAAGGTATTATAAATAAAATAAAAACGTGCTGTAAATCATAACAGTACAATTGATGGAAATAAACAGAGTAGAATAACAGAGTCAACTCAATTCACTGGATATAGATTAAATCAAGTGACTCAAAGGATATATTCTGTAACAAACATATGCTTACAATCAATGGACATCAGCCTTTTTAATGTCAATTACTGTGTGATTCTCCAATAAATCCAATAGCTCATGACACTCATGTATTCAGATGAAGTTATCCGCACTTTATATTAGACAATATGTGAATTTAAGGGGAAGAAGAGTTAAATAAAATTTAGACAATTGTGTGCACTCAACGAATCTTAGCAATAAGTGCTTGCCTGGGTGCTGACTCAGACTAGGAAATCAACAAACAAATAAAGTGAGCGCTAACAGGACAAATGTCAAGTGAATATAACTCTCTTTATTGAATCAGACCAAGTGTCACAACAAAAAGTTCATATTTTTCAGTTCTATAATGAACTTTTCACAAGACCATGGGTCCTGTGGGGGCTCTCTTATGTATATATATACATAATGTGCCTGATATTTCAACAGATCATGTTATCAAATCTTGAACTGAGTGGTCGGTGTAATATTATACAATGTATCTGACACTATGCAAAATGGAAATCCCTCAATGACATGCCAGAATGGGTCTCAGGAGACGGGACTATATAGGGACTATATTAATGACAGATTTAATGACACATTGGTTCTGCCCTCTTCTGTTACTCATATTTCAAGAGAGGAGCTTATTGTGAGATGAGAGACATACTATCAGCTATCTTCAAAGCTTCTCTCCTGGCATGCCCATAATCCATAAGGGAATAATTTAATGATGACAGTTGCAAATAGCTACTTCTGCCCAGGACGGTGAGTCCCAACAATCTCAGGCACGCAGTAACCTGTATAAATGTATATTTTTTTTAGATTTCTAATGCTGCGTATCAACCAATACTAGCGACAACTAAGCTGAACATGAAAATATAATCACAGAAAATATAGAGATTGTGCAAAAAAACAGGTCTCAAATATAGAAATGCATACTTTAACATGCAAGATAAACAAGATCTTCACACATACGATGATAACATCATGGAGGTCATTAGACGCCTAATAAAATGTAAAATCACTTGCTGGTACTCTTTACATCTTCTGTAAAATGATTTAGATGAAATGTAGATTTACAAGGACACAGGGTTGAGTAAAAAAAAAATTCTATGTGCATTTAAATGCCGAAAATTGTGCAGTGTAGACAAATAGTATTAGTTGTTTTATTTATATTTTAAATAGTTGCTTTGCAAGTATTTGAATTAAGGCTATTATTTCTCTGTGCTAAAAATAACACCACATTTTATACAATATTACAGTATCATTACATAATGAGCAGGTTAGTATTTATTAAACAAAAAAAAAAGCATGGAAAATAGAATTTTATTGGAATTTACATAATTAAGGCTGCTCTAGGCTAGTTTGGCATACAGCACACAATTTAAATGGTCCATTGTTCCCTGTGTTAGGCCCAAAGCAGAGATTTTCAGTATCTGACGTAAAGTAAGGTTGTTTTACATTTACATGAAATCCTCACCTCGGTTTATGCAGTCTATGGTGAAAGTGACAGTTTAGACACTTTATGAGCCACTACAAAATCCTCAAAGACCTAGCTGAAAAGCATAAGGATATGATGTCATATGGTCATTGCTTCCTGTTAAAAGGTTGCTCCAAAGAAAAAACAGTATTCTTATAAAACACTTATTTTGGTTAGAGTAACATTTTCTGATGTGGTCTACCACATACCTAATAAAAAATAAAAATAAAAGCGATGAAATTCTACAGCCCAGTCCTCCTTGCCTGATGTTACCCCCTCCACTAGAGGGGGAGAGAGGACAAGGAGGATTGACTGAAGGCATGGAGATGGTGCCATGCCACCATTGGCTGTCTGGGGCCAGCATACTGTGTGCACTGTCGGCAGATGCAAATTTGCACAGAATTGACATTATGCAGCTGAAGAAATAATTTCTGTATATGAAGCATTTCAAAGCAAAACAGTAGACCCAGACACATGCAGACCCCAGGCACCATGACCACTTAAATCAATTAAGTGCTTATAGTGACCCTTTAAAACAACTCAGAAATTCAATAATAAGATGTCTAGGTTGGAGAAACATAGGCCCCTCCGTCCATGCTTTTACCATAGAGTATGAAATATTGTAAACCCCCGGCAACACTAGTAGTGCTGGTCATTTACTGGTACTATAAGAGTAACCACAACCACACACAGATGGTCCACACTCTAAGGTATCCTACCAGGAAATGTTTTGATGTCTTGCTTGCCATGCAATACATCCTCAAAACTAGAGCCATAAGCAAAATATGTATTGTTTTACACTGTGGATATATTTGACTTGCACAACCAAATGTTTCCCCCCAGTACCATGATGTCTGGATATCTGTAGGATATTCAAAAAAAATTACAACCTAAGCTATTTAAGTCTATGAATAAATGAATACATTTGGAGAAAACCAATTGATGTAATGTGACATTAACAGTCGTCTGTTATGGACTGCAGGTCCTATGATGCTTAGCCAGTGGAGGGGGTGAGGGGGTCCTTAACATGTGATTGAAAAATACAAATTTAACAAACTATGTGAATAAACCTAATTTAAAAAAAAGTGCATGGATCAAAGAGTTTGTGGAAAAAATAGCTTGGCATATTTATAGCTGTTTGAGAAATGGAATATTTACAAAAAAAATAAAATTTTAAATGGAATAATGAGATGCTGATGGAACAAAGAATTTCAACATATATGTAGAAATGAGTCAGTGCATGGACAAAGGGAAGCATATTGCATTTAGCCAGATGTTGATAAATATATTTCCACCTGTGTTGTTCTATTTTTTTTTATCATTAATTATGCATGTTTAAACGGTTATGATTGATTTCCAGTATTACTTCCACAATCACATAGTTACATGCCGTGCAGTAATATAATGGGAAACAATGGCATATTGAAAATTGAAAAGAAAAAAAATGAATACAAAAGCTCTTTTTGATTTGACAAGCATTGATACTTACTAATAATCACTTTATTTTCTATCCTACGATGTGGAATAATCAAATGTACCCCCTTTCTGGAGTTGGAGACATGCTTCTTGCTCAGACATTAGTTTGATGAGGTTTATAAATGCGTAAAGAATCACTCTAAGCACTAGAATGGCTTAGAATTACACAGATTTGTAAAAATTGTTACAGCTCTGAGCCTGCCTGCCACCCAAGGCAGATTCACTTTAAAGAAAGATAAGTTTGCTTTAAATACTATTACATATACACGCATTGAAAGAGTTAATATACCGATAGCGATAACGATCCACTAATCATGTAAAATTATAAACCAGCTGTGGAGATTAATAGGACAAATGTAACCAGTTTTGTAGTAATGTTCAAATGGATGTAACATGAATGAAGACAATCGTATGTTAACTTCACAAGTTACCTATAAGCTTTGACTTCTTACTATTATTGCCATTTATATAGCGCTAACAGATTCCGTAGCGCTTTACAATATAAGAGGGGGGATTTAACAATAAATGAGACAATTACAAGAAAACTTACAGGAACAATAGGTTGAAGAGGACCTGCTCAAACGAGCTTACAGTCTATAGAAGGTGGGGTGTAAAAAACAATAGGACAGGAAATAGCAATCAATGTAGGTACATCCTGAAGGAGTTTATTGTACACCCTATAAAAAACAAAACAGGGGGGCGGGACCTGGGCAGCATGGCGACTGGCAGCACTATCAGGGAGCTCCGGCAACTAACCCCATTGTGAGCGCCCTACACAAGCTCTGGAGTGCCCTGTGGCCCTTAATGTAAGACTCACCTGCGTCTGCGACCTACTGGAGCAAACTGAAGCAGCTCCCTCTGGCAACTATGGAGAGTAGAGTGAGGCCTCGTGAGCCCGTCAGACAGGCGAGACGGCCGCTCGCCTGTACTGTGCGGCACTGGGCGTCCGCAGGACAAGTCACAGCTCCGTTTCCCCCACCTCTGGACCGGCGGGGGTTATCCCGGTCCACACTGGCTGGCCTGCAACAACAAGCCCCAGACCCTGAGGCAGCAAATCCTGCGACCTACTCAACAAAGATGCCGGCGGCCTCAGGAGTCAGTGAAGCACAGACCGGGAAGCTACAATGAGACCACACTGACAGATTCCTGCAGCACCTGGACGAAATCTGTGAGCGACTCTGCGCTACCCTAGAGGCAAGACAGGGGCATGCCATACCCGTTCATCACACACGGGAGCCCAGGAGCAGAGTGGGAAGTGGAGGTGGCGGGAAGCCTCTGGGCATCCCATCAGAACACGCACGCAGACACCCACATTCTGGACCACCTAGGCCGCAAGCTACAGAGGGTAAGACCCCAGTGCATCGTCCACACGGGCAGAGGACCGCCCGCAGCTAGCGGAGGCACAACATCCGGTCCACCTGTCTACCCAATGAAGGGCAGGACTTCACCCTTTGAGGCCCCAAGACCGTGGATCCAAGATGCTGGCCTGCAAGTCGGCCTGGGGCGGGAGGCACATCCCCCACAATGTACCAACTGCAGAAACCTGGGACCCCCCTTAGGATCCACACCCAGAGCAACCTGCCGACCGGAATAGGCTGAACGCATGACCCTGGATTGTAACATAATCTAACGCTGACAAATGCGCTTGAAATTGCTTTACACACACTGCTTCCCGCAGACTTGGCCAGTGGCAAGCCTAATCTTAAATGTTGGTGTTGCACTTATATTTCTCATATATGTTCTTTTATCTCTTTGTTGTTGCTTTATTATTTTCACGTCACTCACACTCTAGCTTAAGTCTAGCACAACATGCAACCACTCACTCATAGCTTAGGTAGGCAAGAGAGATATATAGCCACTAGTGATGTTGCGAACATCAAATTTTCCGTTCGCGAACGGCGAACGCGAACTTCCGCAAATGTTCACGAACGGGCGAACCGGGCGAACCGCCATAGACTTCAAAAGGCAGGCAAATTTTAAAACCCACAGGGACTCTTTCTGGCCACAATAGTGATGGAAAAGTTGTTTCAAGGGGACTAACACCTGGACTGTGGCATGCCGGAGGGGGATCCATGGCAAAACTCCCATGGAAAATTACATAGTTGATGCAGAGTCTGGTTTTAATCCATAAAGGGCATAAATCACCTAACATTCCTAAATTGTTTGGAATAACGTGCTTTAAAACATCAGGTATGATGTCGTATCGATCAGGTAGTGTAAGGGTTACGCCCGCTTCACAGTGACAGACCAAACTCCCCGTTTAACGCACCACAAACAACCGCAAACAGTCCATTTGCACAACCGCAAACTCCCCATTTGCTCAAGGTTGGATACCAAGCTAGCCATGTCCCGTTCCTTGTCCTCACTGGTGTGACACTGTGCCCTGGCAGGACCTGAAACGCACACGTGTGAAGGAAACTGACTGCTATTATATTACAGTCAAAAAAGTTGTTTGTTTTTTTTTTAAATGCAAGCTATTGTGACACCAGATATGAGTGGCAAGTGGGCACAGTATACGCTGTGAGCCTGACACACACACTGGCAGGCAGGCAACTGCAATTAGATTACACAGGAAGAAAAAAAAAAAGCAGACTGATGTTCTAGCCCTAAAAAGGGCTTTTTGGGGTGCTGTCCTTACAGCAGAGATCAGATGAGTTCTTCAGGACTGTAGTGGACACTGAATACACTAGCCTAGCTATTGATTCCCCAATTAAATCAGCAGCAGCTACACTGTCCCTCCTCTCACTAAGAATGCAGCTTCCGGGGGGCGGGTCCTAGCTGTCATGGAGGAAAGACGCACTTCGTGTGAGCTCCCTCAATATCTCACTTTAAGCAGCTATCAACAAGCGAATTTCACCCCAGAAGGGGATGACCCAGCAATGTTGCTCCTACCTGACCGACCCAACATGCTTAATAGCGGTCAGCAACTCACCGGGCGGGAGAAGTGGCCGATCTCCCGATCCTGGGATGCCCAGTAGCAGCTACTTCCTGGCAGGAGCTCCGTTACACCCCCCCCCCCCCCCAGACCGGTGGGGGTTATCCCGGTCCACCCCTGAGAGCACAGCCGCCCAGGCTGACATACTCATCTGCGACTCTCCCAATATGGCGGCAGCCGCGTGTCCTCCTGGTACCATCAAAGCATGGCAGGATATTGAATCTAAGCTGGACAGACTCTTTAATCAATTTTGGAAGCAAATAACAAGCAGGAAGCCCCAACAAGCTCCACCACAGCCCCAACAAGCTCCACCACAGCTAAGCGAAGCAGTCCCCATTAAAATCCACCAACGCAAAAGGCGTCGAAGACGGGACCGGAGGCACAAACAGAAATACAGAGCCTGCCCCACGTCAAGCACTCGCCTCCACCTTAAGCCACCACAATCCCGCACCGGACGTGAAGCACCACCGGGACAGATCCGACCACCCGACAAAACAAGCTTCCACCACCTCAAGCTGTGAACCCGGCACTCAGCCAGAGACTTGCCTTTGTTGTTCCAGGTATCAGGGACTCCCAGGGTCTGCACCTGGTGCCCAGAAGGGATCGGATGAGCACAAGCAGTAAACAGCAGCCTGCCAAGCATGTCCCACTATAGCCGATCCTCCACACCATGCCTTTGATCACATGAACTGCTCTCTGCACATTAACTAATCGTAAAGTAGCAAGCGTTTAAACATGTCATTATTTCACCTCCTAAAGAGTTTAATGTCGTAGTTCCTTACATTCACTAGTCTCATCTCATGGGGCGACTCACACTTGATTTATAACTAGTGGTGGAGCTGCTGATATAAATACACAGTTGATAACGTGCAAGCTACATCCTAAACGTTCACAACAATGTACTGCTATATACTCATACCCTCAGTGCAACTAGCCATGATATACGCTCGTTCAGCCTAGCATGCTCAAATATAACACACTTCTGTCTAAAAAAATAAAAAAAAGAATAAAAAAAAAAAAGAATGCAGCTTCCGAATGAATCTAAAATGGATGCTATCCAGGAGGTGGGAGGGTCTGGGAGGGAGGGTCTGCTGCTGATTGGCTGGAATGTGCCTACTCACTGTGAGGTACAGGGTCAAAGTTTACTCAATGATGACGAATAGGGGGCGGACCTAACATCGCATATGTTCGCCGTCCGTGGCGAACGCGAACAAGCTATGTTCGCCAGGAACTATTCGCCAGCGAACCATTTGGGACATTACTAATAGCCACCTTATGAGTCAGCCAAACATGAGCCTAATTGCTAATCTAAAGGAACAGTTATATCTAGCTGTTTTACTAGATATACTTCCTTACCGTAGTTCACTAGAGTTACACAAGCCTATCTGCTTAAACAAAAAATTGTGCATGTATTTTAAATTACCCCTTTGTTACAGATGTCTAAACATTGCGCGAGGATTGCCGTTGGGGTACCTTGTGCACGTATGTCAAACTAATAGGCACTGCAAAAATTTAAAAAAAAAAAACTGTCTCACTGTCTCCGTTGTATGTGTATGCCATGCTCCAGTAGAAGGCACTGCCCCTTTAAAAAATGTTTCATTCAAAATTAATTTCCCAATACATTCATTACCATCCAATTGTAATTGGTAATTATTTTATCTGTGCATGGAAAGACTGATTAGACATGGCAATCATTTTAACGGCTGTAACCTTGAGGTTATGCAGCTGCTTGAAGGAAAGCACTCTGATGTCTGGGGCTCCTCTACAGGAAAAGTGAGACTTCTGTTTAGAGATGATTAGTGAAGACGAGCAATAAGCCAGGATCAGCTGCTTTAACAGCACGTGGGAGAAAAAAAGAAAAATCTTTCTGGCTCACTTGATAAAGTCCTTGTTAAAATAAGGGCTATGCTCTCTATGTTGTATAAGTTAGATGCAGCTTTTCTAAGCGGGAAAATGGCCTAGTGATTTAGTACACAATATTACTAATTAAATGGACGGACAGGGAGTCCTTGGATTAGTCTTCAAGGAGGGCTGTTTTCCAGGATTTCAAATATTATGTTTACATATGCCTTACATTAAACAAATATGTATTTGTGGGTTGTAACAAATAAAATGAAAAGTAGAATTTGTTACCTCTTTATCTTGCATTTGGTGGGCCTACATATTATTTACCTACCATTTACATTTATAAACTTTGACTCTTGCACCTCACAGTCAGCATGGAGAAAGCATATGGAAACAGGAAACTGTTCCCTTTTCTTCTCCTCATTTGCATTGTGTGCTCTGGCTGTGCCTGGATTGAACTGTGAAGCCATTGGATAAATATGGAGTATACATCTCATAGAAAATTGAGAAACATTTGAAAAATATCAAAAATGTTAGAGGCGATTTTGCAGTTTCATTCATTAGTGTAATTACTAGAGAAGTGATGGTTCTCAGTACGCCAAGAGTTTATTATTGTGCTCTTTTATGGTAGTTTAGCGATTTTAACAACTATGTCCTCAAATGAGTATGCAACAGAGTAGTTCGTATAACAGTTTCTGTTTCTTCTAGTAGCAGGAGTACAAGAACTGGGATGTTTTCAGCATCCAGGAAATGTGTACAGATCATTGCAACATTGGGCCATGCATTATCATGCTGCAACATGAGGTGATGGTCGTGGATGATTGGCACAACAATGGGCCTCAGGTTCTCGTCACGGTATCTCAAAATGCCATCAATAAAATGCATCTGTGTTCGTTGTTCATAACATACGCCTGCCCATACCATAATCCCACCGCCACCATGGGCCACTCAATCCACAACGTTGACATCAGCAAACCGCTCACCCACACCAACACCATACACGCTGTCTGCCATCTGCCCTGTACAGTGAAAACTGTGATTCATCCGTGAAGAGAAAACCTCGTCAAAGTGCCAGACACCACTGAATGTGAGCATTTGCCCACTCAAGTCGGTTACGATGACGAACTGCAGTCAGGTCGAGACCCCAATGAGGACGACGAGCATGCAGAGAAGCTCCCCTAAGACGGTTTCTGACAGTTAATGCAGAATTTCTTCGATTATGCAAACCGATTATTGCAGCAACTGTCTGGGTGGCTGGTCTCAGACGATCTTGGAGGTGAAGATGCTGGATGTGGAGGTGTTGGGCTGGTGTGGTAGAAAAGTCAAAGTCTTTGCCTCTCGTGACCCGAAGTGGTACAGCTGAAGGAAAAAACAGTCAGCAGGCCATGGATACAAAGGCTGGACTAGCTCTATTTTGATTCTTGACACTTGGCAGACAAGAAGTTATTAGAAATATAGACTAAATATATAATTGTGTTACCTAAATCTTTATACTGCATAGTTGTTTTTTTGGATTTGCATGTTTTTTTCTCATTGCAGATGGTAAACAGCTGTTATTTTAGAGCAGGCACCTCCTGCACTTATTAAGTAACATTCATAGCAGAAATAAGTCAGCTGTTACACAAACAGCGCTAGCCAAATGTTTCTGCCAGCCATAAAAAGTATTACCCATAAACATCAGTAACATTTATTTTTAATTGTTTCTGTGTGTTTTTTGTTATTATTTTAATTTCTATAACTTTCGTCCAGAGCAGGCAATCATATAAGCACTAAATGCCTGCACTGAAAATACAGACTTACAGAAGGCTCAGATAAGTGGTAACTTGCTGTAGTATAAATATGGCAAATTATATGTTCAAAAGGACTTGGGAATTGTTATAGACAACAAACTATGCAACAATGTGCAATGTCAATCAGCAGTGGCCAAGGCCAGTAAGGTATTGTCATGCATGAAAAAAGGCATTCATTCTCGGGACGAGAATATCATTTTGCCTCTCTATAAATCACTGGTAAGACCACATATTGAATATGCTGTGCAATTTTGGGCACCTGTTCTAAAGAAGGATATCATGGCACTAGAAAAAGTGCAGAGGCGGCTACAAAATTAATAAAAGGAATGGAACATATCAGCTATGAAGAAAGGTTAACAAATTTAAACCTATTTAGTTTAGAAAAACGTCGCCTGAGAGGGGATATGATAACATTATACAAATATATTCGGGGCCAATACAAACCATTGTGTGGAAATCTATTCACAAACCGGACTTTACATAGGACACGAGGCCATGCGTTTAGACTGGAAGAAAGAAGATTTTGTCTAAGGCAAAGGAAAGGTTTTTTTACTGTAAGAACAATCAGGATGTGGAATTCTCTGCCTGAAGAAGTGGTTTTATCAGAGTCCATACAGATGTTCAAACAGCTACTAGATGCATACTTGCAAAGACAGAATATTCAAGGATATAATCTTTCAATGTAGGGTAATAACTGCTTGATTCAAGGATAAATCTGACTGCCATTCTGGGGTCAAGAGGGATTTTTTTGTCCTAGCTTGTTGCAAAATTGTGCTTCAAACTGGGGTTTTTGGGGTTTTTTTGCCTTTTGGATCAACAGCAAAAAACAGGTGTGAGGAAGGCTGAACTTGATGGACACAAGTCTATTTTCAGCTATCTAACTATGTAACTATGTAACATGTATACAGCATTCCAAATATTAGTTATAGTATATCTTTTTTAGGATTTGTTCTCTTTTAATTTTAAGTTTAAAATGTTATTGTTAAAAGGACATTATAGTCACCAGAACTACAGCTTAATGTTTATAGCATGTCCATTTGTAATGCCAACATTGCAATTTCAGAGAAAATACAGTGTTTACATTACTGTCTAGAAACACCTCTAGTGCCCGTCTAGTACTTCACTCGGCCACTAGAGGTGCTTCCTATGTCAGTGATGCACTGTCTGCAGCACTGACATTCAGAGTTTCCACCCTCTGCATGGAGAAGCTGAGCGTTCCTCATAAAGCTGCATTGATTTATTGCACCTCTGTCAAGAAATACCAATTGGCTCAGCACTGCATTTTAGCATGCATGCGCAATAGCTCTATAATGTTTCCCTAATGGAAAGCATTGGATAGGATAAGATTGTCTAGTTTGATGATCTAAGCTATGGAGGATGGGTGAGGAGGGGCCAGCTGTGGCGAAACCAGCGTAGTGTTGGAAAAAATGGGAGTAAACTCTACTCTGAGATCTAAATTGTTATTTTACCACTAGTGTCAGGAATACATGTTTGTGTTCCTGACATTACAGTAACCTTTAAATGTTGTCTGTTTGAATACATCTCAGAATATAAAGAGCTAGATTATTTTAAATTATTTAAGCTTGTCTAGTGTGAATGAATACCATTTTTTTTCTTAGAAATCAATAGAAAAATGTCTGTTTTATTAACAGATGTGAGTTTATCGCTCTTAATTCAACGAGGCAATATGGAGTGATGCCCCTCTCATACAATGAAACAAACTTCAATATCTCGATTCTGCAAATATTACATGCAAGGTCCCTCCAAACTAGTCTCTGCTAATATAGTAGCCTACGCCCACAAATTCATCATGGGCTGCTTGATGTAAAGCAGTGCATGCTCACTCAAATCCCACTTACAACAGGTGGCAATACATTTACCTTTCTCACACATGCAACACAGAATAACAATAGAATATCATCACAGAATAATATGTAAAGTATGGTGGAAAGGTTCACACATTTCACCCATGGATGGAACCCCAGAGACCCAGGCAATGGTCATTAACCTAAAGCACCTTAATAGAAGTAGGATTTATTGTAAATTGGCATCACCCCTGCCATGCAAAATGGGAGTTAGTAAACATACATTAAAACAGGCCATTCATTGTCAATTCAGTCAAGTACACTGAATTAACGGCTTGGCTACAAGGTAACCACAAGAGGGTATGCATTTGCTAAATCTACACAGATATTTGCTGTGTTCAAGTTAAATCATTCTAGTGTTAAAAGAATCAGTTCATAACAAGTAACAATTAAAGGAACACTATAGTCACCTAAATTACTTTAGCTAAATAAAGCAGTTTTAGTGTATAGATCATTCCCCTGCAATTTCACTGCAATTTCACTGCTCAAGTCACTGTCATTTAGGAGTTAAATCACTTTGTTTCTGTTTATGCAGCCCTAAACACACCTCCCCTGGCTATGATTGACAGAGCCTGCATGAAAAAAAACAAAAAACTGGTTTCACTTTCAAACAGATGTAATGTATCTTAAATAATTGGATCTCAATCTCTAAATTGAACTTTAATCACATACAGGAGGCTCGGGGTCTAGCAAGCTATTAACATAGCAGGGCATAAGAAAATCTTAATTAAACAGAACTTGCAATAAAGAAAGCCTAAATAGGGCTCTCTTTACAGGAAGTGTTTATGGAAGGCTGTGCAAGTCACATGCAGGGAGGTGTGACTAGGGTTCATAAACAAAGGGATTTAACTCCTAAATGGCAGAGGATTGAGCAGTGATGCTGCAGGGGCATGTTCTATACACCAAAACTGCTTCATTAAGCTAAAGTTGTTCAGGTGACTATAGTGTCCCTTTAAGGCAAGCAGAAAGTGGATAAATCTCTCAAAATATGATCTTCCCTCACCGCTCATCAGGTACATCAGCATAGTCCCTCCACATTTTTGGGGGGATACCATTTTTTTTTATTGGGTAAATCAGTAAATTCCAAAACCATTCTGCAAATATAGTTCCAGTTGCTCTACCCATTGTTCAATTGGCAAGTTCTCTTATTCAAGAGAGGGCTGGTAACTTTTGGCCCGAGGGTAATTATAAACAAACCTCCAGATCTCAATGTGGCTGGTTCTACTGATGATAAGCATGCAACATGTACATTTGGTAAATGTAGGCTGCTGGAGTTGCAAAGTGTGCCATCATATATCTCTGTAACGTCCAACAGTATTACTTGCACATTATAAAAGAACAAAACATGCAAACAAACAAGAAATTAAAGCAGCAGGGGTCACTATTTGGTGCTATAGTGCCAGGAAAACAACTGTTTTTTCATTGCACTATAGTTTCCGATAGATAGATAGATAGATAGATAGATAGATCGATAGATTAGAGTGAGAAAGAGATTAGATAGAAAGTCAGACAAACAGACAGACAGATATATGGATCACTTAAATGATGCTTTAACAGATAAAAAGTACTATGTTTTGTAAAGTACACATATCACAGTCACCATCAAAACCATATGGTTTTTCATAAACAAAGGGATTTAACTCCTAAATGGCAGAGGATTGAGCAGTGAGGCTGCAGGGGCATGTTCTATACACCAAAACTGCTTCATTAAGCTAATGTTGTTCAGGTGACTATAGTGTCCCTTTAACTACCTTTCGCTAACTATTATACATATGTATTAAGGCCTACTTTCAGCTAGAACTGGTCTTCTAGTCAACATGCTGTACTGCTACTTAAAGGGACTCTCCAGTGCCAGATAAACATATCCGTTGGGTCAGTCTGTATAAGTGCTTGAGGTCCAAGAGAGATACCTCTCATCTCGTGACCTTCCCGGTACCCAATGGATACGCAGCCTTCTCAACCACCACGGATCTGATTGTGCCACTACCCTCCCTGCAAGGCAATATCAGGGAAAGGGGAATATATATATATTTTTTTTAAACAATTGTTAAAGTAAAAATTGTAAAGCTCTTCCCTATCCCACTCTCTACACCCCCTGAACACAGTATACGCTAACAGACAGTGAACCCCCACATACAGTACACTTCCACCAACACAGAGTACACCTTTGAATACACACACAGTGCACTGCTCACCCACATACACATTTCTTTCCCACATACCTTTACCCCCACAAACACATACATGCATACTTCCCCCCATTACATAACACCAAAATTCCATATATGTATATATAAAAACAAATATGAAAACTTACTGACACTCTGTAAAACAGCTTAAAACTAAACAAACATACCATGAATAATCAGTATACATATGATGCCAAAATACCAGAGTATTGCAGTATGCAATGATACTTTTTTATTGGACTAACATAATAATTCAAAGACAAGCTATCAAGAGTTGTCCTCTCTTCCTCAGGTCTGAAGAAACACTGATCAATCTGATTGAGTTTAACATTTTTAAACAACTGATGTTAGAGAAGTAGATGGAGGGGGTGAGTGGGGTGTCATAAATAGCAGAAGATGTGCCTGAAAGTGAAAGGTGCAGGTTGGCTGAGAATAGACAGAAAAATAAAATAAACAGAAGAGAGTCAATAAGCCAGTTTAAAAAAAATATATAAAAAAATATAATAATAAAAAAAACAACAACAAGAAAACAGCATGGCATGCTAGTATAGCTGCATATATGTATGTATATAAATTGATCCAATAAAGGTGAAGCGAGAATATTGAAAAAGAACTATATAAGACATTAAGATGTGTTTATATAAAGTTTTGGTAGTGTGTGAGAAAGCCAGAATCTACATTAAAGGGACACTGTAGGCACCCAGACTACTTCAGCTAATTGAAGTAGTCTGGGTTCAGGTTTGTATTCCTGATTCTATAGTGTTCCTTTAAATAAACATTATACAAAAATACCAGTGATATATAATTATGTTTGCCAAGAGTCACAAACAAAACACTTGGCTTAATGAACCTGTATATGCTAATGAAATTTGCATCATAGGATTATTACAACATTTTGCAACTTCTATTCAACTAAAATTCTAACCACATATACAACAGATGTACACATATTAAAGGGACACTATAGTTACCTGAACAACTTCAGCTTAATAAGGTTGTTCAGGTGAGAACTATAGCTCCCTACAGCCTCTCTCAAGTAAACACTGTATTTTCTGAGGAAATAGTGTGTTTACATTGAAAGCTAGGAACACCTCCAGTTGCAGTCACTCAGAGTGAACCAGAGGGACTTCTGAGTTGATTGAGGCATAACACTCCTCAATCCACTCAGATCTGCTGTCAGCAGAGCACAGGGCAGCACGGTGTCTCCTCCCTCTGCATGCAGACACTGAACTTTCCTCTTAGATTCTGATTGGCCAGGGCTGTGTTTGAATCATGCTTGCTCTGCCCCTGATCTGCCTCTTTGTTAGTCTCAGCCAATCCTATGGGAGGGCACTCTGATTGGATCAGGCTACCACTTCTGATGATGTCAGCAGACTTTTTTTTTTTTTAGGCAAACAGCATGCCGAGTTACAGCTTCAGGCTGGAATACAGTAAGATTTTGATATATTTATGGAGGCATGACGGGCCCAGGGGGGCTAGATGGTGGTGTTAACACTATAGGGTCAGGAATACATGTTTGTGTTCCTGACCCTATAGTGATCCTTTAAAAACAATAAACTATGATGATGATGTAGCATAGACATTATAAAATATAAATAAATGAATATCTGTTCACAGTAGTAACCATAGAAAGTTTTACAAATATTATCAATCTGATTTATGCAAGGAAACTAAACAGCGTGTTGGCTTTAAACCAGGGTCTTGGGCAAAACTTAAGGCATCAACACAAATCCTTTAACAGACGTACTATGTGGTGTTTAACATTTCTGTGAAGGATGAGTGCAGGCAACTCGAGACTTAAACAAAATAGAGAAACAAGCAGAATGGACACATCATCTTTGCTAGACCAGATCTATGGCACTGTCAGCAGAATACTAACAAGTAACATTTTTATTGTATTACTATGCTGCATGCCTTGCTTGCTTTATATCAAGTATTTATTTTCCCCTACGGTGAGAACTCCTGCCTAAGTAAAAAAAAAAAAAAAATACAAATAATAAAATACACAACATTCACAAAATAAACATTGGTGCTAACTTTCCGCATTAAAACAAGTCTATAAAACAAAGTTGCTTATGAAATCGTATGACAATATATGCAGAAACTGAAGAAGCACAGTGGATGTTCTGTTATATAGCTAAGGAAGTAAGCACATTTAATGTGGCATTGAAAAAAAAAATGATTTAATGAGTTCTAGGTTTTAATATACATGATGAAATGCATGTTTACTTGTTTTTCCACCCATGATACTTAGTGGAAATCTGTGAATACTTTGGTTATTCATAGAAAAAAAAGATCCCAAAACCCTGAGTCATTTGCTGGTACCGTTAAGCAACTTAATTTAAGTGAACTTATTGCTAAATGATTAACTCAAATGAAGAGCTTCTGAGTCATGAGCCCCTTAAAATCAATGAGAACCTGACTTATAGCTGAAGAACTGAATATTGAATTGCCGTACACCTTTACTGAAGCCAAGTGCTTTCCTTTCTGACTTTTTGACCGTAACTCAAATAAAAAAAAATATCTAAATCAATCATCCCAGTAACAGCTGCATTTCTAAACACTGCTATTCCGTGTTATTTGGCCATTTATTCTACTTTCTATATTCCGTAGTTTCTCTACAACACCGCCCACAGAGGGCAAAGGAGAATAGCTATTGAAGGATGTGCACGGATCCCAGGCCTCCTCATTGTAAAGCACTGATTTCATAGATGCTGGGTAAGCTAATAAAAGACACACGTTTCCAATTAATTCCTTTTTTTTTTTTCTCCAGCAGCAGGTTTCACAGCGGATTTGACTTTCATTTAAACCACTAATCCCACAAATGTTCTTGACCTGAAGTTAGGAGAAGCTAACCACAAACCATTTGCGTCTCTTTAGTAAAAGATAAAGGACTAATTAAAGAAAAAACACAAAAGAAAAAACAATTCTCTCAAGACAGACTAAGAACTAGAATGGAAGTCTTTGAAGACCACTTGAACAAAAAAAATTAAAAAATAAAATAAGAGGTTTTAACTCACAATTAGAGGATTAGAGGATGTTGTTATTACTGGATTCTTTGCTTCATCAATTACTAGGAGGAAAATCTACCATGACAAGTTAAATAATGACAGTACCCTAACTGAGTCTTACTGTTAGTGTAACCACCAGTAGAATGTGTCAGTCAAGAATGTTATCTGGACCAATTTGAAAGGGACACTCCAGGGTGGAAACAAATCCCACTTTTTAAAGCATTATATATACAATGTTTAAAAAAAAATAGCATAAAACCAAATTTTGTAAAAGATAAATAAAATGTAAATAAAAAGATACCTCTAAAGTTCTTTTATTTCGCTAGGTTTTAAGCTTTGTCGGGGAGCCTTGCCCAGACGAGGACCTTACTCTGCAGTACCAGGGAATGATGTACTCGGGAGAAATGCCATTTAACACAAAAAGGTGAATGGTCTTTATGTCTAATCTAAGAGCAGATGCACCACATTTTGCTAATTGCTGCAGCTATAACCACTGTATCAAGGGTTAGGGAACCTCAAAGCATCATAATTGATGCAAGAAGTAAAGGTTGTTATTGTGGAATGTCATTTTTGTGTCAAGTTATCACAAAGGAGAACAAAAGATTCTTGGTAAAGAAGCACACTAACACTTTAGATCACTTTCTCATTTTGAAGTATACTCACAAAGCATGTTGGAAATATACCACAGCTGAAATTTGCAATGTTTTATTGTTTCAGTCAAATGGATAACTTCAAAATGGCATAACGTATCTCACCAGTAAATGGAAGCATTTCAGAAAATGACAGAGTATGGTTGTTTTCTATTGGCAGGTAGAGTGAACTTTCCCTTTCTGTCGCATGCAGAGCTGTGATGGAGTACCTAAAAGTTCTACTTCTTGATAATCTGTCATTGTCTGAAAATTAGCCACACAAATCAAAGTACTGAATAGGAAAGCCAAAGAAAGCACGGTTCATTGAATAGCAGATAACAGTATATCAGATCAGACAATGAAAGACTGATAACACGCAGGCAACTTTACTAAACTAGTCATTTTAGAAGAGTCTGCTGCTTGTCTTTAGTTTACTAATGAACAATGAAGATGGAAGTCTGAAGAATACATTTTTTAACAATAGTACAAACATTACCATTTCCATGTATCCAAGAGGAAAAAAAACCAAAAAAACCAAACACTTTCATTTAAAGGTTCTAACAGAGCAATTTTAAAGGTGCTATATTATGAAGCACAGACAAATTCATATATTTGTGTCACTTTAACCAGAACTTGTCCTAATAACAAAGGATCAATGCTGTAATAAAGGTAATTGTGGAAGAACGGGAGATACGCTGTATTAAGAGCAAGTGTCAGCAAAAATATTTCTCATTGTAAGACTGAATCTCTAGCAGACTAATTTTGATGCCCATGGAAAAATAAATAAATAAATAAATAAAAAAACAGATGATTGTTCCTGTAAACAGCAAGAAAAATAAAATATGCTACCGAACGGAATAAACATCCAACACCCTCTGTATCAAGCTGTCAATGTGTCCACTGATGCACACAAACAACATCTCTCGATGTCCTAAACTGACCTTGGTTTTGGGTCCTGTCTTTAGATCGCGAAGGTTGGCAGATATTTCCTGACAAACTATCCATTGTCCATGCCACCATAATTATGTGAAGTAAGGCATCCTAGTACAGTTTATAGGAGCAAGTAATGAATCACTATATTAGGAATTTGCATTTAATTAACCAATTAATAAACCAGCTGTAATTATAATTTGGAAATGCATCGTTTTAATATCACGGCATGTTGTAGAGAGACTCAAATTGCCTCGAGCTACAACCAATTGCTTCTTCTTGGGAACAGTGTTATGCCAGGAAATCGAATGACTTCATCTCAAAATCATGTTGGTACTGCTCTCACTTGGCATATGAAAAATGCTAATTTATCATTTTGAGGCACAATATTAAAAAAGGCTGCTTAACAGCAAAACAAGTATGAACCTAAGATAAGAGAACCTTGATTTTTGCATGTTTCAAGTGACTCTCTGATACTTGAATGTATTGATAAACTAAAGTGGAGGCATGCATTTTTGACACTATACAAGAAACTACCCTGGCCCTTTCCAAGTTTCTATGTACCAAAATTCACTTTAGAAAGCTTACTTCACTCCTCTGACCCATGGCATGTACATCTCAATTAAAAAACAGCATTTCCCACATTATCAAGTATTCACACAAACCCTCATTCTTTCATGGATTGTATGGCCTACGTGCGTTTGTCAAGACTGTATTATTGACAACTATGATATCTGTTTGCGTATAACAGTAGAGTGAGCACCTAAAGATAGTGTCAAACGTCTATGATCAAATTAATTTATATCATGGAGTGTGATGACTAATTACCATAACATTCAGTACATAATTACAATCAACATACTGTAAATACTCACAGTTGTAATCAATGATGATTTGATACGGATGTGATAGTTTCTTTCATTAAACATGTCAAGTTTGTTTGACATATCATTTTTTTGTGTTTTTTTTTAGATTAATGTGAAAAAAAAATATCAGCTGCTTGTTTTAAAACTGAAAATACATACAAAATGTCCATGGACCAGCAGTAGACAATATGCAACTCTACACCTATTGAACCAAGTCACCTATGATAGTCAACATTTTGCAGAGAATAAACTTGCTGGGTATCATGATACCTCTGTTGTTGAATATATATAAAAAAAAAAAAAGAATGGGGGGCAGAGCTTGACTGCCAAGCTAAGCAGACAGGTGCTGGGTGGGCTGCTGCATTTTCAGCCACAAACACAGTGAAAATCCAGGACTACAAGCCTGAACTCACTCGATTGTGCACTACATGAGTGGGGAGTGAACTGCCAAATCAGGGGATACTTTAACTGACACTCTGTTACCAGGAGCTGGCATAGCGGGCATGCGGCCTACTGCGAAGGAGCTGGGGAGAGGCAGACGCTCTCCTCGCTCCATAGTCAACAGAGCAGACTTGTCACTTTCCCAACAACCCTTCACCCCTTGGACCAGTGGGATTCATCCCAGTCCCCACAGGGGTGCAGAACCACTTCTACTTGCTGAATTCAATGGTTTCTGCAGAGCTGTCTCCTTGCCTCCTTCCCTCCAAACTTTCATGCTGTGGGCGTCACAGGAAAACTGTCTCTCTCAGGCTTTTGAAAGAATATGGGCACAATTTTGGCACAAGATTCAGAGATGTATTTAGAGACTCAGAGCTGCGCCTGCAATTCAGCCTGATATCCCACCCCTTGTTAACAAGCTGCGGCCCACTGGGTGTGGCTCTGCACTGACAGGGGTGAAGTGAAGGCAGGCATCTCGGAATGCACTTAGGAGCTGCAGGCTCAGTCCTGCCATGGATCACTATCATCCTGGGCCATGGTCCAACCGGGGACAGTACCCCAAGCACAACTTACACCGTTGGAAGGCCACTACTCATAATATGACAAAACTTCATGGTCGAGGGCCTCGGGACCTAGTCCTGAGTGTTACCCATGATGGGATTGATGAGACTGGGCTGTATTAGGGCTTGGGGCTGGTGGGGTGCAGATAAGCGGGACCTGTGCCATTACTATTATCCACTATTGCCCACCCTATGAGAGTAATAGGCTGAATCTCATGATACACTTTTGCCTCTATAGACACAGCTCTCTACCTTCCTGTGGCATTTGCATATGTTCCTTCACTTGTTTCCCTTCACATTCTGTCTCCATATGCCATTAGCTCCCAGTGGTACTACACATGGTTTACTTACCGATAAGTATGTCATCATTCTGGGCAGTACATTCATGTTCTGCTTTAGCCTTATCTACTTTACCTTAGCATGTATATTTGTCTACACTCGTATGTTTATCATGTGTAGTCAGGATACCGCAATGATCTGACTCAACGCAGTTTAATCTGTTATACTAATCTAAAAAGTGCAGCCCCTACAGTTATTATGGTTAATTTAAATATGTGTTATTTAACTTAGTATGGTTCTACTCACCTTTGATCCACCATGTCTACACCTCTTGATTAAATGCCTTGCCTGTATCATGCCAGTAGACACTCTTGTCTTGCTAGACTTATCTTAGCATTTATAGATCTATAAAATACTCTGCATGTTTTGCATTTTTCCTGCAACAGTATAAGTGCCACCCTATACCATGCCTTTAGACATATTTGCCTAGCTTGATTTTTCATGTTATAGATTATTAATTTGGAGGGGTTTTTTTTTTTTATTATGAATTTGCATATGTGTACAATTGCCATAACTTTACATGCCTCAAAAAAGGAAAGATTGACAAAAAAAATTTTTTATGTGGTATGTGGTAAATAGTGTCCCTTAAGTGAAAATTGCAACATTATTTTTCTTTATCGTTCCTCCTTAATAGTGGTATATTTTTTATTGCTGGCTTGTTCCTTTAAATAAAAAAAAATAAAATAAAAAAAAACATGAATAATTGTTTATTAAACTTGGAGAGTAGATAAGCATATTAGTTTTGGTTTGTGATTCTTAATTCTGCCCGTCGCACCATAAAAATAGATGATTGATGGCTAGGGGACAGCCACTAAATGCTGATTTTATTCACAGAATAAGTGAATAGTGTCCAATAGAGGGAATAAAAATAGGAGAAGTAAGAAATATAATATATGAAATAATATATACTTTCTCTTACTGGACTTACTTTCTCTACTAGACAGCCACTAGAGGTCACTTCCTAGTTTCTAGCACAGGAAACCTGTGCTAGAGCGTCGCTGGATGTCCTCACGCTGTGTGAGGACCTCCAGCGTCGCTCAAAACCCCATAGGAAAGCATTGAAATGTTTTTTCAATGCTTTCCTATGGGGAGACGTAATGCGCATGCGCGGCATTTCCGCGCATGCGCATTAGATCTCCTCGGCCGGTGGGCGAGATCAGTCTCGCCCACCGGCCGACGCAATCACAAGGAAGAGTGTCGCGGAGGAGGAGACAGTGGCGAGGGACATCGCCGCTGCTTCAGGTAAGTCTCTGAAGGGGTTTTCACCCCTTCAGTAACCGGGGATTGGGGGGTGGGAGAGGGACCCTCCAGTGCCAGAAAAACGGATCGTTTTTCTGGCACTGGAGTTTCCCTTTAAGTGTGAAGAGTGTGTCCTATTTTTCAATTTTTTAAATAAAGTGCAGATTTTAATAGAAATTGACACTTTTATAAATTCCGCTAGTTACACCACGTGACTTTTATAGTGGACAATGTTACTTCCTGGTTTGGTTAGCTTACTTGAACTGAACTCAAGAGGCAGCAATTGCCCAAAGCACCTACCTTGTAAAGTCTTCTCATGGAGCTACATTGGGGAGTCTATGATTGGACAGTCTCATAAAGTGTAGGGTTATAAGAGGAGGGCTTGCAAAGGCTGCAGACAAGAGAACTGCAGGTTTTGCAAGCTGTTTTTAGATCTAACTCCAATGAAAAAAATCATGATTTAAATGCATGCATGGTTTTTATTTGGGGTATATCTATTAAACAGTGATTTTTATTTATTTTATATTTGGGTGGTGGAGTGCCCCTTTTAAATAAATATGTATACGTAATATTTATATGACATGTCTATTTTGCAGTGTACAGGTTGGTGCATTTCCATGCTCGTTTGGTGTACTTAATGAATTTTCCTGAATCTTTGTTAAAATAATTTGGACAAGCCAAACCACCATATGGCTGAAATGTGTTTGTCCCGAAAAAAAATTCATTATTTATTTTTTTTACAAAGTTGTACGCCCAATACAATTTTTTCCACCATACACAAGTCTATTCTTTATTGCAATTGTTGCAATTAACTTCCTCCTCTTTCTCTTAAAATGAACCTAATAAAGTATGCTTTACAAAAACAAGAAAGAAATGCCAAGCTTCTTTATTTGTCCAACACAAATTTGAAAAATATGATCATCCATGTTCAATCACATGGTACTACCTCTGTCGGATCCCTTTTGATGGGATTTATTTACTTTGGCCTTCATCCACCGTCAAAATCATTATATGCATGAAAGTTCCTGCCAGCTTTTGATCCTTCTTCGTTAATATTAAGAGATAACGCAGCTCCCAGTTTTACCAAAAGGAACGGGGGGGGGGGGGGGGGGAGGGGGGGGAGGGTGAGGGGGGAGACTGTGACTACAACAATGAAATTAATTTACTATGATATACACAGTAATGATTAAATCAGATACATGAGCAAGCCCACACCCTCTGAATCATTAAATCACCTTTGATGCATTTCCCTTGTCCCTTTTTTCTTAATTTTCCTTGATGTAAAGTCTGGATGCAAACTGTAATCTTCTCTTAAACTATTCATTAAACAGATCCGGCCAAACTGTAAAACCTTTCAAAGGTTAAAGAACTGAAGCAAAGCGTCCTCTCTCTGTAACCTCATATTTTGTTGTGTTGTCTCCTGCCTATTTTTTTGCTGACACATTGAGCTTTTTTTGGTTTTCTAGTAATTAGCAGCATTAGATTCTGTGTCACGAGCCCAAAAGGTAAAATAAATCCACTTACCATTAACACATTCAAAGACATCACAGCACTGTCCTGAAGTCCCATTGCCTCTAGAAACTATCCTGGGGATTGATCCAGGTTCGCAAACAGGAAAAGTGCAGAGACCAGATAGGCACTCACATCTATGAATGAGAGAATGGTGAACTTTATGTTAATTATGAAGCTCTATTAGACATCAACAAAATTGAAATTACAGGTAAACACTGGCTGTTTCATAAGATATTTGTAAGCATTTGCATACAATATACTAGATAAAAACAGAAAAAAAAATCAGCACTTGTAAAATACCGATGCAGTTCAAGAGGAAGCTAAACTATCAAATCCAGGGTTTTAGATTGTCTGGTACAAGATGAGAGAAAAAACTAAAAGGTGTAGCGCCTGAGCTATCACTTTTAAGGAGCTTAGGTTCAGCTCCATATCTCTCTCTTTTATATATGGAGCAACATCTATATCATCTATATGCTAGAGTGTGGATCATACCACTTCACACTAAATCTGTGGAGCCACTGTTTAGGCTCCATAAAAAGTGAGTGCACATCTTACACTACCCTTACTGCTGCTAATTGGTCTGGCATACTACACTATATATATATTTTTAATTTCCTTTCACATATCCACTACTATGAGGACTATACACGGATCCTGCAGCACATTATATCCCTAGGCGGTGATCATTCCGCCCAAGAGTTCAAGTTGGAGCTAAACCTAAGCTCCTTAAAAGTGACACCTCAGGTGCTGGACATAATATTCTGTCCAGCCAGTGATAGCCAGATTTATAATTAATTTTGCATTAATCTTGTGAATTTGAAAAAAAAATAAAAAATGTCCTTATACTACTCACTTCTTGGCTACCAGACCTGTGTACTCAGCTCAGGACAAGCAAAAATGAGTTACTCAAGACAGTAAAAAAAAAAAAAAAAAAAAAAAAGAACATTACCAGTTATGTTGTTTCAAAATCATAGGTGTTGCTAGGGGAGCTTTGGAAGCGAAAGTTCAGGAAGTGGGACTTCTCAGCCCCAGATCTCTACAGGCAGCGGAAAGGCCAGGAGCATATTAGTGTTTTTGATTTTGAATTTGTTTACCCAAACCAGCTACCTCATAAAAAAAATGCTCACACGTTTATTGCTCCCTAGGGCTCCTAAGGGTGGTTCCCCACAGACAATTGTCAGGAGAGGTGTCACCGAACAGACCATTGCTGCATACCGCTCATTTAGGTAGATAGCATTTTGAGTTTAAATTGAATACCCGTGCTTGTTTCCACTTATGCTTTATTGACATCTTGGAGAGAATAAGTGGCACACTGTTCATAAGTAGAGAGGAGGAGACATAGCGGGTGTAAATAAGTCATGATATACCAATTAGTGTAAGGACTAATTATAAAGTTTTGCTTTGGGCTCAAGCCCCAGGTGCTCCTGAAACACCTTTGTCCAAAATACAATTCTGTGATTAATGAATGAGCAGTGTAGTTTAATTAAATTCCTTATACAGAAGAGGAGTCCTTTTCTTTGGAAGCAATGTGTCTGAATTGCACAACATCAAAGTTTAAAGCCCCATTACAATATTAGGTGAAAAGAAGGCAAACCAAAGAGCTGGGCACATTTCATGTCTCCTTCTGATGATTGGTCAACAGCTACCATAACTGTGAGTAACGAGCAAGAAATACAAATAAAGACATGTTTCATTCCCCTCTTGAGGGCCTGATTCCTACCACCATTAAATACCAGGGCAACTGTCCTGACTCCTATTATCGTACAACATTAGCAGTGGATGTTCTCAGCTCTTCTCTGCCTCACTAGTGAAACTTCTGGGTATTGTGCAATGTCCCACAAAGTAAACCACAGGTAAGTTTCAGCAGTGGGGAGGAGCAGAGCGCAGAGCATCCATTAGTGTAATATTAGTAAGGACATCCATCCTGCAATGTAAAAGTGAATGTGGCTTTAGTGTTAACAGCCTCATGGCAGATGGGTGGAACATTTGAAGTCTCTTTTCATCTTAATGCAGCTTAACACTGTGAAGGCCCCTCAGATCCCTGGGCCCTGGCGTGACTGCATTGCTACTGGTTGTGCCCTTAATTCTTTAGATTTTGTTTGGAAGATATGTGATGATGATGATGAATTTAGAATTAAGATATCAACACATAACCAATTAAATAAATGTGTGGTTCGTTACCTACATATAGTCTTTTTGTAACAAAATATGTAAACACAAATGAATTTAAACTAATTGAAGAGTTCATACCTATAGTAGTATATACAGCATTGTATTTCTGAAATGGAAATGTCACGTTAACGGCACAGTCTAAATTATAACACTAGCTTAACTTTGTAATTGGACTTGGAGTTAACCAGGAATCATACTGAAAGTTAAACTCTAATGTTGTTTGAGAGACCACGATGTTTTATGAATTTTTCGGCAATTAAAATGACATTAACAACCACTTCTGAGGTTGTTGAGGACAAAATAAAATAAAATAAAAAATAAACATAACATTATCTACACAATTGCTATGAGCTTAATTAGAAAAAACATTTGCAATACAAAATGTAGGTAAACTTCATATTTATTAAGGCTTGGGATCATTGTTTTCTGATTTTTAGCGGTATGGTTTCAATGAATGCTTAAGGCACAAACAAATATGTATACATATTTTTAGTTTTTTACATAGTAATTACTTTTTAGATTTTTTGAACACTTTATTTTATATTTTCCTAATTTATACCATCTCCTTAATTTTAAAACACGTATTTCTTGCTGTTTAATTTGGGTGAATACATTAGGCCTCCCAACTGTCCTATTTTTGGCAGCACAGTCCTAATTTTGCTAAACAGCATAGCATGAGCGCTCCATTAGACACGCTCCTCAAATGTGGGTAACTTTTTTTTCAAACTATTTTATTGTCTTATACACACACATTTCCTAACAACCTATGGAATGTTGCATTTGAAAAATTTAATAATAACAAAAGTAAAATTATGTTATGTTGTACATAACATACAGTTAAAACAATATTTAAACTCATACTTATACCATAGTCTGTTTCAAATTAAATCTACAAAATAAAACTAAAAAAAACAAACAATGCACTCAAATTAAGTAGAGATGTACCACGCAAAATCGATAAAGAAAATCAATTTGTACTTTGAAAAGTATTGTGAATAAGGTTTCTAATACAGAATCAAGAAAGTGGTTGCAGGGCTCCCTGCAAAAAAAAAAAAAAACTAAAAAGATAAACCTTGCACTCCACACTCCTTATATTGGGAAGACTTAACCCAGCCTCAACGAAACACATAAGAAAGTTTAGATTGGCACAATATCAGAGTGGATGTACCATGTTACATGCAAGTATGAAGAATGGTCTGTGAGGCAGCTACTGAACCCATTTGAATAAACCAATAATGTTGTTGAATATTGCCATAAAAACTAACGAAAACAGACATCTCCAGGGACAGTGGTACCAAAAAGTGTAGGAGGGATTCAATATAATATCTTTCACAAATTCTTTTATTCGAGAATGATTCCAAAAACAGTTAAGTCCTCCTCCCCACATTTCAGGCATTTAGAAGCATCGGTCATATTTGGAATTCAGGAGCTAGGTAAGCATGCAATGCAATTCATCTACACATCTCTTGGTACTAAAGAAGGGGGAAGTGATTTGTTCATCACAGTCAGAACATTGTTGGTAGAAAAGAAGTGAAGTGATGCTGTCCATTTGTGAATATGGCTGGTAGGCAGGCCCGGACTGGCCATCGGGCACACCGGGCAAATACCCGGTGGGCCGCGGTGGCCATGGGCTCGGATAGTGCCGGCCCTGCATAGACCGGCAGGGGAGATCCTGGGACCTCCCCTGCCGGTCTATGCAGGGCCGGCACTATCCGAGCGCCGGACCCGCTGTTTTCCATGGAGGGCCGGTGGGGCGATCTCCCCACCGGCCCATTTAAATAGACATTGCAGCTGGGGAGGGAGAGGACCCAGCGGAGCTCTATCTTGCAGCTCCGACGGGTCCTCTCGCGAGATCCGGTGCGTTGCCATGGCAACGACCGGATCTCGCCAGAGTGAACTCTAGCCCGCAGGCTAGAGTTCACTCACCCACTGGACCACCAGGGATGGTGTCACCGTGCTGGTCACTCCCTCCCAGGCTAAAGGTAAGAAGGGAGGAGGGGATATAATGCATGCTTATTAGATGTTTGTTTTTTTACCCCCCCAACACACAATCCCTTTTAAAATTCACCCACATCACCCTCACCCACATCACACTCAGCACCCTCACCCACATCACACTCAGCACCCTCACCCACATCACTCTCAGCACCCTCGCCCACATCACCCTTACCCACATCACACTCAGCACCCTCACCCACATCACACTCAGCACCCTCACACACATCACTATCAGCACTCTCACACACATCACTCTCAGCACCCTCACCCACATCACACTCAGCACCCTCACACACATCACTCTCACCCACATCACACTCAGCACCCTCACAGACATCACTCTCACACACATCACTCTCACACACATCACTCTCACACACATCACTCTCAGCACTCACACATCACACACAGCACTCTTACACACATCACACTCAGCACCGTCACACACATCACCCACACATCACTCTCACACAGCACCCTCACACACATAACCCACCCACACAAATCACACACAGCACCCTCACACACAAATCACACACACAGCACCCTCACAAATCACACACAAATCACACACACAGCACCCTCACAAATCACACAGCACCCTCACAAATCACACACAGCACCTTCACACACAAAGCACCCTTAAACACAGCACCCTCACACACAAATCACACCCACAGCACACCCACACACACAGCACACACACACACACACACAGCACCCTCACACACATACAAAACATCCTCACACACATCACACACAGCACCCCTCAAACACAGCATCCATCACACACACATACTGCACCCTTCACATACACACTACACCCCTCACAGACACTCACTGCACCCCTCACACATACACATAGAACCCCAACACACTGCACCAAACACACACACACACACACAATACTTCCAAACATATTTATATTATATATATATATATATATATATATATATATATATATATACACACACAATATATACACCACAGCACCCCTCACACACATATTGCACCACTAAACACATTACATTCCAGACACACACTAGATCCCTTACCCAACTCTGGATCATATACACACACACTAGATCCCTATATACACTCTGATTCCGTTATATACACAAACTCACTAGATCTCCTACACATTCTGGGTCCTTCAAACACACACTAGACTCCTGTATATATATATATACACACACACACACACACACACACACACTGCACCACCTACACACACACACACCCTGCATTCCTAACATACACACTCTGGATCCCTTATACACACACTAGATTCCTTGTAAACAAACACATGCTACACCCCTAAACACACACTCTCTACAACCACTACATCACCTATATGCACACACACTATAGCCTGTATGCACACACTTACTACATCCCCTATACACACATTCTCTACAGCCCCTAGCCACATATGCATTACATTACACCACAAACACAACACGACTAAAACCGCCTTATTACACAATACCACACCACAATCGGCTCACTCTACACACACAATCCCACAAGCAGGCTCCAAACACATGCACAATACTCTTTCCTGGCCCTTTTATCTCCTGGTATCCATTTATAGAGACACCAGAGACAAGTTGCAAGGAAACAGTGCAAGCATGTTATTAAATTTGCTTGCACTGTGCAGAACAAATACAGGTGTTTTTTTTTTCTCATGCTAGAGCTCTTTAGCAGAGCTCTGCCCTGGAAGAGGATTGACCCAACGCTCACTTTGATAGGGGGCGTGTTTGTCATTGGTGATGACGAAACACACCCTCTCTGCCCCGCCCCCTTCTTAGTGGGCCGCTGTGCTAAAGAAATGCCCGGGCCGAATTTTTCTCCCAGTCCGGCCCTGCTGGTAGGGATAGTATTAAACAGGACTGTTCGAATATGACCATGTAAACAAATAATAGATTAGTGGGGTGTCGAGGGGTTTCAAATGATTGAGTTGAACGAGACCAGTTATTATTTTCTTGGTGAAGTGAAACTTGTAAATGTATTTCCAAATATGTAAAAAGGCTAAAAGAGAGATTAAAATTGTAGAGAACTTGTCTCGTAGTTGAGAAAAATGTAAAATCCTATGAAGTTGAGGGCCTGGACAACTACTTATACAGGTGAGGAGCATTTTCGTAAAAATCTGAGAATGTTGATAAAGAAGGATTAAAAAGAAATGTAATCTTGAATATTGCTTCTAAATCTTGAGTTGGATTCTTGTAAATTTCCAAGTTCAAATGATAGAAAATAATAAGGGGTTGTTTTTAACATTCATGCAGAATTGTTGTTCCAAAGAGTTCTTAAAGAATGCATCATGTTGTGAAAACTAGTCCAAAACATGGCAAAATCTCTCTGCTAAGTTATATTTGAATATGTAGTGAATAGTAACCCAGATTAAATATGGCTTGCTGCAACAGTGTCAGAGCCACCCTCAACCTTCTCCCTTTCCATTGGAAAGTGGTAACAGAAAGTGCAAAAGACATTGCATTTTATAATCATAGGAAGGGTTTGTAGTGGGTATGCTCGTTTGGGGAATAAAATAGCTTTTAAAAGGCATGCTCTGTCTGATATAATGTGAGAATTGCGCCTCCAGCTCTTTGATTTTTGATACATTTAACTGTTGGTGAATTATAAATTAGTAATATGTCTAGGAATTAGGACACCAATATATTTTATGTGTGAGTTTGACCATTGAATTGTATCAAGAGCATGAGGAGGCCACATGGGTTTTGAGTAAAGGTCTAAGGCTGTGGATTTGAACCAATTAACATGATAACCCATGATTAGGCTGAAAAGATCTTATGCATAAGAATTGGAATTCAAGTGTTTACTTGGCTTAAACCAACATAAATCTCAGGTGAGGTATCTGGTTTAAGTAAAATATGGATCAAAGGGTCTAGTGAGATATTAAAAATTTGGGGTGATCCTTAGCAGACCCCTTGTTCTATAAGAACCAGGGATGAGTCATAACTATTAATTGTTAATATAGTCAAGGGTGAATTGTGTAGATTTTATTTTTATAAATTTAAAGAAAGGAACACCAAAAGAATACCTTTAATACATTGTCTGTCCCTAGTAAATCCCAATTGTTGAGAATGTAAAGTATCAGGTAGAAATCTTTGTATTATGTGGCCAATAATTTTAGAAAGACAGTTCAGGTCTTAATTAAGTCATGTGATAGGATAAGAGAGTCAACCAATTGCGCATTTTAACCCCACATTTTTGTAATAGATGGTTTAAAAGGTCTTGGGGAAGCTAGGGATATAATCAACTTGTTAGTTTTATTTCCCCAATGATAGAAATGATTTGTGGAATATTAAATGTTTAGGTGTTTTCTGAAAGAATCACATGTAGAAGCTCCTTAGTTTTAAAGTAATGTGATTTAGTTTCCAGGGATGGTGACGTGGAAAAAGCCAGATGCTCATGGCAAACGACAGTTCCACTTCGGCTGCATAGGAAATCTGACCTATCATGACATCATTAGAAGATATTCACAAAAGCATTGGATCATCCATTCAAGTAGTTTGTCCATATGGCTTCCTACTTAAAGGAATCTGAAGAGCAAAGGTATGCAGGAAAGTACCAGAGGGGAGACTTCTTAACTGTTGCAGAGTAATAAGGGCATGACCTTAGAAAATAATGTTTGAAAATAAATTAGTATGTAATATATGTGATAAAAGGGAGGATTGAGATAGGAAATAGTCAGGAGGTGATAAGGAGGGAGGGGGCCGGGCCATTTGTTTATATTGCAAAATACACTATATAATACAGTGTGAGGTATCCAGGAGCTAATCAATAAAATAGATAAATAATAAATGGATAATTGATATTAATAAAACGTTATAACACACATAAATGTCCAAATGGTATAAGTCCAAAACAATATTGAATGAATATGTATGGTATAGGTATCCCTAACCCTGATTGTGAGAACAACACAGGGTGGATGGTACCAATGCCAAGTTATAAACCTTTCTAAGGATAAAAGATCAAGATAATCTCTGATGAAGTAGGGCTACATCTCTACGAAATGCCAGTAGACAATCTAAAGCTCGAATCAAGCACAGCTACTGCCAGTCAGAATCTCTCTGCAAACACTCCTATCCACTTCGGATTCCGGACCCGTTGAAATCATCATCCCGTGAGACCAGTGCCTATCCCTCGATGTGAGTTCTGAAGTGGAACGCACTGTGACATGATCTTGTATCCTTATAAAAGTATATAACTTGGCATTGGTACCAACCACCCTGTGTTGTTCTCACAATCAGGGTTATGGATACATATACCATACATATTAATTCAATATTGTTTTGGACTTATTTAAGTGTTTTATATTTAAGTGTTTTATAATGTTTTTTTTAATATTAACCATTTATTATTAATCTATTTTATTGATCAGCTCCCAGATACCTCACACTGTATTATATAGTGTATTTTGCATTGTTTTTAAAGGTTTTGGTGAATCCCTTTTTTCCTTTCCAGTTTTAGAGCTACTCTCTTCTGTCTTATTCCCTCTTCTCTCTATATATTCAGTCTTTGAATTTCAGAATTAATTCAGAAATTTCAGAATAAATTCTCCATGTTTCAGTCAGATGAAGTTGGTATTTAAGGAAATTAATTAGCAGTCCATCAGTCCACGGGGAGGAGAAGACTGAAGATACCAATCTGTTGGAGCTGTCCAGGAAATCAATTAAATCACCACCAATAATTATATTAGAGGTTGAAAAGGAGGTAATATGTTCATAAAGAAGAGTGAAAAAATACATTATTTGCACGGTTTGGTGCATACAGATTAACTAATAGATAACTTGCTGTGCCAGAGTAACATCTAATATGATGTATCTGCCTTCTCTATCAAGAACATGGGGTTAAATCTCTATGGACAAAATGGGATGGACTAGTGTAACTACCCCTCTGGCATTAGATGGAGCTGATACACTATGAGAGATCCAGTCAGTGAAATAATTTTTGTTCCCCCTCCTATCACAAGGATAGCCAAAAGGTAGATCCCCATTTGCCGTACAACTCCCACAATTATTTGCAAACTGGGGATCTACCATTTGCTCATCATTGTATGGCTGTATTTAGCACTGAACAGTGTTTGTGTGTTTAAATGTAAGCATGTTGTGTGGAGTATATGTGTATAAATGTATGATATATTTTTGTATACTATTGCCATTTAAAAGCAGTGGTTTACTTGTGTGTTGCATTTGCCTTTGAATGTGGGTGTGTGTCTGTATGAATTGTGGACGTTTGAATGCTGAGATGTAAGCACATATGCATGTACACTGCCACACACATGTACACTGCCACACACATTATATATACATATATATATATATATATATACACACACACAGACACAAACACAGATACACACACTGTGACACATACATATAAACATGTACAGACATGCAGATACGTTGATACACAGACACAAACAAATCCACATGGGTGAACACTCAAATAGAAACACTGACGCATGCAAATACACAGACACACATATGCACACACTGACTCACAGATATACACAGACACAAGTTACACATACAGACACACAAATAGATGCACAGACATACATACTGACAAACCAATATATACACAGACAAACAGGTAGGTACAGTGACACAAATACAGACACAGATATACATACAGGCACACGGATAGCCACATATATGAATACACAGCACACAGATAGCCACAAAGATACACATATAGATACACAGACACACACACACATGTATATAGATAGACACACACAATGCAAAATGTACATATTTGTATGCACCCTCATGTTTACTTCTTTTTGGGTGCAGGAGGGTTTCTTCAATGGGGTCCAGTCTGCTGGTTGAGGCTATTCGGAGTCAGAGGCTCTTCCGGACTGCCTCTCTGCCTTGACTTGTCCTCCGATGCTGCTCAGTCTGTTAGATGGGAGGAAGCGAGCGGCTCTCACTTCGTCCCAGGCTGCAAATATAGGGGGGCCGCAGCGCACAACTGGGTGCATGACTGGTCCCCATCAGGTGACCCTAAGTGCATTGGCCAGCTGATGGGCCCCTGGTGTGGCCAGGGTAGTTCCACTACTGATAAAGGTTTTATGTTGAAGAAATGTAACTAGGGGTGGGCGCAAACAATCAGGGTGGATTAATTTCCCAAAGACCTAAAATCTTTAAACAAATGTAATTAAAGAACCTCAAGATCCCAGCAAATGGGGCACTAAAAAAAAAGACGAAGGAGCAAAAAAAGCTTACAGTTTTGTGGAGAGACTAAAGGGAACAGATTGTAAATAATAGAAGTGTAAAAATTGCATTAATAACATGAATAAATGACAATGTAATTTGAGAACGTTAATAGTCCAGAATGATTCAAAATTAGAGAGGGTAAAACCAGAACCTAGAACTTTCCAAGAGAGGAAGTAAACCATTAGTAGAATAATCGTCCCATATAAACTGAGACATAGAATGGTGCCACGTTATCGTGTGGTGATGCAGAGGTCGAATTATTTCAAGGTGAAAAGAAGCACAGATTCCAAATGCCCGCTCTTGATAATATTTATTCATTGAAGTACCCCTGAATCACTCTGCCTTAAATAAAATATGTAATTTATAATACAGTGTCACATTAAATGCTAACTAGTAAACCTGAAGTCTGTTTTTATGTCATAAAACAGCCCTGGCCATAAACTATGCTTTATAAGATCCCCTTTCTACCATCCAATTTCATTTATTATAGATTACTATTCAAAGCAACACTGCAGGGTGATTTTACTCATTCGGCTGAAATTGGGAACTGGCTGTAATTTCTCAGGCAATCCCTCATCTCCCATTAATTCATTGAGCAATTACACAGCAGGTTCATAATGTCATATGTGCACTTGCTCATTAATCCGTCACAGAAATGTATGACTGAACACATGCATATGCATGAGTGGTATCTAATTTCAATAAATGCTGCTTGTATGAACAGAAATGGACAGTTTTTTTCTTCAAGTGGATAAAATAATGGTTCATATGAGTGTCAGGAAGTGCCAATATTCATGGTCATTGCTCTGATGCATTGGGTGTTCCATTAGCACAAATTATTCTAATACAGCTGGTCCATGCTGCCATTTCATAAAAAAGCAAAAATACATGACTCAGTCACTCCCAACCACTATATAAAAACAGTAAGTATTTTTTTTTTATTTTTCATTAAAAAAAAAAAAAAGTACTTTTACAGAAATAACAAAGGCTAAATTGAAGGGGCATTACAGACTGGAATTCAACCATAATTAATTAGAATGCATTAAAATATGAACTTTTCTCAGTATATTTGATTTTACTTCTCTGGTCGACGTCGATGAGGAAGTGACTGAGATAGCACAGACAATCCCGTCTCTAGCTGAATCAAATAGCAAAAAATATAGTGGACCTGCTATGCAAGATTATATAATGCTGTTGGTTGTGGAAGACCCGCACTCCTGGTGTGAGGGTGTGAGCCCATGGTAATAAAAACAGCCATGAAACTGTCCTGTCATAAACACAAAAACCGCAAGTGACAAATATCTCTTCCCAGCTAAATGAATGACAAGATGTTGTCTAACCACGTTTTCCAGTTGTGAAGACCACAATTGTATGAACATATTTCCTGTTGCAATATATATTAATGTTCTGCAAAAATTGCCCTGATTGAAGTGAGTTTTACTAACAGAGAAATCCTGTCAGGAACACTTCTGTTAAACACTTTGTCAAAACACATCAAAAGGCATATGGAATGGATGGAAGCATGCACACACAGTACAAATGCAACCCTCCCATGATTCCATAAACATGGACATCTTCTTCACATAATGCTCCGTGCATAACAGTATAGTGTATGCCAGCAGATTTCATTCACATTTCTGGTTGTGTTTGAAAAGTAATGAAAATGGCAAAAATAGATCATATATAAATATATCAAACAATATCAAAATCTTTTCTTATAATATTAAATCATTTTAAAAGCTTAAGCAAAAATATAAAAATCAAGGGTATACGTTAATTCAGGGCATAATTTAAAATAATAATTAAAACAAATCAATTTTATTTAGAAAAAGTAGTGCAACCCGGGGCTACTACTCTATGCAAAAATCCCACTGTGACAATTGCTCTTTAATGGTGCTGTCAGGACACAGATAAAGCTAAAGTAATGAATATCCCGAACGCCACTAGTAATGACACAACACATCACACGAGTACAAAAAAAGTAAAATGAGAATATATTGTCACGGCTTTTCTTGTATTCTTGAGTCCCAGAAAGGAAAACGGCAATACCAGACAATCAGGACCGATCTACTTGAAGATGAAAATGCTTTCCTTTCAGTCTCACTGATGGTTGGCATGATATTAATTGATAGCAATTGCTATTAAACATACTTGCAATGGATCAATGCACTTTTGACAGCCTGTGTTTCCTCCCAAGGACTATTCTGAGCTGTGACGATGCCATTCTAATTGAAACAAGTGAAATGCAAGGCTCTAAGAATGGTGCTACTGTTCTCAGGACAAATTTCCCCTGACAATATATATTTAATAACTTGTGTCTTGGAGCGAAAAAGAAAACCAAGCAATATTTTATTCCTCACACTTCTTTATTAAACTGTGAAATAATGAAAAACAGCTTACTTTTAATAAACTATAACTATAAAAGAGCTTGTGTTATCATAGTATTATTTAGTGCTAAGCACAAAAGACATTATTTTTTATTTTTATTTTTGAAATAACGAAAACTGGAAAAAAAAGCTTTATTATATTTATTATACCTCTAACTTGTCTAGTTCATTTTATGCTTAACATTTTAAACTTTTACAGAAGCACATATGACTAATATTCGGGAGAAAAAAAACATCCTGGGCTGAAGAAAAAATAACGGCAAGAGGTGCTAAATATTTTAACTGACAACTGAGCAATGCACATTATATACTTCCACGCATATTGAATTAAACTGAGTTTGTGCTATGGATTAAAATAGCAAATATATATAATAAATGGAATTATCTGAATCCCAGTAACATGCATCCATCACCACATTGACAGTAATCAACTCCCCTATATTGAATTCTACCATTTCAGTTACAAAACATAATTAACAGTTTTAAGGTGCAAAATATTAAGACATTAATCGCTGACTGTATATTTAAGATCACTATCTTGCTGGAAGGTGAATCTCCTGCTCAGTCTGGAACATCACATCGAAGCAGGTATTCCTCTAGAATTTCACAGTATTTAATCCATTAATTTTGTTCCCAATCCAGATGACTTTCCCAGTCCCTACTGTTTAAAGTCACTTCCCCAGAAGGATGCTTTTACCATCATTCTAAACAGATTTATAGGCAATGTTGGCTTTACATCATAAATGGCATTTTGCACAGAAGCTAGATTAGTCTTTGTCAGACTTTCAGCCTGCTTACCCGACGGCTCAGCTCCGAGTGCCGCGATCTCCCCCGGCATTATGACGGACTTGTTTATATATGCGGCAGAAGTACCCACGGGATTCAGCGCATACCAATAACGTCAGGGATCAGTGTAGGAGGGTCAGGTACCCAGTGGTGTATCTTGGTTTTGTGCTGCCCTAGGCAGGACAAAATTCAGACACCCTCCCACCCCCTGCGCGCGCCACCCCCACCCAACCCTTCCCCGCCTTCTAAATACACACACACATTCACTGACAGATACGCATACACTAGCCAACAGAAACACACACTCACTAACAGACACACACACAGACACACACAGTCGGACACACTAACAGACACACACACACTAACAGACACACAGTCAGACACACACTAACAGACACAAACACTAACAGACACACACACTAACAGACACACACACACAGTCAGACACACACACAGTCAGACACACACACACTAACAGACACACACAGTCAGACACACACACACTAACAGACACACACAGTCGGACACACAGTCAGAGACACACACACTAACAGACACACACACTAACAGACACACACACACAGTCAAACACACACAGTCAGACACACACAGTCAGACACACACACACTGACACACACACTAACAGACACACAGTCAGACACACACACACTAACAGACACACACAAACACTAACAGACACACAGTCACAGACACTCACTCACATTAATACTCACTTCTCTTTTTTTTTATCTACCCCCCCCCCCCCAGCCTCCTTACCTTTGGGAATGCTTGGGGGGGGGGTTCTCCCATTCCCTGGTGGTCCAGTGGCTGCTATGCTGGGATGCTGGGCTGGGCGTGCGGGCGGCTGGCGAGGGAGCACTTCCTCTGAGCTCTCTGCTCAGCATCCTCAAGCGCCGCCCGCAGAGTGATGCTGTGAGGCGGAGCCGGAATATGATTTCAGATTCCGGCTCCCAGCCTCACTCTGCGGGCGGCGCGCGAGGGAGCTGAGCAGAGAGCTCAGAGGAAGTGCTCCCTCGCCAGCCGCCCGCCCGCCAGTGCCGCCCACCCAGCAGCCCGCCGGCATGTCTGTTAGCCGCAAGGCTAACAAGGCATTTGCCCTGGGCATTTGGGGGCGGCTTTTTTTGCCGCCCCCTGGAAAATGCCGCCCAAGGCAAATGCCTTGTTTGCCTCGCGGCTAAAACGTCCCTGCAGGTACCCCCTCGAATAGTGGTAAACTCCAAACGACTTTTATCCAATCACAGATAGCTTATGCCTATATATCCTCACCTCTCCCATTCCTTGTTACCCTGTTGCGGTTTCTTGGTAGCCTAATAGCGCGTTCCTTCTGTATAGTTGTTTGGTACCTTGACTGGCTTTTGTATTTCGTTTATCCTGCTCTCTCTTATGCATTGACCTAAGCCTGTTTCATCGTTATTCCTTACCTCTGTAATCCTTTGACCTCAGTTTGTATACTGACTCTGCCTATCTTTTGGGAAATTCAAACATGATTTGATATAGTGTTTAATCAGCAATGATGTTCTTCTCTTCATGTGTTCGTAAACCCTAGCTAGGTGACACTCAAAAGGAAGAGTAATACTGATGGATGTACTTAGAATTTTCTATACCTTTAAAGGTTGCAACTGGCCCCTGGGTTCGTAGTCCATCAAAACAACATCATTTCAAAATTAGTATTGCTGAGCACACTAAGAAGGTGTAACATACCATAATTCTGAAATTCTAGGTGTCGATCATGTAGAAGTGAATGAACACATACTCAGGATACTCAGGGGCTGGATTTACATGTCAGGTGCCTATGGTCACAACATTCTAAGTCATCTCCGTCTTTCCTACCCCCCAAAAAAGGCAGAGAATGTGAGTTTAATGTATTTATTACCTGGGCATTCAGTTATAAAAAAAAATCTAGAAATCTAGTATTAAAATTTGACAACAATATATTTATTTTATATATTTATATATTTATGTCTACAGAGCAGAGCACTCTCAGCTTTAATAAAACTATACATAAATGCTCACTATATATATATATATATATATATATATATATAAAACTACGTCTAACATTAATTTTAACCCTGCATGCATTTACACAACTGTATACACTAATATATTCACATATTCAAACAATACATTAGAAATAGAGATATAAATGTGTGTATGTGTATATATATATATATATATATATATATATATATATACACACAATATATTAGTGTATACTTCGTCTAACATTAATTTTAACCCTGCATGCATTTACACAACTGTATACACTAA